>NW_026623077.1:0-296815 GCF_023065955.2 Ursus arctos | reverse complement strand
TTGGAATTGCCCTAACATACTCACAAACGTGGTCCCGACACACACATACACAAGAAACTCACACAAACACCCATCTACTTATTCTTACAGGCATACACAATGATTTCCCGCAAACACAAACACACACACACAGACACTGTCACACTCACAACACAGCACTCACCCTGGCACTTGGAACTGCCCTAACATACTCACAAACGTGGTCCCGAAATACACATACACAAGAAACACACACAAACACCCATCGACTTTTTCTTAGAAGCCTACTTAGTGGGGTTCCCCCAAACTCACACACACACACAGGCACACACACACACTGTCACACTCACAACACAGCACTCACACTGGGTCTCCAGCAGAGCCATCAACACTTGGAAATGCCCTAATATACTCACAAACGTGGTCCTGACAAACACATACACAAGAAATACACCGAAACACCCATTGAGTTTTTCTTAGAGACATACACAATGGTTTCCCGCAAACACACACACACACACACACACACGTACACACACTGTCTCCCGCACAGCACAGCACTCACACTGGATCTCCAGCAGACCCATGAACACTTGGAAATGCCCTGACATACTCACAAACGTGGTCTCGAAACACACATACACAAGAAACACACACAAACACCCATCGACTTTTTCATACAGGCATACACAATGGTTTCCTGTAAACACACACACACACACTGTCACACTCACAACACAGCACCCACACTGGGCCTCGGCAGAGCCATCAATACTTGGAACTGCCCTAACATACTCACAAATGTGTTCCCGACACACACATACACAAGAAACACACACAAAGACCCATTGACTTTTTCTTACACGCATACAAAGACACACACACACACTATCACACTCACAACACAGCACTCACACTGGCACTTGAAACTGCCCTAACATACACACAAACGTAGTCCCGACACACAGATACACAAGAAACACACACAAACACCCATTGACTTTTTCTTATAGGCATACACAGTGGAGTTCCCCCAAACAGACACACACACACACACACACACACACACACACACACACACTAGCACATACAGCACTCACACTTGTGCCCTGATTTGCGCTGTCGGCGAAGGGTCCCAAAGAGTAAGTAAGTGGGTCCCCACTGGCAGTACGTTTCTGCAGAGGAAAGAGTCCTGAGTGGAGCGCTCCTCCTGGCCGAAGGGCTGTCCCGGTGTCTGATGAGCTCCATGTTGGGGCGGTCATCTCTGCCTCCTGTGGACCAGGTGGAGAAGAGGGACAGGAGAGGAGGTGGACCCTCAAGGCCCTTGATCCCTGCCCCACTGAGGGCCACCTAGCTTGCTGCTCATGAGCCCACAGGGCCTTCCCAAATCAACAAGTCTCACCACCCCTGAGCTCGCTCCCACCACCAGCACGCCCCCAAGGACACACTTCCCCAGGTGACGTTCCCGACTACCTCTGCCACAACTGGGCCTAGTACCTCGCAACGAGGGCCCCAGCTCCATCTTCCTGTTGCCCATCAATGGTCCCTGCGTGGCCTTCCAGCGGGCCCTGGGCTGAAATGCTGACAGCTCAGCCTCTTTGGACTCTTGGCCTCAGGTCCTTGGGGAACTCTCTTCCTTCCTGCCTGTGGGAGCAGCTAGCTGTAGGTAGAGGAGGGATTCGTTCTTCGAGCTCAGGAAACCCTGCTGGGCCCATGGCCCCATGTCCGAAACAGCACTAGGTGGCACGACTGTGTGGCAGTGTTGGGGATCTGAAGCTTGATACACTCCTCGGAGACATAGAAGGGAGGTGGAGAGCCGCAATGCTGTGGGCCCAGGGAGGTTCCCTTGAGCCCCTGGAAAGGCTGTTCCCTCGTACGGGTCTACCCGGCTCCTTGAAACTTACTTGATTGGACGCGGGGTTCTCCCTCCTCCTGGGCCACCACAGGACTCAGTCCCACCAAGGCCGCATACGTGATACAGCATCCTCCTGGGGCATCACAGCATGCCCGCTATCTCTTGTGCGCATGCGTTCAGCGGCCCACGGCCTCTGAGAGTACGCTGCCTCCCGCAGACAACTAGGGGTGCCAGAGCTCCACCTGCCCGACCGTTTGCGGGAGCCACGTGCTCTCACCTCCAGCTCCTCTCCGCTGCTGGCTCTGCTCGCTCACGACCAGGACCACATGGAGAGCGCGGTGGGCTCCGGGGAAGGCGGGGCTGCCCCGCCGTCCTGCACCACCTTGGTCCTGGAGGGGGGCCGTGAGGCGTCGGGGCCCCACGCCCAGGCAGGCGCCTGGGGGGAGGCAGGGCCGCTGCAGACCCTAGGTGCCGCCGGGATGGGCGCAGAGGCTGTGGTGGGTGCTGAGGCCCAGCAGGGAAGAGAGCAGGCCGGCCCCGGGGACGAGTTGGTGCTGGTGGTGGATATCATGGTAGCGCTGGACCCTGGTGTAGAGGAGGTTGGAGGGGAGCACACTGTAGAGGAATCAGAGGAGGAGGAGGACAAGGAGGCTGAGCAGGAAGCCAAAGTTGCGGTGGAGTCTCAGGACACAGTCAAGTCTGAGGAAGAGGAGAAAGCTGAAGTGGTGGCACGGCCTGAAGAGGCTGAGGAAGGGGAGGCTGTTGAGGATGAGAAGGAGGACACTGAGGAGGGGGCTGTTGCGGAAGAGTCTGAGATATACCTCCAAGAGGTTACGGAGGTGGGGGAGGAAGCTGATGAGGGAAATGAGAAGTCCACGGAGAAAGAGCATGAGGAGGCGGAGAAGGCTGAGGAGGATTCTGTGGACGGAGCATCTGAGGCCAAGGAGGAGGAGGCTAAGAAGGAGGAGGACGCAGATGGTGAAGAGCAGGTGGCTGAGGAAGAGGAGGCCGAGGAGTGGGAGCAGCCTGAGGAAGGGGAGAAGGCTGAAGAGGCTGAGGAGGTGGCTGTGCAGGAGGAGGCCAGGGAGGAGGGCCAGAAGGAGGAAGAGACGCAGGAGAAGCAGGAAGGGGAAGAACAGCCAGAGGCACGGCGGGGTCCATCCCTGTCCCCGCTCGAGGCTCTAGGGGCCCTGCAGTCCGAGCTGGAGCCCGTGAATAAGCAAGCCAGCAGGTCCTACTCTCTGCTCAAGCTCAAGTCATGTCAGAGGCGGCAGCGTCACCTGGAACACCGAAGCGCCATTATCCGGGGCATCCCTGGCTTCTGGGCCAAGGCTGTATCCTTCATGCTGTCACTGAGGGATTCCGATGTATCTGGGCCAGTGCGTGAGGAACGAGAGGGAGGGGGCTGTTGACTATCAACATGCATCATGGGGGGGAACCCCCCTCACGCCCCGCAGCATTGCAGAGGACACGCTCATGCCGTGGGGATCAAGACAGCCTGGAAATCCTGGTTCCGGTTGGGCGTGGGGGCCGCAGGGTGCTCTGGGTGTCGCACGAGGCACTGAAACTCCGCTGGGCATCTAGGAGCACTGGTTCGGGTCAGAGTCAGGAATAGCAGCAGGGTCTCTTCACCCAAAACACATTCACACCAAGCACGGGTTCCCCTGGGTAGAATGCTGCAGGCAAGGGGTGGTGAGAGCCCACCCGGTCAGCCTGAGGCAGGAATGTGTGCTGTCCGGAAACGCGCTAGTTCTGCCTAGCCATCAGCACACGAGGATGCGCTGTGGAGGGGGTGTGGGGCGGGAGGGGTGTCTCTCAGGATGCAGCTGCCTGTGTCCCTGCTGAGATATGTAGCACCACGGGGCGCCGTGGTCCTTGAGGCAGCCGGGGCGGAGGCAGTGGGACCCCGCGGCGGAGAGGGGAGACAGTGCCCGGTTGCTGTCCAGACTCGCTCTGTTGCTGTAGCTCTTTCATCTCCAGCCCTCGGAGATCCTTGACCGAAAGCAGTTTGTGAACCACTCGCAGATGTCAGCCATGATCAGTGAGCAAGATGAAGGCATACTTGGCTACCTGACGGATTTGAAGGTCTGGCCCGGGAGACTGAGGCCGGGGTGGGGGACAGGAGAGGAGAGGGTGGCCAAAGTGAGTCCTCCCCAAAGTCAGGAGGGTCAAGGTCTGCTGGACAGAGCTTTCACGCCTCTGCCCCACTTTCCCGCCGGGCAGGTGGAGGAACTGCGGTTTCCCCGTGAGTGCCGCCACATCCTGCTCTTCTTTCGCAAGAACTCCTACTTCCGGAATGAAGTGGTTGTGAAGGAGTATGTCGTCAGCGCTGCTGGTAAGAGGCCGCTGTCTGGATGGGCGGTGGCAGGTGGAGGAGGGCGGGTTGCCTTCCCCGACTCATTACCCAGCACCCTCTCACACACTCGTCTTCCTGCAGGGTACGGGCCATCTCATTCCCCTCCCATCCAGTGGCACCAGGATTTCGAACGAGAGGCCCACAGCCGCAGGCACCACAACAGCAGCCTTAACTTCTTCAACTGGTTCTCTGACCACAGCTTTGCCGGGGCTAGCAGGATAGCTGAGGTGGGGCCCTGTGACAAACAGCGTAAATGACCTTGCTGGCTTCTCCAGCTGCTTGGGATGGACACCTGAGCCCTGCCCCCGTTTCTCCTGCCAGATCCTCATGGACGACCTGTGGCCCAATCCCCTGCAGTATTATGTGAGCAAGAAGGCAGCAGGAGAGGGAACTGAGAGGACGACAGGTGAGGAGCCCAGGGCGTGGGCGCCGAGACGTGTGCTGTCGGGATCCCTGGGCCCTGGGCTACACAAAGGGAGACACTGAGGTTCACAGGAACACTCCGAGACAGCGACCCCGGGACAAAGCACGTCACCCTGACATGGAACGTGGGGAGGTGCAGTGCCAAACGGGTTGTGCCTGGGGAAGCTTGAGGCAGGCGAGGCCACGCAGCGTCATGGAGCAGAGCCGGAGAAGCAAAGCCGGCTCAGCGGCTGCACTTGCGGCAACTGTCATTCTGTGGCCCGTGAACCCCAGCCTCAGGTCTGCGAGCAGCGCATTACAAGGGTGACCAGAGGCACCCTTGGCCCAAATGTCTGGGTGTCCTGGTGCAAAGCCGCACCCCGCCTTCCCGTCCCTTCTCTGTGTTGATCACCACAGTTGTCCCCTTAAATTCCGGAGGCATCTCCTTTGCCAAGCCCACTGGCCCGCGGGCAGTCATGAAGGAGCAGGCTCGGTAACACGTGGCTGGAGGAAACATAAAGCGATCACAGTCGGGGGCAGGGGCTTGGCCAGGGGAGAATGAACGGCATTCCCAACGAGAACCTTGAAACCCTCAAGCAACCTTAAGTATGGCCCAGTGAAGATACCCACTGCTGTCCTCCTGTGTCCGTGTGCACGTGTGTCCCCGAGTGCGTGCTTGTGCCTGTGCGTGTGCGTGTGTGTGTGTGTGCCATCTCGTCTAGGGAGCTTCATGATGTTGAAGTGAGGATGAGGACCATCGCACTTGACGGAAAGCAGTCCAGAAACTTCAGAAGGAGCCGAAGGGTCAACCCGCTTCCTCTCTGCAGGAAATAACTGAAGACAGGTGCCGGGGTGAAACACGGCCTGTTGAGGCCCCGGGAGCCCTGGAGAAATATCGAAATGTAAATAAACAACGTCAAGTGTGTTTCCGTGTGTGTGTGTGTGTGTTTGTGTGTGTGTGTGTGTGTGTGTCTGTGTGCTCTGGCACACGCACTCTTCCTCCTGGAAGGGGCTCCAGGGGACTGACTGAACACAGCGGCTGCATGTCGGTGTTTTCCTTCTGCGCCTGGGCTTCCCCAGTCTGTGGATCGGCCTGTCCTGTAGGCTTGCCCACAGGGCTAGGACACGCATGGTCTGGGACTGCATCCCAGGGGGCAGAGGTACCGTTCCCCCAGGCCCAGGGGGGCTGGGCAGGGAGAAGACCTGATCGAAAGGCCAGCCAACCGGGGCTCATCTCTTCCCTGGGGAAATGAGGGAGTTCAAGGAAAGGGAATAACGAGCCAGGGACAAACACGTCCAGTAGCCAGGTTAGGTGGACGCCGATGGTGGCCTCCAGGGATGCTCCCTGGTGGATGGCCTCAGACACACCCACCGCACATTCCATGGGGGGAGGACTCAAGGTCCATGACTCTGTCGAACCCAGAGCCACTGCTCTCCCCAGGTCTAGGAACGCACACAGCCTCCTGCTGACACAGTCAGGCTCTGAGGACCAGCAACCACGTTAAGGAGTGAGGGCCAGGCTGTATGGAGGGACTGTGGGAGAGGGGACAGAGGGAGCTGGGAGGGTAGGAAACATGACCCTCTCGTTCCGGCACAAGGGCCCAGGAGAAAGGAGAAATTGCAGGGGGACACACACACACGCACGCTCACACACAGTGGTGCACAGACACTGCGTCCTCACACACACACTCAAACAGCCGCACCCACAAGCTGACACACACACTCACTCAGGTGCACCCTCAGTCACCACCCCCCCACACACTCCACTCCCTCACTTGTCCTGGCACACACAAGCTCACACAGCCACGCTCTGCGGGCATCTCTAGTGCCCTGACTCCCTAGGGCCCTCGTTTGGGCTCCCCCAGACGACAAAGAGGCGGAGGCGTGCGGGAGGGGTGGTATGGTTCCTCAGGACTGGCAAGGCCCAGTCCCCGCAGCGGTGTGCTGTCTGTCCCATGACCACTGTGGTGCTGAGATTCCTGTTTCCACATGGGCTTAAGGCGTTTGCCCAAGGCCCTCTCTCCGCTGAAGACCCCACAAGGTAAGCACCACCAAGAGGCACAAATCACTGGTCCCTGTCACAAGCTGAGGCAGTTAGTCTCCAGGTGTCAGCCCACAAGACCCTTCCACACGTGAACAATAACCCCATAGGTAGGGGCAGGATCAAAGCCGTGATTGCAACACCTTATCAGGGATTGCACAGGGCCCCACACTCCAGGTTGGAAAGAGCTTATCCAACTCCCTAAACTTTTGTTTTGTACATTACCATGGCTTCCAAGATCCTGAAACTTATTTTATTTAAACTTATTTATTTATTTATTTATTTATTTATTTATTTATTTATTTATTTATCAGAGAGAGAGAGAGAGAGCACAAGCAGGGAAACAGCCCAGGGAGAGGGAGAGGCAGGCTTCCCGTCGAGCAGGGAGCCCGAAGCGGGGCTCGATCCCAGGAGCCTGGCTGCAGGACCTGAGCCGAAGGCAGACGCTTAAGCGTCTAGCCACCCAGGCGCCCCAAACCCCCTAAACTTGAACAGGAACGCAGCAACCCTTTGGGGAGCTCTGTACACTTGCTGAATAAACTTTGCCCTGCTGCCCACCACTCCTCTTCTGGACTACATCTCCTTTCCACGACACGGCATGACCGAGAACCCGGGCACTGAGGGACCCACAGTCCTGGATCCCAGACTGCTGTCTCATCGGAGAGGACCACATCAGGAGTTCACTAGCGTTCTGGCTCCATGACTCTGAACCACGTGTGTGTCCCTGGCCCTTCTGGATCTTCGTGTTCTTGTCTGTGTAAAGCGTCCCTCTTTGCCCGTGTTAGTCTGTCTTCCCGAACATGCCTTGGCGTGTCTTGGCCCGGCTGTGCCTGTGCCGTCAGGTCTCCAATCTCGCATCCGTGCTGAGCCCAGATAGGCACAGCTGTGCCTCTAGGAGTGCTTTGGGCTTTGCGAGTCTCTGCTTGGCTACAGCTGCCGGGCCGTTGGCCTGCCAATGTGTTGGCGTAAGGGTTCCTGTCTCTGAGTCTGTCCACCTGTGAATTGGACCCCGTTTTATCCATTTCGGGGTCAGAATCCTCTCCTCCTCCGACGGGGGCGCGTTAGGAATCTTTGGTGAGTCCCGAGAAGTCCTTCACTTCCTGTACCGTAGGGTGGCGCAGTGACGCCTCCTTGGAAACAGAGGAAGGGCCAAGCTCCTCCTGCCGGGCAGCGAGGGGCTCACCAAAGGGTCCTCACCCGCCCCGCTTAGGGCCGAAGGTCACTCATCATTCTCCCTTTTCCCGCTTTCAACTACTTTGTGGCCTCAGTCTCTTGCACAGTGCGTTGATGTGGGCAGGTTTTCAAAGGCAGAACGTCCTGCTGCCCTCCCCATCTTGCTGTGTTGCCCCGTAGCCTGCTCCTGAGCAGGACCGACTGACGTCCGCCACTGTTGTACTTGGTTTCTGTGTAACCCATGCCCCTTTCCATCCTCAATTCCTGCGTTACGTCCTCCTTTGCTGTCCGCTTCGTGTGTCTGGGAGACAGGCGGACATCTCTGGCACCACTGGATCGAGCTCCGCTAGGCCTCCGAGACCTTGTGCGTGAGCGAGGTACCCAAGGCACCGTCAGGGACATGCGGGGACCTCCAAGAGGTCCTTCCTGCCCCTTCGTTCTGAAATTCCTCTGCAAACGCTTGGCTGATCCCAACGCTAGGGACGAAGCCAATATTGCCACCTGCAGGCCCGGGGCACCTTGGGTTGGTAGAACTCCTGCGCCTGGCGGAACTCAGTGTTGACACCCTTGAGCCCTCCCCGACCCCGTTCACCCCGTCACCACTGCTCTACCCTGGGGTTGCTTGCCCGCCTCTGGCTCTGTTAGCTTCCTACACATGGGTGCTCCCACCCGTAGGCTTCCTTCTGGGAAGGGGCTGGCTTCCTCCACGGTAGACAGTGCTTTACCGATTCTACGCTGAACGCCCCTTCTTGGGGGCCCTCCCCACTCACAGTTGTAGGGAACACCCCAGCCTGGGGGAACCCAGGTTTGCCCATACGTGGACTTGGTTGACGTAGTGGGCGAGGGGCCTGCTCCCGGCTGGGTGTCGTGACTCCACTTCACGTTCCCACAGCTTACAAGACCCAGCTCTGTGCATGCTGAGCCGACGATCCTACACGTGCCCCTGCTTGGATGCACTTGTCCTTCAGGCCACACAGGCAACGCAGCGTGGTTCCATAGGCAAATCCTGCTCTCCTGTTTCCTCTGCGAGTACTTTACGGGGATGCCTTGTATCTCAGGCTAGCCCTTTGACTTAAGGGTCTAGTGACCGGCTTCCTTTCAGCGGGTAGGACTCTGCTTATCTTAGAGCCACACACCCCCACCGCCACCCCACGGCCCTCTCCCTACCACCCTAGGCTCATCCTCTCACTCCTTCTCCTGATGCCTGGTGCATATTTTCTCGGGCGTCCTTGGCGACCATAACCTTTACGTTACACTCTTTTTCCCTGAACGTGTTGAAGGTTATCACCCACTGCCTTCTGGCCACCGTCCATCCTAAGGGGAAGCTGGCTCTTCCTCCCACTGAGGAACCCCGGGGTGTGATGGGTCAGTCCCGCCTCTGTGGGCTGCCGAGAGGCCTGTCCTTGCCTTTGCACCAAACACAAGAGCCCATTGGCCTGGGCATCCCTTTGGATCCTTCCTTCCCCTAGGACTGCATTGGGCTCCTTGGATGTGCAGAGTCAGCATTGTCCGCAAAGTGGCAAAGCTTTATCACCTTAGGTCCTCATGCACTGGCTGCCTCTTCCTCTCTCCCACCTCTTCCTGGCATTCCCAATTTGTGCCTGCTGGTGGTCAGCATGAGCTGACCCCTCTCCCTCCCTCTCCCTCTCTCCCTTCCTCTCTCCCTGCAGAGTCTCTCCCTCCTCTCTCCCTCTCCCTTTCCCTCGCTTCTCCTCTCCATCCCTCCTCTCCCTCTCCCTCCTCTCTCCCTCACCCTTCTGTGTCCCTCTCCCTCCTCTCTCCCTCCTCTCTCTTCTTCCCCCTCCCTCCTCCTCTACTTCTCCCCTCCTTTCCCTCTCTTCACCCTCTCCCTCTCCTCCCCCTCTCCCTTCTGTGTCCCTCTCCCTCCTCTCTCCCTCCTCTCTCTTCCTTCCCCTCCCTCCCTTTTCCTCCCTCCTCAGTCCTACTCTCCCTCTCTTCCCCCTCTTGCTCTCTTCCCCGTCTCCCATCACCTGGAGCCCCCAGCCTTCTCCATTTCCATGGCTGTGCTGCTTCTGGTGCAGTGTTGCCTCAGGAGCTTCCTTCAGGGGCTGGAGCAACATGACAAGAGCTAGTGTACTTAGGACTGTAGTGGTAACTCCAACGTCTGGGCTGTCTCAGGGACGGTGTTAGAAAATTTTGCTTCTCCCGCCATATGGCCTTTGGTTTTGCTCCCTTCCTCGTTTGCGTCAACAAGCAGATTTTGAAACACTGAAACGTGCTACCGCCAAAAGCCCTGCACTTTACCCCAAGGGGGACCCTCCTGCCCCTTTCCGGTTGAAATCCTCCAGGCGCCCAGACCCATTCCTTTTAAATGAGGCCCTCCCACAATGCAACACTAACCCTCGCGGCCTTGGCATCACCCACGCGGCCTTCCTGGCACTCAAGGCGGTATCCCTCGGGCACCTCAATGTTCACCCAAGGTGGGGACCGCCATGAGGCGTGGGACTGTCCCGAAGGACCTGGTGAGTACCGGAGAAAGGGCACGTGTGCTGCCAATGCTCGCTGCCATATCCCCTCGCAGGCAGGTGGTCCACTCGGTGACAGACACAGCAGGAACATGCAGCCAGTGGGGGGACCAAAGGCAGTGGAGCTGCCCAGCAGCCTCAGCTCCTCAGGAAGGTGGATAAAAGCAGGCTCCGTGGACCATTCTGCTGGAGCTCTGACATCCTTGGCAGTTAGAGCAGGAGGGAAGGAGGACACGAGAGTCCCCCAAGGAAGGAGAAAGCAAAGATGGGAAGAGAGCCAGACAGAGAAGGGTGTGGCAGAGGAAAGTACAGCGGGAGCAAGTCCTGCCAGCGGCTTTGACGAAAGACTACCCCGAGTCACTGTGTAGGCTACATGGCCTGCCCATTGGCATGCCACCGAGTCCGAATCCCGGACCTCCCTGGGGCTGTGTTAGTAGCTCTGTAGGCACCGTGGGGTGGCCAGGGACCTTGGCTCTTTGCTAATTTGAGGCCAGTTATGTGTGTGTGTTTCCTCTCTTTTGAGGAGAGTCCGGGCGCGGAGGGGGTGAGGGAGGCAGCCCCTGCATCCTGGATCCTGGTGGGCGGCCCCCTGACACCCTTCGCCACCGTTCGGGTAAATGCGGGAAGGCCATGGGCACAGCGATCTGGCGGTGGTTGGAGCACCAGGTAATGGCTCCAGGGCTTTCCTTCAGGGTCACTAAGAAAGGGCCGGGTGAGGCTTCCGGGGGTCAGGGGGTCACCCTCTTGAGCCGTTGCATTGGAATTCCCCAGTGCCAGCAGCCTGGTCCCCCTGGACGGCCGGGAAAGGCAACACGGGCTGTGTGATAGGAGGGACCTCCGGCTCATGGCCTGGCAGGTGATAGCCGGGAATAGACCAGGTTCCAGATGCGGAGGCCACCCCGGAGGAGGAGGCACACAGGCCGGCTCCCTGGCTGGTGCCTTCGGGGGCCGAGGGGCGGGGGTCTGGGCGGGCACACGCTCCGCCCTGTCATCCTCAGTACGCTCCGTGCCCAGCGGCCTGGGCGTGACTCAGGGCTCCGTGTCACAAAGGCCGCATGCGTGGCGTCGCGTCACCGTCGCCCCGTGGCCATCTGGTCCCTAGCTCTTCTGCGCATGCCTTCACCAGCCTCCGGCCTCTTGGAGGCCTCTGCTTCCCGCCTCCAGTTGGGGGCGCCAGAGCTCCACCTGCCGGCCGCGTGCGGGAGCCAGGTGCTGGCTCCTCCAGCTCCTTCGCTCCGCTGCGGGCTCTGCTCCCTCAGCACCAGCACCACATGGAGAGCGCGGCGGGCTCCGGGCAAGGCGGGGCTGCCCTGCCATCCTGGAGCACCTTGTTCCTGGAGGGGGGCCGTGAGGCGCCGGAGCCCTGCGCCCAGGCAGGCGCCTGGGGTGAGGCGGGGCCGCTGCAGGCCCTAGGTGCCGGGGGGATGGGCGCAGAGGCTGTGCTGGGTGCGGAGGCCCAGCAGGGCAGAGAGCAGGCCGGCCCCGGGGACGAGTTGGTGCTGGTGGTGGAGGATATCATGGCGGTGGTGGAGGTCGTGGCCGAGGAAGACCAGGAGGCGGTGCAAGCACAGCAGGACGAGCAGCTGCAGCAGCTGCAGCAGGGGGAGTCAGGGCCGGGTCCCGAGACAGCCGGTGCCCCACTTGCCGCGCTGGAGATGGTTCAGTTCGCGCTCAGCTCTGTGGATGCCCAAGCTACCAGGGCCTACTTGCGGCTCAAGCGCAGGATGAATCAGAAGCGGAGTTCTCACCTGGCTCGAAGAAGGGCCATCATCCAGCGCATCCCCGGCTTCTGGGCCCAGGCGGTATCCTTTCTCCTGCTGGGCTTGGGTTTGTCTGCGGTGGAGGTCCACTGGGAGGAAGGGACCAGCAGAGGCTCTGCCAGGGGCAGGAGCGCTGGGGGAAAGGGTCCCCGGCCCCTCTCCACCCCCAGTGGGAGTGGGTCCCCCGTCCCTATAAGGCGCAGCACAGGGGCGTGGGCCTGGAAGGTGGGGGGAAGGCAAGGGCTGAGGCTTGTGGAGACCACGTCTGAGCAGAAGCTGCGGGCAAATGCTCTGGGACTGCAGGGAGCACTCCCAACACTCTCCCAGGGGTCATGGAGCACATGTCCACACCCTGCATGTCTAGTGTAGTTCCACCCTTGGCTCGGAGCAGGTCCTGGAAGGAAACGTCCTGCCGGCTGCGTGGGGTATGCCCATTGAGAGGCAGGCCACCCCCTTCCCTGTCCTTCAGAGCCTGTGTTCTTTTCCAAAGAGTACAGTGCCCACCCACTGCTGCGTCCTCATGCGGCTTCCAGAGTCATTCAGCAGGCCGCCAGGCTTCCCCGTACATCAGAAACCCAGACACGCTGTACGCGGTGCTGCAAACTGTCTCCTCAGGCCCTACACAGCCAGGCTGCGGCCCCATGCCCAGGCGCCCCCCCACCCCCCGTTTGCTCCCTCCGTGTCTCTCCCCTCTATGTGCGTCCCACCCTCTCCCTCGCTCCCCTCTGCCCTCCCTCTGTGTCCCTTCCTCCTGTGTGGGTATCTCTGTCTCTGTCTCTCCTTTGCTTTCCCCCCCCCCGTTGCCACCCAACCCCCTTCCCTCCCTCTCTCGCTGAACCTAACGGGCCCTCCCTTTGCCCTGTGGGTGTGCAGCCAGGCTAAGGGAGATGAGTGGCCCCTTTGTGGGCGCAGAAGGCCCCTCCAGGACACAGGCCTGCAGGCCAACACATAAGCAAACACGGCCCTGAGAGCGCGACCGACCACATCTGGACACCCAAAGCAGTCACTGCCTGCCTGCCAAACACACAGGCCAGGGTGACGGTGGAAGGGAGAACAGGCAGGCCCTTGACCTTGTCCTGCCGGGCGCAGACCCTCTCGGAGGCACTGGAAGCCAAGGCACCTGCTGGTATTGAGCAGCTGTGATGAAAGAGCAGGAGCTGAGTGGCTTGGGAGGGCAGCAGGGCCTGGTGGTTCTACCCGTGCCCTGTTTGGGGCCCTTCCTCTCCCCGGGAAGGGCTGGGTTGGTCCTGGCTCTCCTTCCATAGCGCTGAAGGCGAGGCTCCTTGACCCAAGGCAGATCCTGAATCACCCCCAGATATCAGCCGTGACGGGTGACCAGGACAAAGATGTGCTCAGCTACATGACCGATTTGGAGGTCAGCACTGGGAGTGGGTGGCGGGGGTAGGACCACTGGGAGTGGAATTTGGGCAAGGGAGGGCCCGGTAGTATTGTTCAGCGGAGGATGCAGGGAGCATCTCGGGACCCGTGGAGGACAAGTCCCCTTCCCCTCGTCTTTCTTTTATGTTGCAGGTGGAGGAACTGGGCCGTCCCAAGGACCACAGCAGGTTGATGTTCTTCTTTGGGAACAACCCCTACTTCCAGAACAAAGTGATCCTTAAGGAGTATCACCTTAGCATTGCCGGTAGGAGTGGGCTAGAGCTTCGAGGGTGCCGGGGGCGGGCCGGCGGGGGCAGGTGGGCACTCGGGAGGAGCAGGGAGTGTGCAGGGACACAAGTGGAAGCCAGAGCCGGCACAGGAGGGAGAGAGGCTGAGAGGAGAGCGGGAGAGAGGGCGACAGGGTGTGGGTCCTAGGCAGTGCAGAGCCTCCCCTGAATTTTCCCTTCCTGCAGGATACAGGGCGACTCGGTCCACTCCAGTGCAGTGGTTCTGGGATGAAGAACGTGGAGCTCCCAGCCGAAGACTCGACTCCACCAGCCTTACCTTCTTCAAGTGGTTGTGCGACCCCAGCTGCCCAGGGTCTAACAAGATTGCCGAGGTGGGGCCGCTGAGGCCTTCATTAGCATTGGTGATGGCAATGGGGGCAGCCTGGGAAGGGGTCCCGGGCCCCGTGCTCACCTGGGCGGTTTCCCCTACCAGATCATCATCGAGGACCTGTGGCGCAATCCCTTGCGGTACTACCTGAGGCAGGGAGGCAGCCGACGACACTGAGCAGACAGGAGGACCTGTCGGTGAGTAGCCGGGCCACTGCGTCCTGAAATATGTGTGGGAGGTGCCAGGGCACAGTCGGGTTTGGGACTCAGTTTGGAAACTGAGGCTCAGAGGACCCTGGGCCCCGGATCACCCAGGGAGCGGCTGGAGGGAGAGTAGGGACCCTGGCGAGGGAACTCAGGGCACACACCCAGGGCAGGGTGTCCACTGGGGCAAGTTCATCCGGTGAGCCAGGTGGGAGCCAGAAAGTCTCAGGTCGTTCGGGGGAAGCAAGGCTCCTCCACCCCATTTCTCTGAACACTCACCCATGGCCGTCCGCCGGGTCCTCAGTTCTCCTGCTGGCTTTTCAGGTGGGGACAGTCTGCCAAAGTTTTCGAGTGGGGCTCCCTTGTCCCGAGACGCTCCGACGTCCCTCCGTGTTACGGACCACCCCGTGGCCTCCCAGAGCCACACGGCCATTCTTGGCAATGGTACTAGGCCATCTGGAGGAGGGTGGTGAAGCCCTAGAGGAGGAGGAAGCGGGATCCCACAAGGACAGGGCCCTCGGTCACCGCCGCCTTAGCGATCCTCGGCATGAGGCAGTGTCACGAACACCTCCCTTGTGCGTCCGTGTGTCGTGTGTTTGTGTGTGTGTGTCGCGGGCACGGCAGCTGTGCGGACGTGGACACCGCAGAGCATCAGAGTTGGACCAACGAGAAGCAGTGGAGGAGGCGTCCAGCGTTGTGAGAGACGGGTGGACGAGTCTACGTGGTGCTCTGCCCGCACAGGACAGACGTGGGGGAACAGATCTTCAGGGCCAGCTCTAGAGAGTGTCCAGCACCCAGATCGCCAGGGATGGCGGGCGAGTCATAAACAAGTTCAGAAGCCCTATGTGTCTGTGTGTGGATGTGTATGGGGGACCCAGCACACGGCCAGTAGGAGATCAGCCCTGGCCTGTGGGATTCCGTGTGTGCGGGGGCTGTAAGGCACGGGGGCAGGGCAGGGCAGGGCTTGGTTGTGGAGAGACCACCGCTCTTGCTCGGCAGGTCAGGGAGGAGGACGGGAAAGGGCACACCTCTCTACATGGGAGCCGTGTTCTTCAGGGCAGGGGAAGGGGCGTGCCGAGCGGGGCACTCGTGGCCCGGTGGCTCTGCTACCGCCCCGTTCACCCCGCTTGGAGAGCTTCTCCCTGTACCCTTTCTCCTGGAAGCGTGCCCTGCATTGCTGTGATGCCGTCCCGTGCATGCTTCCTCTAGTCAGGATCACCGCAAAACCACGTGTCCCTGGAGGACTAAGGAGGCGGTTCCTCAGGGTCCCTCACGGTCCCTCCAAACCCACGTCCTGTCCCTCTGCACCACCCTCCCACAGGCGTGCATGTGTGTGTGTGTGTGTGTGTGTGTGTGTGTGTGTTGCGTGTTCAAGTGTCTGCATGAGCACACACCTGTCCCAGTGTGGTTGTAGGCCCTGTTCGATGATGGAGAGGGACTGCGGGGTTTCTAGCTCTGCTGACTGAGGAGAAAGGGGCCAGTGGCTGACTGCAGCCACATCCCTCCTGACACACAGACGTCGTGGGCATTCCTTGGGTATTCAGGGGTGTGTCTGCCCCCGGATGCCACACGCAGAGGGGCCAAGGGGAGCAGGGAGGGGTGGGAGCTGGCAGGCGTATGTCAAGCGACCTCCCATCTGTGCTGCTGGCACGGCTGGTCCCAGCTGTGGGAAACACCGTGAGGTTTCAGCATGTGCTACAGAGGGGCTAAGAACTTGTGCCCCGATTTGCGCTGTCGGCCAAGGGTCCCAAAGAGTAAGTAAGTCCCCACTGGCAGTACGTTTCTGCAGAGGAAAGAGTCCTGAGGGGAGCGCTCCTCCTGGCCGAAGGGCCGTCCTGGTGTCCGATGAGCTCCCGGTTGGGGCGGTCATCTCTGCCTCCTGTGGACCAGGTGGAGAAGAGGGAAAGGAGAGGAGGTGGACCCTCAGGGCCCGTGTTCTCTGCCTCACCGAGGGGCACCTAGCTTGCTGCTCCTGAGTCGACAGGCGCTTCCCAAATCAACACCTCTCACTACCCCTGAGCTGGCTCCCACCACCAGCACGCCCCCGAGGACGCACTTCCCCAGGTGACGTTCCCCACTAGCTCTGCCACAACTGGACCTCGCAACGTGGGCCCCAGCTCTGTCTTCCTGTTGCCCATCAATGGTCTCTGTGTGAGCGACCCAGTGGCCCCTGGGCTGCTATGCTGACAGCTCAGCCTGTTTGGACTCTTGGCCTCTCGTCTTTGGGGAACTCTGTTCCTTCCTGCCTGTCGGAGCAGCTAGCTGTAGGTAGAGGAGGGTTCTGGCCTTCGGGCTCTGGAAGCCCTGCTGGGCCCATGGCCCCATGTCCGGAACAGCACTAGGTGGCACCACTGTGCGGCAGTGGTGGGGATCTGAAGCCCGATACACTCCTCAGGAACAGAGTAGTGCGCTGGAGAGCCGCAGTGCCCTGGGCACAGGGAGCTTCCCTTGAGCCACTGGAAAGGCTGTTCCCTCATACACGTCTTCCCGGCTCCTTGACTCCTAAGCTGCAGGGCAACCTGGCAGCTCCCATGGTCTGGTCCCTAGGATTCTTCATGTCCGCAAGGTGGAGCTGAAGACCCATGGACCCCACTGGTCCCCCACGGGACCGGCCAGCATGCCTTAGGCCCTAGAAGTCCCCAGAAAGGGCCAGCCCACCATGCCTGTTTTCCCTGGAACCTTCTGGGCTTCCTCTGGGCTTTCGGGAAGGACCTCCCAGCTATAAAAGGGAGAGGAAAGGCTGGACGGTAGCCACATGCCCTGTGCCCCCAGAGCAAGGCGCCGTGCTGCCTCGGCCACGTGGAAGACCTGTCTGCCGTGGAATGAGGTGGGGTTGATTGGATGCAGGCATCAGCTGCCAGGGAGTAAGTCTTACGTTGCCACGCCGTCTCCGGGGCATGGCTCGTGAGGCACTTTGCCGGCACCGAGGACAAAGTGGGTGTGGAAGAAGGCCCTACTTTTCAGTCATGCCTGGAGAGACTGGCTTGCATTGGCACCAAAGCAACTGCCCAAAGCTTACTGTGCCGGCTTACAAGCACACTCTGGGTGTCCTCTCACCACGACTGCGAGCCCGCCGCGGGGCCGTGGTGGCCCGGCCTGATATTCCGCTCACGGTCTGACCCGGGTGGCCTGGACGGGCCAAGGCTAGGAAGGGTACGTTCTCTTCTGCAGGCCAGGCGAGCCGGGAACCCCTTCCCATGGCATTCGCAGTGTTGGCACAATGCAGCACAACACATTCTGTGTCTAGTGGGAAAGGCGTGTGCATTCCTGCTACGTGTGTCCTGGGTGCCGTCCTCAGCTCCTTGCCGCCTGACCTCCCTAACAGCAGACAGACAGGTGGCTCCAGGCCAGCAGACGGCATCACCTGCCACCCTCTTAACAGGGTTCACCCAGACATCCTCTTCAGGGTCCCCTTTGCTCTATGCTCGTGGCTCCTCTAAGGGTCAGTTGCTCTGTCCTCCAGGGCAAACACACTGCGTGTCTGCTTGCGTGGTTGTTGGGTGAGTGTGCTGCTGTGGGACCCCGCTTGGGACCTTTTCCAGGGTCACCTGACTGGGTGCCAGTCACAGAGGGGGACAGGGCTTTTATGCCCAGGGAAAAGAGCTGCTCAGAGGGGTGAATGCATCTTCTGTCCTGAAGTCCTTCTCCCCTAGAGACCGTGTGGCCAGTGAGGGGCCAGAGAAAGAGCACCTGAACCCAAAGACTTAGAGGAAGACGGAGAGGAGAGCAAGAAGAAAGCACAGGCACGCAGATGGACAGAGCACTCTTTGTCACTCTTCTCCTGAGTAGCAAAGGACATGGGCTGGAACAAACTGTGGCCACACTTTTCCCCCCACGCTGGCCTGGCAGAGAGCATCGGGGCACCTGTGTCCTGGAATTGCCCTAGATTCTCCGGGGCATGGGCTGACGCTTTCCACACACACTGGTCCAGGGCTCTCGGGGGTGTGTACCGTGTCCTGAGTCCTAGAGGAGTCTATTCGGGTAGGCGAGGGACAGCCTGGCATTGCCTGGCTTCAAATACCAGGCGGAGGGCCCCCCGGGAGGAAGCGGCGGGAGGGGTGAAGGTGGAGGTGTGTCCCGGCGGGACGGCAGGCGGGGGCGCCGCAGCTGGCTCCCTGAGTGGTGCCTGCAGCGCGAGGGGCGGGGCCCTGCGTGACCACGCCCACCAGCCGTTACCTGATTGGACGCGGGGTTCTCCCTCGTCCAAGGCCAGCCCAGGACTCAGTCCCACCAAGGCCGCACACGTGATACAGCGTCCTCCTGGGGCATCACAGCATGCCCGCTATCCCTTGTGCGCATGCGTTCAGCGGCCCACGGCCTCTGGGAGGACGCTGCCTCCCGCAGACAACTAGCGGCGCCGGAGCTCCACCTGCCCGACCGTTTGCGGGAGCCACGTGCTCTCACCTCCAGCTCCTCTCCGCTGCTGGCTCTGCTCGCTCACGACCAGGACCACATGGAGAGCGCGGCGGGCTCCGGGGAAGGCGGGGCTGCCCCGCCGTCCTGCACCACCTTGGTCCTGGAGGGGGGCCGTGAGGCGTCGGGGCCCCGCGCCCAGGCAGGCGCCCGGGGGGACGCAGGGCCGCTGCAGGCCCTAGGTGCCGCCGGGATGGGCGCAGAGGCTGTGGTGGGTGCTGAGGCCCAGCAGGGCAGAGAGCAGGCCGGCCCCGGGGACGAGTTGGTGCTGGTGGTGGATGTCATGGTAGCGCTGGACCCTGGTGTAGAGGAGGTTGGAGGGGAGCACACTGTAGAGGAATCAGAGGAGGAGGAGGACAAGGAGGCTGAGCAGGAAGCCAAAGTTGCGGTGGAGTCTCAGGACACAGTCAAGTCTGAGGAAGAGGAGAAAGCTGAAGTGGTGGCACGGCCTGAAGAGGCTGAGGAAGGGGAGGCTGTTGAGGATGAGAAGGAGGACACTGAGGAGGGGGCTGTTGCGGAAGAGTCTGAGATATACCTCCAAGAGGTTACGGAGGTGGGGGAGGAAGCTGATGAGGGAAATGAGAAGTCCACGGAGAAAGAGCATGAGGAGGCGGAGAAGGCTGAGGAGGATTCTGTGGACGGAGCATCTGAGGCCAAGGAGGAGGAGGCTAAGAAGGAGGAGGACGCAGATGGTGAAGAGCAGGTGGCTGAGGAAGAGGAGGCCGAGGAGTGGGAGCAGCCTGAGGAAGGGGAGAAGGCTGAAGAGGCTGAGGAGGTGGCTGTGCAGGAGGAGGCCAGGGAGGAGGGCCAGAAGGAGGAAGAGGCGCAGGAGAAGCAGGAAGGGGAAGAACAGCCAGAGGCACGGCGGGGTCCATCCCTGTCCCCGCTCGAGGCTCTAGGGGCCCTGCAGTCCGAGCTGGAGCCCGGGAATAAGCAAGCCAGCAGGTCCTACTCTCTGCTCAAGCTCAAGTCATGTCAGAGGCGGCAGCGTCACCTGGAACACCGAAGCGCCATTATCCGGGGCATCCCTGGCTTCTGGGCCAAGGCTGTATCCTTCATGCTGTCACTGAGGGATTCCGATGTATCTGGGCCAGTGCGTGAGGAACGAGAGGGAGGGGGCTGTTGACTATCAACATGCATCATGGGGGGGAACCCCCCTCACGCCCCGCAGCATTGCAGAGGACACGCTCATGCCGTGGGGATCAAGACAGCCTGGAAATCCTGGTTCCGGTTGGGCGTGGGGGCCGCAGGGTGCTCTGGGTGTCGCACGAGGCACTGAAACTCCGCTGGGCATCTAGGAGCACTGGTTCGGGTCAGAGTCAGGAATAGCAGCAGGGTCTCTTCACCCAAAACACATTCACACCAAGCACGGGTTCCCCTGGGTAGAATGCTGCAGGCAAGGGGTGGTGAGAGCCCACCCGGTCAGCCTGAGGCAGGAATGTGTGCTGTCCGGAAACGCGCTAGTTCTGCCTAGCCATCAGCACACGAGGATGAGCTGTGGAGGGGGTGTGGGGCGGGAGGGGTGTCTCTCAGGATGCCAGCTGCCTGTGTCCCTGCTGAGATATGTAGCACCACGGGGCGCCGTGGTCCTTGAGGCAGCCGGGGCGGAGGCAGTGGGACCCCGCGGCGGAGAGGGGAGACAGTGCCCGGTTGCTGTCCAGACTCGCTCTGTTGCTGTAGCTCTTTCATCTCCAGCCCTCGGAGATCCTTGACCGAAAGCAGTTTGTGAACCACTCGCAGATGTCAGCCATGATCAGTGAGCAAGATGAAGGCATACTTGGCTACCTGACGGATTTGAAGGTCTGGCCCGGGAGACTGAGGCCGGGGTGGGGGACAGGAGAGGAGAGGGTGGCCAAAGTGAGTCCTCCCCAAAGTCAGGAGGGTCAAGGTCTGCTGGACAGAGCTTTCACGCCTCTGCCCCACTTTCCCGCCGGGCAGGTGGAGGAACTGCGGTTTCCCCGTGAGTGCCGCCACATCCTGCTCTTCTTTCGCAAGAACTCCTACTTCCGGAATGAAGTGGTTGTGAAGGAGTATGTCGTCAGCGCTGCTGGTAAGAGGCCGCTGTCTGGATGGGCGGTGGCAGGTGGAGGAGGGCGGGTTGCCTTCCCCGACTCATTACCCAGCACCCTGTCACACACTCGTCTTCCTGCAGGGTACGGGCCATCTCATTCCCCTCCCATCCAGTGGCACCAGGATTTCGAACGAGAGGCCCACAGCCGCAGGCACCACAACAGCAGCCTTAACTTCTTCAACTGGTTCTCTGACCACAGCTTTGCCGGGGCTAGCAGGATAGCTGAGGTGGGGCCCTGTGACAAACAGCGTAAATGACCTTGCTGGCTTCTCCAGCTGCTTGGGATGGACACCTGAGCCCTGCCCCCGTTTCTCCTGCCAGATCCTCATGGACGACCTGTGGCCCAATCCCCTGCAGTATTATGTGAGCAAGAAGGCAGCAGGAGAGGGAACTGAGAGGACGACAGGTGAGGAGCCCAGGGCGTGGGCGCCGAGACGTGTGCTGTCGGGATCCCTGGGCCCTGGGCTACACAAAGGGAGACACTGAGGTTCACAGGAACACTCCGAGACAGCGACCCCGGGACAAAGCACGTCACCCTGACATGGAACGTGGGGAGGTGCAGTGCCAAACGGGTTGTGCCTGGGGAAGCTTGAGGCAGGCGAGGCCACGCAGCGTCATGGAGCAGAGCCGGAGAAGCAAAGCCGGCTCAGCGGCTGCACTTGCGGCAACTGTCATTCTGTGGCCCGTGAACCCCAGCCTCAGGTCTGCGAGCAGCGCATTACAAGGGTGACCAGAGGCACCCTTGGCCCAAATGTCTGGGTGTCCTGGTGCAAAGCCGCACCCCGCCTTCCCGTCCCTTCTCTGTGTTGATCACCACAGTTGTCCCCTTAAATTCCGGAGGCATCTCCTTTGCCAAGCCCACTGGCCCGCGGGCAGTCATGAAGGAGCAGGCTCGGTAACACGTGGCTGGAGGAAACATAAAGCGATCACAGTCGGGGGCAGGGGCTTAGCCAGGGGAGAATGAACGCCATTCCCGACGAGAACCTTGAAACCCTCAAGCAACCTTAAGTATGGCCCAGTGAAGATACCCACTGCTGTCCTCCTGTGTCCGTGTGCACGTGTGTCCCCGCGTGCGTGCTTGTGCGTGTGCGTGTGCGTGTGTGTGTGTGTGCCATCTCGTCTAGGGAGCTTCATGATGTTGAAGTGAGGATGAGGACCATCGCACTTGACGGAAAGCAGTCCGGAAACTTCAGAAGGAGCCGAAGGGTCAACCCGCTTCCTCTCTGCAGGAAATAACTGAAGACAGGTGCCGGGGTGAAACACGGCCTGTTGAGGCCCCGGGAGCCCTGGAGAAATATCGAAATGTAAATAAACAACGTCAAGTGTGTTTCCGTGTGTGTGTGTGTGTGTGTTTGTGTGTGTGTGTGTGTGTGTGTGTGTCTGTGTGCTCTGGCACACGCACTCTTCCTCCTGGAAGGGGCTCCAGGGGACTGACTGAACACAGCGGCTGCATGTCGGTGTTTTCCTTCTGCGCCTGGGCTTCCCCAGTCTGTGGATCGGCCTGTCCTGTAGGCTTGCCCACAGGGCTAGGACACGCATGGTCTGGGACTGCATCCCAGGGGGCAGAGGTACCGTTCCCCCAGGCCCAGTGGGGCCGGGCAGGGAGAAGACCTGATCGAAAGGCCAGCCAACCGGGGCTCATCTCTTCCCTGGGGAAATGAGGGAGTTCAAGGAAAGGGAATAACGAGCCAGGGACAAACACGTCCAGTAGCCAGGTTAGGTGGACGCCGATGGTGGCCTCCAGGGATGCTCCCTGGTGGATGGCCTCAGACACACCCACCGCACATTCCATGGGGGGAGGACTCAAGGTCCATGACTCTGTCGAACCCAGTGCCACTGCTCTCCCCAGGTCTAGGAACGCACACAGCCTCCTGCTGACACAGTCAGGCTCTGAGGACCAGCAACCACGTTAAGGAGTGAGGGCCAGGCTGTATGGAGGGACTGTGGGAGAGGGGACAGAGGGAGCTGGGAGGGTAGGAAACATGACCCTCTCGTTCCGGCACAAGGGCCCAGGAGAAAGGAGAAATTGCACGGGGACACACACACACGCACGCTCACACACAGTGGTGCACAGACACTGCGTCCTCACACACACACTCAAACAGCCGCACCCACAAGCTGACACACACACTCACTCAGGTGCACCCTCAGTCACCCACCCCCCCACACACTCCACTCCCTCACTTGTCCTGGCACACACAAGCTCACACAGCCACGCTCTGCCGGCATCTCTAGTGCCCTGACTCCCTAGGGCCCTCGTTTGGGCTCCCCCAGACGACAAAGAGGCGGAGGCGTGCGGGAGGGGTGGTATGGTTCCTCAGGACTGGCAAGGCCCAGTCCCCGCAGCGGTGTGCTGTCTGTCCCATGACCACTGTGGTGCTGAGATTCCTGTTTCCACATGGGCTTAAGGCGTTTGCCCAAGGCCCTCTCTCCGCTGAAGACCCCACAAGGTAAGCACCACCAAGAGGCACGAATCACTGGTCCCTGTCACAAGCTGAGGCAGTTAGTCTCCAGGTGTCAGCCCACAAGACCCTTCCACACGTGAACAATAACCCCATAGGTAGGGGCAGGATCAAAGCCGTGATTGCAACACCTTATCAGGGATTGCACAGGGCCTCACACTCCAGGTTGGAAAGAGCTTATCCAACTCCCTAAACTTTTGTTTTGTACATTACCATGGCTTCCAAGATCCTGAAACTTATTTTATTTAAACTTATTTATTTATTTATTTATTTATTTATTTATTTATTTATTTATTCATCAGAGAGAGAGAGAGAGAGAGAGCACAAGCAGGGAAACAGCCCAGGGAGAGGGAGAGGCAGGCTTCCCGTCGAGCAGGGAGCCCGAAGCGGGGCTCGATCCCAGGAGCCTGGCTGCAGGACCTGAGCCGAAGGCAGACGCTTAAGCGTCTAGCCACCCAGGCGCCCCAAACCCCCTAAACTTGAACAGGAACGCAGCAACCCTTTGGGGAGCTCTGTACACTTGCTGAATAAACTTTGCCCTGCTGCCCACCACTCCTCTTCTGGACTACATCTCCTTTCCACGACACGGCATGACCGAGAACCCGGGCACTGAGGGACCCACAGTCCTGGATCTCAGACTGCTGTCTCATCGGAGAGGACCACATCAGGAGTTCACTGGCGTTCTGGCTCCATGACTCTGAACCACGTGTGTGTCCCTGGCCCTTCTGGATCTTCGTGTTCTTGTCTGTGTAAAGCGTCCCTCTTTGCCCGTGTTAGTCTGTCTTCCCGAACATGCCTTGGCGTGTCTTGGCCCGGCTGTGCCTGTGCCGTCAGGTCTCCCATCTCGCATCCGTGCTGAGCCCAGATAGGCACAGCTGTGCCTCTAGGAGTGCTTTGGGCTTTGCGAGTCTCTGCTTGGCTACAGCTGCCGGGCCGTTGGCCTGCCAATGTGTTGGCGTAAGGGTTCCTGTCTCTGAGTCTGTCCACCTGTGAATTGGACCCCGTTTCATCCATTTTGGGGTCAGAATCCTCTCCTCCTCCGACGGGGGCGCGTTAGGAATCTTTGGTGAGTCTTGAGAAGTCCTTCACTTCCTGGACCGTAGGGTGGCGCAGTGACGCCTCCTTGGAAACAGAGGAAGGGCCAAGCTCCTCATGCCGGGCAGCGAGGGGCTCACCAAAGGGTCTTCAGCCGCCCCGCTTAGGGCCGAAGGTCACTCATCGTTCTCCCTTTTCCCGCTTTCAACTACTTTGTGGCCTCAGTCTCTTGCACAGTGCGTTGATGTGGGCAGGTTTTCAAAGGCAGAACGTCCTGCTGCCCTCCCTATCTTGTTGTGTTGCCCCGTAGCCTGCTCCTGAGCAGGACCGACTGACGTCCGCCACTGTGGTACTTGGTTTCTGTGTAACCCATGCCCCTTTCCATCCTCAATTCCTGCGTTACGTCCTCCTTTGCTGTCCGCTTCGTGTGTCTGGGAGACAGGCGGACATCTCTGGCACCACTGGATCGAGCTCCGCTAGGCCTCCGAGACCTTGTGCGTGAGCGAGGTACCCAAGGCACCGTCAGGGACATGCACGGACCTCCAAGAGGTCCTTCCTGCCCCTTCGTTCTGAAATTCCTCTGCAAACGCTTGGCTGATCCCAACGCTAGGGACGCAGCCAATATTGCCACCTGGCGGCCCGGGGCACCTTGGGTCGGTAGAACTCCTGCGCCTGGCGGAACTCAGTGTTGACACCCTTGAGCCTCCCCGACCCCGTTCACCCCGTCACCACTGCTCTACCCTGGGGTTGCTTGCCCGCCTCTGGCTCTGTTAGCTTCCTACACATGGGTGCTCCCACCCATAGGCTTCCTCCTGGGAAGGGGCTGGCTTCCTCCACGGTAGACTGTGCTTTACCGATTCTACGCTGAACGCCCCTTCTTGGGGGCCCTCCCCACTCACAGTTGCAGGGAACACCCCAGCCTGGGGGAACCCAGGTTTGCCCATACGTGGACTTGGTTGACGTAGTGGGCGAGGGGCCTGCTCCCGGCTGGGTGTCGTGACTCCACTTCACGTTCCCACAGCTTACAAGACCCAGCTCTGTGCATGCTGAGCCGACGATCCTACACGTGCCCCTGCTTGGATGCACTTGTCCTTCAGGCCACACAGGCAACGCAGCGTGGTTCCATAGGCAAATCCTGCTCTCCTGTTTCCTCTGCGAGTACTTTACGGGGATGCCTTGTATCTCAGGCTAGCCCTTTGACTTAAGGGTCTAGTGACCAGCTTCCTTTCAGCGGGTAGGACTCTGCTTATCTTAGAGCCACACACCCCCACCGCCACCCCACGGCCCTCTCCCTACCACCCTAGGCTCATCCTCTCACTCCTTCTCCTGATGCCTGGTGCATATTTTCTCGGGCGTCCTTGGCGACCATAACCTTTACGTTACACTCTTTTTCCCTGAACGTGTTGAAGGTTATCACCCACTGCCTTCTGGCCACCGTCCATCCTAAGGGGAAGCTGGCTCTTCCTCCCACTGAGGAACCCCGGGGTGTGATGGGTCAGTCCCGCCTCTGTGGGCTGCCGAGAGGCCTGTCCTTGCCTTTGCACCAAACACAAGAGCCCATTGGCCTGGGCATCCCTTTGGATCCTTCCTTCCCCTAGGACTGCATTGGGCTCCTTGGATGTGCAGAGTCAGCATTGTCCGCAAAGTGGCAAAGCTTTATCACCTTAGGTCCTCATGCACTGGCTGCCTCTTCCTCTCTCCCACCTCTTCCTGGCATTCCCAATTTGTGCCTGCTGGTGGTCAGCATGAGCTGACCCCTCTCCCTCCCTCTCCCTCTCTCCCTTCCTCTCTCCCTGCAGAGTCTCTCCCTCCTCTCTCCCTCTCCCTTTCCCTCGCTTCTCCTCTCCATCCCTCCTCTCCCTCTCCCTCCTCTCTCCCTCACCCTTCTGTGTCCCTCTCCCTCCTCTCTCCCTCCTCTCTCTTCTTCCCCCTCCCTCCTCCTCTACTTCTCCCCTCCTTTCCCTCTCTTCACCCTCTCCCTCTCCTCCCCCTCTCCCTTCTGTGTCCCTCTCCCTCCTCTCTCCCTCCTCTCTCTTCCTTCCCCTCCCTCCCTTTTCCTCCCTCCTCAGTCCTACTCTCCCTCTCTTCCCCCTCTTGCTCTCTTCCCCGTCTCCCATCACCTGGAGCCCCCAGCCTTCTCCATTTCCATGGCTGTGCTGCTTCTGGTGCAGTGTTGCCTCAGGAGCTTCCTTCAGGGGCTGGAGCAACATGACAAGAGCTAGTGTACTTAGGACTGTAGTGGTAACTCCAACGTCTGGGCTGTCTCAGGGACGGTGTTAGAAAATTTTGTTTCTCCCGCCATATGGCCTTTGGTTTTGCTCCCTTCCTCGTTTGCGTCAACAAGCAGATTTTGAAACACTGAAACGTGCTACCGCCAAAAGCCCTGCACTTTACCCCAAGGGGGACCCTCCTGCCCCTTTCCGGTTGAAATCCTCCAGGCGCCCAGACCCATTCCTTTTAAATGAGGCCCTCCCACAATGCAACACTAACCCTCGCGGCCTTGGCATCACCCACGCGGCCTTCCTGGCACTCAAGGCGGTATCCCTCGGGCACCTCAATGTTCACCCAAGGTGGGGACCGCCATGAGGCGTGGGACTGTCCCGAAGGACCTGGTGAGTACCGGAGAAAGGGCACGTGTGCTGCCAATGCTCGCTGCCATATCCCCTCGCAGGCAGGTGGTCCACTCGGTGACAGACACAGCAGGAACATGCAGCCAGTGGGGGGACCAAAGGCAGTGGAGCTGCCCAGCAGCCTCAGCTCCTCAGGAAGGTGGATAAAAGCAGGCTCCGTGGACCATTCTGCTGGAGCTCTGACATCCTTGGCAGTTAGAGCAGGAGGGAAGGAGGACACGAGAGTCCCCCAAGGAAGGAGAAAGCAAAGATGGGAAGAGAGCCAGACAGAGAAGGGTGTGGCAGAGGAAAGTACAGCGGGAGCAAGTCCTGCCAGCGGCTTTGACGAAAGACTACCCCGAGTCACTGTGTAGGCTACATGGCCTGCCCATTGGCATGCCACCGAGTCCGAATCCCGGACCTCCCTGGGGCTGTGTTAGTAGCTCTGTAGGCACCGTGGGGTGGCCAGGGACCTTGGCTCTTTGCTAATTTGAGGCCAGTTATGTGTGTGTGTTTCCTCTCTTTTGAGGAGAGTCCGGGCGCGGAGGGGGTGAGGGAGGCAGCCCCTGCATCCTGGATCCTGGTGGGCGGCCCCCTGACACCCTTCGCCACCGTTCGGGTAAATGCGGGAAGGCCATGGGCACAGCGATCTGGCGGTGGTTGGAGCACCAGGTAATGGCTCCAGGGCTTTCCTTCAGGGTCACTAAGAAAGGGCCGGGTGAGGCTTCCGGGGGTCAGGGGGTCACCCTCTTGAGCCGTTGCATTGGAATTCCCCAGTGCCAGCAGCCTGGTCCCCCTGGACGGCCGGGAAAGGCAACACGGGCTGTGTGATAGGAGGGACCTCCGGCTCATGGCCTGGCAGGTGATAGCCGGGAATAGACCAGGTTCCAGATGCGGAGGCCACCCCGGAGGAGGAGGCACACAGGCCGGCTCCCTGGCTGGTGCCTTCGGGGGCCGAGGGGCGGGGGTCTGGGCGGGCACACGCTCCGCCCTGTCATCCTCAGTACGCTCCGTGCCCAGCGGCCTGGGCGTGACTCAGGGCTCCGTGTCACAAAGGCCGCATGCGTGGCGTCGCGTCACCGTCGCCCCGTGGCCATCTGGTCCCTAGCTCTTCTGCGCATGCCTTCACCAGCCTCCGGCCTCTTGGAGGCCTCTGCTTCCCGCCTCCAGTTGGGGGCGCCAGAGCTCCACCTGCCGGCCGCGTGCGGGAGCCAGGTGCTGGCTCCTCCAGCTCCTTCGCTCCGCTGCGGGCTCTGCTCCCTCAGCACCAGCACCACATGGAGAGCGCGGCGGGCTCCGGGCAAGGCGGGGCTGCCCTGCCATCCTGGAGCACCTTGTTCCTGGAGGGGGGCCGTGAGGCGCCGGAGCCCTGCGCCCAGGCAGGCGCCTGGGGTGAGGCGGGGCCGCTGCAGGCCCTAGGTGCCGGGGGGATGGGCGCAGAGGCTGTGCTGGGTGCGGAGGCCCAGCAGGGCAGAGAGCAGGCCGGCCCCGGGGACGAGTTGGTGCTGGTGGTGGAGGATATCATGGCGGTGGTGGAGGTCGTGGCCGAGGAAGACCAGGAGGCGGTGCAAGCACAGCAGGACGAGCAGCTGCAGCAGCTGCAGCAGGGGGAGTCAGGGCCGGGTCCCGAGACAGCCGGCGCCCCACTTGCCGCGCTGGAGATGGTTCAGTTCGCGCTCAGCTCTGTGGATGCCCAAGCTACCAGGGCCTACTTGCGGCTCAAGCGCAGGATGAATCAGAAGCGGAGTTCTCACCTGGCTCGAAGAAGGGCCATCATCCAGCGCATCCCCGGCTTCTGGGCCCAGGCGGTATCCTTTCTCCTGCTGGGCTTGGGTTTGTCTGCGGTGGAGGTCCACTGGGAGGAAGGGACCAGCAGAGGCTCTGCCAGGGGCAGGAGCGCTGGGGGAAAGGGTCCCCGGCCCCTCTCCACCCCCAGTGGGAGTGGGTCCCCCGTCCCTATAAGGCGCAGCACAGGGGCGTGGGCCTGGAAGGTGGGGGGAAGGCAAGGGCTGAGGCTTGTGGAGACCACGTCTGAGCAGAAGCTGCGGGCAAATGCTCTGGGACTGCAGGGAGCACTCCCAACACTCTCCCAGGGGTCATGGAGCACATGTCCACACCCTGCATGTCTAGTGTAGTTCCACCCTTGGCTCGGAGCAGGTCCTGGAAGGAAACGTCCTGCCGGCTGCGTGGGGTATGCCCATTGAGAGGCAGGCCACCCCCTTCCCTGTCCTTCAGAGCCTGTGTTCTTTTCCAAAGAGTACAGTGCCCACCCACTGCTGCGTCCTCATGCGGCTTCCAGAGTCATTCAGCAGGCCGCCAGGCTTCCCCGTACATCAGAAACCCAGACACGCTGTACGCGGTGCTGCAAACTGTCTCCTCAGGCCCTACACAGCCAGGCTGCGGCCCCATGCCCAGGCGCCCCCCCACCCCCCGTTTGCTCCCTCCGTGTCTCTCCCCTCTATGTGCGTCCCACCCTCTCCCTCGCTCCCCTCTGCCCTTCCTCTGTGTCCCTTCCTCCTGTGTGGGTATCTCTGTCTCTGTCTCTCCTTTGCTTTCCCCCCCCCCCGTTGCCACCCAACCCCCTTCCCTCCCTCTCTCGCTGAACCTAACGGGCCCTCCCTTTGCCCTGTGGGTGTGCAGCCAGGCTAAGGGAGATGAGTGGCCCCTTTGTGGGCGCAGAAGGCCCCTCCAGGACACAGGCCTGCAGGCCAACACATAAGCAAACACGGCCCTGAGAGCGCGACCGACCACATCTGGACACCCAAAGCAGTCACTGCCTGCCTGCCAAACACACAGGCCAGGGTGACGGTGGAAGGGAGAACAGGCAGGCCCTTGACCTTGTCCTGCCGGGCGCAGACCCTCTCGGAGGCACTGGAAGCCAAGGCACCTGCTGGTATTGAGCAGCTGTGATGAAAGAGCAGGAGCTGAGTGGCTTGGGAGGGCAGCAGGGCCTGGTGGTTCTACCCGTGCCCTGTTTGGGGCCCTTCCTCTCCCCGGGAAGGGCTGGGTTGGTCCTGGCTCTCCTTCCATAGCGCTGAAGGCGAGGCTCCTTGACCCAAGGCAGATCCTGAATCACCCCCAGATATCAGCCGTGACGGGTGACCAGGACAAAGATGTGCTCAGCTACATGACCGATTTGGAGGTCAGCACTGGGAGTGGGTGGCGGGGGTAGGACCACTGGGAGTGGAATTTGGGCAAGGGAGGGCCCGGTAGTATTGTTCAGCGGAGGATGCAGGGAGCATCTCGGGACCCGTGGAGGACAAGTCCCCTTCCCCTCGTCTTTCTTTTATGTTGCAGGTGGAGGAACTGGGCCGTCCCAAGGACCACAGCAGGTTGATGTTCTTCTTTGGGAACAACCCCTACTTCCAGAACAAAGTGATCCTTAAGGAGTATCACCTTAGCATTGCCGGTAGGAGTGGGCTAGAGCTTCGAGGGTGCCGGGGGCGGGCCGGCGGGGGCAGGTGGGCACTCGGGAGGAGCAGGGAGTGTGCAGGGACACAAGTGGAAGCCAGAGCCGGCACAGGAGGGAGAGAGGCTGAGAGGAGAGCGGGAGAGAGGGCGACAGGGTGTGGGTCCTAGGCAGTGCAGAGCCTCCCCTGAATTTTCCCTTCCTGCAGGATACAGGGCGACTCGGTCCACTCCAGTGCAGTGGTTCTGGGATGAAGAACGTGGAGCTCCCAGCCGAAGACTCGACTCCACCAGCCTTACCTTCTTCAAGTGGTTGTGCGACCCCAGCTGCCCAGGGTCTAACAAGATTGCCGAGGTGGGGCCGCTTGAGGCCTTCATTAGCATTGGTGATGGCAATGGGGGCAGCCTGGGAAGGGGTCCCGGGCCCCGTGCTCACCTGGGCGGTTTCCCCTACCAGATCATCATCGAGGACCTGTGGCGCAATCCCTTGCGGTACTACCTGAGGCAGGGAGGCAGCCGACGACACTGAGCAGACAGGAGGACCTGTCGGTGAGTAGCCGGGCCACTGCGTCCTGAAATATGTGTGGGAGGTGCCAGGGCACAGTCGGGTTTGGGACTCAGTTTGGAAACTGAGGCTCAGAGGACCCTGGGCCCCGGATCACCCAGGGAGCGGCTGGAGGGAGAGTAGGGACCCTGGCGAGGGAACTCAGGGCACACACCCAGGGCAGGGTGTCCACTGGGGCAAGTTCATCCGGTGAGCCAGGTGGGAGCCAGAAAGTCTCAGGTCGTTCTGGGGAAGCAAGGCTCCTCCACCCCATTTCTCTGAACACTCACCCATGGCCGTCCGCCGGGTCCTCAGTTCTCCTGCTGGCTTTTCAGGTGGGGACAGTCTGCCAAAGTTTTCGAGTGGGGCTCCCTTGTCCCGAGACGCTCCGACGTCCCTCCGTGTTACGGACCACCCCGTGGCCTCCCAGAGCCACACGGCCATTCTTGGCAATGGTACTAGGCCATCTGGAGGAGGGTGGTGAAGCCCTAGAGGAGGAGGAAGCGGGATCCCACAAGGACAGGGCCCTCGGTCACCGCCGCCTTAGCAATCCTCGGCATGAGGCAGTGTCACGAACACCTCCCTTGTGCGTCCGTGTGTCGTGTGTTTGTGTGTGTGTGTCGCGGGCACGGCAGCTGTGCGGACGTGGACACCGCAGAGCATCAGAGTTGGACCAACGAGAAGCAGTGGAGGAGGCGTCCAGCGTTGTGAGAGACGGGTGGACGAGTCTACGTGGTGCTCTGCCCGCACAGGACAGACGTGGGGGAACAGATCTTCAGGGCCAGCTCTAGAGAGTGTCCAGCACCCAGATCGCCAGGGATGGCGGGCGAGTCATAAACAAGTTCAGAAGCCCTATGTGTCTGTGTGTGGATGTGTATGGGGGACCCAGCACACGGCCAGTAGGAGATCAGCCCTGGCCTGTGGGATTCCGTGTGTGCGGGGGCTGTAAGGCACGGGGGCAGGGCAGGGCAGGGCTTGGTTGTGGAGAGACCACCGCTCTTGCTCGGCAGGTCAGGGAGGAGGACGGGAAAGGGCACACCTCTCTACATGGGAGCCGTGTTCTTCAGGGCAGGGGAAGGGGCGTGCCGAGCGGGGCACTCGTGGCCCGGTGGCTCTGCTACCGCCCCGTTCACCCCGCTTGGAGAGCTTCTCCCTGTACCCTTTCTCCTGGAAGCGTGCCCTGCATTGCTGTGATGCCGTCCCGTGCATGCTTCCTCTAGTCAGGATCACCGCAAAACCACGTGTCCCTGGAGGACTAAGGAGGCGGTTCCTCAGGGTCCCTCACGGTCCCTCCAAACCCACGTCCTGTCCCTCTGCACCACCCTCCCACAGGCGTGCATGTGTGTGTGTGTGTGTGTGTGTGTGTGTTGCGTGTTCAAGTGTCTGCATGAGCACACACCTGTCCCAGTGTGGTTGTAGGCCCTGTTCGATGATGGAGAGGGACTGCGGGGTTTCTAGCTCTGCTGACTGAGGAGAAAGGGGCCAGTGGCTGACTGCAGCCACATCCCTCCTGACACACAGACGTCGTGGGCATTCCTTGGGTATTCAGGGGTGTGTCTGCCCCCGGATGCCACACGCAGAGGGGCCAAGGGGAGCAGGGAGGGGTGGGAGCTGGCAGGCGTATGTCAAGCGACCTCCCATCTGTGCTGCTGGCACGGCTGGTCCCAGCTGTGGGAAACACCGTGAGGTTTCAGCATGTGCTACAGAGGGGCTAAGAACTTGTGCCCCGATTTGCGCTGTCGGCCAAGGGTCCCAAAGAGTAAGTAAGTCCCCACTGGCAGTACGTTTCTGCAGAGGAAAGAGTCCTGAGGGGAGCGCTCCTCCTGGCCGAAGGGCCGTCCTGGTGTCCGATGAGCTCCCGGTTGGGGCGGTCATCTCTGCCTCCTGTGGACCAGGTGGAGAAGAGGGAAAGGAGAGGAGGTGGACCCTCAGGGCCCGTGTTCTCTGCCTCACCGAGGGGCACCTAGCTTGCTGCTCCTGAGTCGACAGGCGCTTCCCAAATCAACACCTCTCACTACCCCTGAGCTGGCTCCCACCACCAGCACGCCCCCGAGGACGCACTTCCCCAGGTGACGTTCCCCACTAGCTCTGCCACAACTGGACCTCGCAACGTGGGCCCCAGCTCTGTCTTCCTGTTGCCCATCAATGGTCTCTGTGTGAGCGACCCAGTGGCCCCTGGGCTGCTATGCTGACAGCTCAGCCTGTTTGGACTCTTGGCCTCTCGTCTTTGGGGAACTCTGTTCCTTCCTGCCTGTCGGAGCAGCTAGCTGTAGGTAGAGGAGGGTTCTGGCCTTCGGGCTCTGGAAGCCCTGCTGGGCCCATGGCCCCATGTCCGGAACAGCACTAGGTGGCACCACTGTGCGGCAGTGGTGGGGATCTGAAGCCCGATACACTCCTCAGGAACAGAGTAGTGCGCTGGAGAGCCGCAGTGCCGTGGGCACAGGGAGCTTCCCTTGAGCCACTGGAAAGGCTGTTCCCTCATACACGTCTTCCCGGCTCCTTGACTCCTAAGCTGCAGGGCAACCTGGCAGCTCCCATGGTCTGGTCCCTAGGATTCTTCATGTCCGCAAGGTGGAGCTGAAGACCCATGGACCCCACTGGTCCCACGGGACCGGCCAGCATGCCTTAGGCCCTAGAAGTCCCCAGAAAGGGCCAGCCCACCATGCCTGTTTTCCCTGGAACCTTCTGGGCTTCCTCTGGCCTTTCGGGAAGGACCTCCCAGCTATAAAAGGGAGAGGAAAGGCTGGACGGTAGCCACATGCCCTGTGCCCCCAGAGCAAGGCGCCGTGCTGCCTCGGCCACGTGGAAGACCTGTCTGCCGTGGAATGAGGTGGGGTTGATTGGATGCAGGCATCAGCTGCCAGGGAGTAAGTCTTACGTTGCCACGCCGTCTCCGGGGCATGGCTCGTGAGGCACTTTGCCGGCACCGAGGACAAAGTGGGTGTGGAAGAAGGCCCTACTTTTCAGTCATGCCTGGAGAGACTGGCTTGCATTGGCACCAAAGCAACTGCCCAAAGCTTACTGTGCCGGCTTACAAGCACACTCTGGGTGTCCTCTCACCACGACTGCGAGCCCGCCGCGGGGCCGTGGTGGCCCGGCCTGATATTCCGCTCACGGTCTGACCCGGGTGGCCTGGACGGGCCAAGGCTAGGAAGGGTACGTTCTCTTCTGCAGGCCAGGCGAGCCGGGAACCCCTTCCCATGGCATTCGCAGTGTTGGCACAATGCAGCACAACACATTCTGTGTCTAGTGGGAAAGGCGTGTGCATTCCTGCTACGTGTGTCCTGGGTGCCGTCCTCAGCTCCTTGCCGCCTGACCTCCCTAACAGCAGACAGACAGGTGGCTCCAGGCCAGCAGACGGCATCACCTGCCACCCTCTTAACAGGGTTCACCCAGACATCCTCTTCAGGGTCCCCTTTGCTCTATGCTCGTGGCTCCTCTAAGGGTCAGTTGCTCTGTCCTCCAGGGCAAACACACTGCGTGTCTGCTTGCGTGGTTGTTGGGTGAGTGTGCTGCTGTGGGACCCCGCTTGGGACCTTTTCCAGGGTCACCTGACTGGGTGCCAGTCACAGAGGGGGACAGGGCTTTTATGCCCAGGGAAAAGAGCTGCTCAGAGGGGTGAATGCATCTTCTGTCCTGAAGTCCTTCTCCCCTAGAGACCGTGTGGCCAGTGAGGGGCCAGAGAAAGAGCACCTGAACCCAAAGACTTAGAGGAAGACGGAGAGGAGAGCAAGAAGAAAGCACAGGCACGCAGATGGACAGAGCACTCTTTGTCACTCTTCTCCTGAGTAGCAAAGGACATGGGCTGGAACAAACTGTGGCCACACTTTTCCCCCCACGCTGGCCTGGCAGAGAGCATCGGGGCACCTGTGTCCTGGAATTGCCCTAGATTCTCCGGGGCATGGGCTGACGCTTTCCACACACACTGGTCCAGGGCTCTCGGGGGTGTGTACCGTGTCCTGAGTCCTAGAGGAGTCTATTCGGGTAGGCGAGGGACAGCCTGGCATTGCCTGGCTTCAAATACCAGGCGGAGGGCCCCCCGGGAGGAAGCGGCGGGAGGGGTGAAGGTGGAGGTGTGTCCCGGCGGGACGGCAGGCGGGGGCGCCGCAGCTGGCTCCCTGAGTGGTGCCTGCAGCGCGAGGGGCGGGGCCCTGCGTGACCACGCCCACCAGCCGTTACCTGATTGGACGCGGGGTTCTCCCTCGTCCAAGGCCAGCCCAGGACTCAGTCCCACCAAGGCCGCACACGTGATACAGCGTCCTCCTGGGGCGTCACAGCATGCCCGCTATCCCTTGTGCGCATGCGTTCAGCGGCCCACGGCCTCTGGGAGGACGCTGCCTCCCGCAGACAACTAGCGGCGCCGGAGCTCCACCTGCCCGACCGTTTGCGGGAGCCACGTGCTCTCACCTCCAGCTCCTCTCCGCTGCTGGCTCTGCTCGCTCACGACCAGGACCACATGGAGAGCGCGGCGGGCTCCGGGGAAGGCGGGGCTGCCCCGCCGTCCTGCACCACCTTGGTCCTGGAGGGGGGCCGTGAGGCGTCGGGGCCCCGCGCCCAGGCAGGCGCCCGGGGGGACGCAGGGCCGCTGCAGGCCCTAGGTGCCGCCGGGATGGGCGCAGAGGCTGTGGTGGGTGCTGAGGCCCAGCAGGGCAGAGAGCAGGCCGGCCCCGGGGACGAGTTGGTGCTGGTGGTGGATGTCATGGTAGCGCTGGACCCTGGTGTAGAGGAGGTTGGAGGGGAGCACACTGTAGAGGAATCAGAGGAGGAGGAGGACAAGGAGGCTGAGCAGGAAGCCAAAGTTGCGGTGGAGTCTCAGGACACAGTCAAGTCTGAGGAAGAGGAGAAAGCTGAAGTGGTGGCACGGCCTGAAGAGGCTGAGGAAGGGGAGGCTGTTGAGGATGAGAAGGAGGACACTGAGGAGGGGGCTGTTGCGGAAGAGTCTGAGATATACCTCCAAGAGGTTACGGAGGTGGGGGAGGAAGCTGATGAGGGAAATGAGAAGTCCACGGAGAAAGAGCATGAGGAGGCGGAGAAGGCTGAGGAGGATTCTGTGGACGGAGCATCTGAGGCCAAGGAGGAGGAGGCTAAGAAGGAGGAGGACGCAGATGGTGAAGAGCAGGTGGCTGAGGAAGAGGAGGCCGAGGAGTGGGAGCAGCCTGAGGAAGGGGAGAAGGCTGAAGAGGCTGAGGAGGTGGCTGTGCAGGAGGAGGCCAGGGAGGAGGGCCAGAAGGAGGAAGAGGCGCAGGAGAAGCAGGAAGGGGAAGAACAGCCAGAGGCACGGCGGGGTCCATCCCTGTCCCCGCTCGAGGCTCTAGGGGCCCTGCAGTCCGAGCTGGAGCCCGGGAATAAGCAAGCCAGCAGGTCCTACTCTCTGCTCAAGCTCAAGTCATGTCAGAGGCGGCAGCGTCACCTGGAACACCGAAGCGCCATTATCCGGGGCATCCCTGGCTTCTGGGCCAAGGCTGTATCCTTCATGCTGTCACTGAGGGATTCCGATGTATCTGGGCCAGTGCATGAGGAACGAGAGGGAGGGGGCTGTTGACTATCAACATGCATCATGGGGGGGAACCCCCCTCACGCCCCGCAGCATTGCAGAGGACACGCTCATGCCGTGGGGATCAAGACAGCCTGGAAATCCTGGTTCCGGTTGGGCGTGGGGGCCGCAGGGTGCTCTGGGTGTCGCACGAGGCACTGAAACTCCGCTGGGCATCTAGGAGCACTGGTTCGGGTCAGAGTCAGGAATAGCAGCAGGGTCTCTTCACCCAAAACACATTCACACCAAGCACGGGTTCCCCTGGGTAGAATGCTGCAGGCAAGGGGTGGTGAGAGCCCACCCGGTCAGCCTGAGGCAGGAATGTGTGCTGTCCGGAAACGCGCTAGTTCTGCCTAGCCATCAGCACACGAGGATGAGCTGTGGAGGGGGTGTGGGGCGGGAGGGGTGTCTCTCAGGATGCCAGCTGCCTGTGTCCCTGCTGAGATATGTAGCACCACGGGGCGCCGTGGTCCTTGAGGCAGCCGGGGCGGAGGCAGTGGGACCCCGCGGCGGAGAGGGGAGACAGTGCCCGGTTGCTGTCCAGACTCGCTCTGTTGCTGTAGCTCTTTCATCTCCAGCCCTCGGAGATCCTTGACCGAAAGCAGTCTGTGAACCACTCGCAGATGTCAGCCATGATCAGTGAGCAAGATGAAGGCATACTTGGCTACCTGACGGATTTGAAGGTCTGGCCCGGGAGACTGAGGCCGGGGTGGGGGACAGGAGAGGAGAGGGTGGCCAAAGTGAGTCCTCCCCAAAGTCAGGAGGGTCAAGGTCTGCTGGACAGAGCTTTCACGCCTCTGCCCCACTTTCCCGCCGGGCAGGTGGAGGAACTGCGGTTTCCCCGTGAGTGCCGCCACATCCTGCTCTTCTTTCGCAAGAACTCCTACTTCCGGAATGAAGTGGTTGTGAAGGAGTATGTCGTCAGCGCTGCTGGTAAGAGGCCGCTGTCTGGATGGGCGGTGGCAGGTGGAGGAGGGCGGGTTGCCTTCCCCGACTCATTACCCAGCACCCTGTCACACACTCGTCTTCCTGCAGGGTACGGGCCATCTCATTCCCCTCCCATCCAGTGGCACCAGGATTTCGAACGAGAGGCCCACAGCCGCAGGCACCACAACAGCAGCCTTAACTTCTTCAACTGGTTCTCTGACCACAGCTTTGCCGGGGCTAGCAGGATAGCTGAGGTGGGGCCCTGTGACAAACAGCGTAAATGACCTTGCTGGCTTCTCCAGCTGCTTGGGATGGACACCTGAGCCCTGCCCCCGTTTCTCCTGCCAGATCCTCATGGACGACCTGTGGCCCAATCCCCTGCAGTATTATGTGAGCAAGAAGGCAGCAGGAGAGGGAACTGAGAGGACGACAGGTGAGGAGCCCAGGGCGTGGGCGCCGAGACGTGTGCTGTCGGGATCCCTGGGCCCTGGGCTACACAAAGGGAGACACTGAGGTTCACAGGAACACTCCGAGACAGCGACCCCGGGACAAAGCACGTCACCCTGACATGGAACGTGGGGAGGTGCAGTGCCAAACGGGTTGTGCCTGGGGAAGCTTGAGGCAGGCGAGGCCACGCAGCGTCATGGAGCAGAGCCGGAGAAGCAAAGCCGGCTCAGCGGCTGCACTTGCGGCAACTGTCATTCTGTGGCCCGTGAACCCCAGCCTCAGGTCTGCGAGCAGCGCATTACAAGGGTGACCAGAGGCACCCTTGGCCCAAATGTCTGGGTGTCCTGGTGCAAAGCCGCACCCCGCCTTCCCGTCCCTTCTCTGTGTTGATCACCACAGTTGTCCCCTTAAATTCCGGAGGCATCTCCTTTGCCAAGCCCACTGGCCCGCGGGCAGTCATGAAGGAGCAGGCTCGGTAACACATGGCTGGAGGAAACATAAAGCGATCACAGTCGGGGGCAGGGGCTTGGCCAGGGGAGAATGAACGCCATTCCCGACGAGAACCTTGAAACCCTCAAGCAACCTTAAGTATGGCCCAGTGAAGATACCCACTGCTGTCCTCCTGTGTCCGTGTGCACGTGTGTCCCCGCGTGCGTGCTTGTGCGTGTGCGTGTGCGTGTGTGTGTGTGTGCCATCTCGTCTAGGGAGCTTCATGATGTTGAAGTGAGGATGAGGACCATCGCACTTGACGGAAAGCAGTCCGGAAACTTCAGAAGGAGCCGAAGGGTCAACCCGCTTCCTCTCTGCAGGAAATAACTGAAGACAGGTGCCGGGGTGAAACACGGCCTGTTGAGGCCCCGGGAGCCCTGGAGAAATATCGAAATGTAAATAAACAACGTCAAGTGTGTTTCCGTGTGTGTGTGTGTGTGTGTGTGTGTGTGTGTGTCTGTGTGCTCTGGCACACGCACTCTTCCTCCTGGAAGGGGCTCCAGGGGACTGACTGAACACAGCGGCTGCATGTCGGTGTTTTCCTTCTGCGCCTGGGCTTCCCCAGTCTGTGGATCGGCCTGTCCTGTAGGCTTGCCCACAGGGCTAGGACACGCATGGTCTGGGACTGCATCCCAGGGGGCAGAGGTACCGTTCCCCCAGGCCCAGTGGGGCCGGGCAGGGAGAAGACCTGATCGAAAGGCCAGCCAACCGGGGCTCATCTCTTCCCTGGGGAAATGAGGGAGTTCAAGGAAAGGGAATAACGAGCCAGGGACAAACACGTCCAGTAGCCAGGTTAGGTGGACGCCGATGGTGGCCTCCAGGGATGCTCCCTGGTGGATGGCCTCAGACACACCCACCGCACATTCCATGGGGGGAGGACTCAAGGTCCATGACTCTGTCGAACCCAGTGCCACTGCTCTCCCCAGGTCTAGGAACGCACACAGCCTCCTGCTGACACAGTCAGGCTCTGAGGACCAGCAACCACGTTAAGGAGTGAGGGCCAGGCTGTATGGAGGGACTGTGGGAGAGGGGACAGAGGGAGCTGGGAGGGTAGGAAACATGACCCTCTCGTTCTGGCACAAGGGCCCAGGAGAAAGGAGAAATTGCAGGGGGACACACACACACGCACGCTCACACACAGTGGTGCACAGACACTGCGTCCTCACACACACACTCAAACAGCCGCACCCACAAGCTGACACACACACTCACTCAGGTGCACCCTCAGTCACCACCCCCCCACACACTCCACTCCCTCACTTGTCCTGGCACACACAAGCTCACACAGCCACGCTCTGCCGGCATCTCTAGTGCCCTGACTCCCTAGGGCCCTCGTTTGGGCTCCCCCAGACGACAAAGAGGCGGAGGCGTGCGGGAGGGGTGGTATGGTTCCTCAGGACTGGCAAGGCCCAGTCCCCGCAGCGGTGTGCTGTCTGTCCCATGACCACTGTGGTGCTGAGATTCCTGTTTCCACATGGGCTTAAGGCGTTTGCCCAAGGCCCTCTCTCCGCTGAAGACCCCACAAGGTAAGCACCACCAAGAGGCACGAATCACTGGTCCCTGTCACAAGCTGAGGCAGTTAGTCTCCAGGTGTCAGCCCACAAGACCCTTCCACACGTGAACAATAACCCCATAGGTAGGGGCAGGATCAAAGCCGTGATTGCAACACCTTATCAGGGATTGCACAGGGCCCCACACTCCAGGTTGGAAAGAGCTTATCCAACTCCCTAAACTTTTGTTTTGTACATTACCATGGCTTCCAAGATCCTGAAACTTATTTTATTTAAACTTATTTATTTATTTATTTATTTATATATTTATTTATCAGAGAGAGAGAGAGAGAGCACAAGCAGGGAAACAGCCCAGGGAGAGGGAGAGGCAGGCTTCCCGTCGAGCAGGGAGCCCGAAGCGGGGCTCGATCCCAGGAGCCTGGCTGCAGGACCTGAGCCGAAGGCAGACGCTTAAGCGTCTAGCCACCCAGGCGCCCCAAACCCCCTAAACTTGAACAGGAACGCAGCAACCCTTTGGGGAGCTCTGTACACTTGCTGAATAAACTTTGCCCTGCTGCCCACCACTCCTCTTCTGGACTACATCTCCTTTCCACGACACGGCATGACCGAGAACCCGGGCACACAGGGACCCACAGTCCTGGATCCCAGACTGCTGTCTCATCGGAGAGGACCACATCAGGAGTTCACTAGCGTTCTGGCTCCATGACTCTGAACCACGTGTGTGTCCCTGGCCCTTCTGGATCTTCGTGTTCTTGTCTGTGTAAAGCGTCCCTCTTTGCCCGTGTTAGTCTGTCTTCCCGAACATGCCTTGGCGTGTCTTGGCCCGGCTGTGCCTGTGCCGTCAGGTCTCCCATCTCGCATCCGTGCTGAGCCCAGATAGGCACAGCTGTGCCTCTAGGAGTGCTTTGGGCTTTGCGAGTCTCTGCTTGGCTACAGCTGCCGGGCCGTTGGCCTGCCAATGTGTTGGCGTAAGGGTTCCTGTCTCTGAGTCTGTCCACCTGTGAATTGGACCCCGTTTCATCCATTTTGGGGTCAGAATCCTCTCCTCCTCCGACGGGGGCGCGTTAGGAATCTTTGGTGAGTCTTGAGAAGTCCTTCACTTCCTGTACCGTAGGGTGGCGCAGTGACGCCTCCTTGGAAACAGAGGAAGGGCCAAGCTCCTCCTGCTGGGCAGCGAGGGGCTCACCAAAGGGTCCTCAGCCGCCCTGCTTAGGGCCGAAGGTCACTCATCGTTCTCCCTTTTCCCGCTTTCAACTACTTTGTGGCCTCAGTCTCTTGCACAGTGCGTTGATGTGGGCAGGTTTTCAAAGGCAGAACGTCCTGCTGCCCTCCCCATCTTGCTGTGTTGCCCCGTAGCCTGCTCCTGAGCAGGACCGACTGACGTCCGCCACTGTGGTACTTGGTTTCTGTGTAACCCATGCCCCTTTCCATCCTCAATTCCTGCGTTACGTCCTCCTTTGCTGTCCGCTTCGTGTGTCTGGGAGACAGGCGGACATCTCTGGCACCACTGGATCGAACTGCGCTAGGCCTCCGAGACCTTGTGCGTGAGCGAGGTACCCAAGGCACCGTCAGGGACATGCGGGGACCTCCAAGAGGTCCTTCCTGCCCCTTCGTTCTGAAATTCCTCTGCAAACGCTTGGCTGATCCCAACGCTAGGGACGCAGCCAATATTGCCACCTGCCGGCCCGGGGCACCTTGGGTCGGTAGAACTCCTGCGCCTGGCAGAACTCAGTGTTCACACCCCGACCCCGTTCACCCCGTCACCACTGCTCTACCCTGGGGTTGCTTGCCCGCCTCTGGCTCTGTTAGCTTCCTACACATGGGTGCTCCCACCCATAGGCTTCCTCCTGGGAAGGGGCTGGCTTCCTCCACGGTAGACAGTGCTTTACCGATTCTACGCTGAACGCCCCTTCTTGGGGGCCCTCCCCACTCACAGTTGCAGGGAACACCCCAGCCTGGGGGAACCCAGGTTTGCCCATACGTGGACTTGGTTGACGTAGTGGGCGAGGGGCCTGCTCCCGGCTGGGTGTCGTGACTCCACTTCACGTTCCCACAGCTTACAAGACCCAGCTCTGTGCATGCTGAGCCGACGATCCTACACGTGCCCCTGCTTGGATGCACTTGTCCTTCAGGCCACACAGGCAACGCAGCGTGGTTCCATAGGCAAATCCTGCTCTCCTGTTTCCTCTGCGAGTACTTTAAGGGGATGCCTTGTATCTCAGGCTAGCCCTTTGACTTAAGGGTCTAGTGACCGGCTTCCTTTCAGCGGGTAGGACTCTGCTTATCTTAGAGCCACACACCCCCACCGCCACCCCACGGCCCTCTCCCTACCACCCTAGGCTCATCCTCTCACTCCTTCTCCTGATGCCTGGTGCATATTTTCTCGGGCGTCCTTGGCGACCATAACCTTTACGTTACACTCTTTTTCCCTGAACGTGTTGAAGGTTATCACCCACTGCCTTCTGGCCACCGTCCATCCTAAGGGGAAGCTGGCTCTTCCTCCCACTGAGGAACCCCGGGGTGTGATGGGTCAGTCCCGCCTCTGTGGGCTGCCGAGAGGCCTGTCCTTGCCTTTGCACCAAACACAAGAGCCCATTGGCCTGGGCATCCCTTTGGATCCTTCCTTCCCCTAGGACTGCATTGGGCTCCTTGGATGTGCAGAGTCAGCATTGTCCGCAAAGTGGCAAAGCTTTATCACCTTAGGTCCTCATGCACTGGCTGCCTCTTCCTCTCTCCCACCTCTTCCTGGCATTCCCAATTTGTGCCTGCTGGTGGTCAGCATGAGCTGACCCCTCTCCCTCCCTCTCCCTCTCTCCCTTCCTCTCTCCCTGCAGAGTCTCTCCCTCCTCTCTCCCTCTCCCTTTCCCTCGCTTCTCCTCTCCATCCCTCCTCTCCCTCTCCCTCCTCTCTCCCTCACCCTTCTGTGTCCCTCTCCCTCCTCTCTCCCTCCTCTCTCTTCTTCCCCCTCCCTCCTCCTCTACTTCTCCCCTCCTTTCCCTCTCTTCACCCTCTCCCTCTCCTCCCCCTCTCCCTTCTGTGTCCCTCTCCCTCCTCTCTCCCTCCTCTCTCTTCCTTCCCCTCCCTCCCTTTTCCTCCCTCCTCAGTCCTACTCTCCCTCTCTTCCCCCTCTTGCTCTCTTCCCCGTCTCCCATCACCTGGAGCCCCCAGCCTTCTCCATTTCCATGGCTGTGCTGCTTCTGGTGCAGTGTTGCCTCAGGAGCTTCCTTCAGGGGCTCGAGCAACATGACAAGAGCTAGTGTACTTAGGACTGTAGTGGTAACTCCAACGTCTGGGCTGTCTCAGGGACGGTGTTAGAAAATTTTGCTTCTCCCGCCATATGGCCTTTGGTTTTGCTCCCTTCCTCGTTTGCGTCAACAAGCAGATTTTGAAACACTGAAACGTGCTACCGCCAAAAGCCCTGCACTTTACCCCAAGGGGGACCCTCCTGCCCCTTTCCGGTTGAAATCCTCCAGGCGCCCAGACCCATTCCTTTTAAATGAGGCCCTCCCACAATGCAACACTAACCCTCGCGGCCTTGGCATCACCCACGCGGCCTTCCTGGCACTCAAGGCGGTATCCCTCGGGCACCTCAATGTTCACCCAAGGTGGGGACCGCCATGAGGCGTGGGACTGTCCCGAAGGACCTGGTGAGTACCGGAGAAAGGGCACGTGTGCTGCCAATGCTCGCTGCCATATCCCCTCGCAGGCAGGTGGTCCACTCGGTGACAGACACAGCAGGAACATGCAGCCAGTGGGGGGACCAAAGGCAGTGGAGCTGCCCAGCAGCCTCAGCTCCTCAGGAAGGTGGATAAAAGCAGGCTCCGTGGGCCATTCTGCTGGAGCTCTGACATCCTTGGCAGTTAGAGCAGGAGGGAAGGAGGACACGAGAGTCCCCCAAGGAAGGAGAAAGCAAAGATGGGAAGAGAGCCAGACAGAGAAGGGTGTGGCAGAGGAAAGTACAGCGGGAGCAAGTCCTGCCAGCGGCTTTGACGAAAGACTACCCCGAGTCACTGTGTAGGCTACATGGCCTGCCCATTGGCATGCCACCGAGTCCGAATCCCGGACCTCCCTGGGGCTGTGTTAGTAGCTCTGTAGGCACCGTGGGGTGGCCAGGGACCTTGGCTCTTTGCTAATTTGAGGCCAGTTATGTGTGTGTGTTTCCTCTCTTTTGAGGAGAGTCCGGGCGCGGAGGGGGTGAGGGAGGCAGCCCCTGCATCCTGGATCCTGGTGGGCGGCCCCCTGACACCCTTCGCCACCGTTCGGGTAAATGCGGGAAGGCCATGGGCACAGCGATCTGGCGGTGGTTGGAGCACCAGGTAATGGCTCCAGGGCTTTCCTTCAGGGTCACTAAGAAAGGGCCGGGTGAGGCTTCCGGGGGTCAGGGGGTCACCCTCTTGAGCCGTTGCATTGGAATTCCCCAGTGCCAGCAGCCTGGTCCCCCTGGACGGCCGGGAAAGGCAACACGGGCTGTGTGATAGGAGGGACCTCCGGCTCATGGCCTGGCAGGTGATAGCCGGGAATAGACCAGGTTCCAGATGCGGAGGCCACCCCGGAGGAGGAGGCACACAGGCCGGCTCCCTGGCTGGTGCCTTCGGGGGCCGAGGGGCGGGGGTCTGGGCGGGCACACGCTCCGCCCTGTCATCCTCAGTACGCTCCGTGCCCAGCGGCCTGGGCGTGACTCAGGGCTCCGTGTCACAAAGGCCGCATGCGTGGCGTCGCGTCACCGTCGCCCCGTGGCCATCTGGTCCCTAGCTCTTCTGCGCATGCCTTCACCAGCCTCCGGCCTCTTGGAGGCCTCTGCTTCCCGCCTCCAGTTGGGGGCGCCAGAGCTCCACCTGCCGGCCGCGTGCGGGAGCCAGGTGCTGGCTCCTCCAGCTCCTTCGCTCCGCTGCGGGCTCTGCTCCCTCAGCACCAGCACCACATGGAGAGCGCGGCGGGCTCCGGGCAAGGCGGGGCTGCCCTGCCATCCTGGAGCACCTTGTTCCTGGAGGGGGGCCGTGAGGCGCCGGAGCCCTGCGCCCAGGCAGGCGCCTGGGGTGAGGCGGGGCCGCTGCAGGCCCTAGGTGCCGGGGGGATGGGCGCAGAGGCTGTGCTGGGTGCGGAGGCCCAGCAGGGCAGACAGCAGGCCGGCCCCGGGGACGAGTTGGTGCTGGTGGTGGAGGATATCATGGCGGTGGTGGAGGTCGTGGCCGAGGAAGACCAGGAGGCGGTGCAAGCACAGCAGGACGAGCAGCTGCAGCAGCTGCAGCAGGGGGAGTCAGGGCTGGGTCCCGAGACAGCCGGCGCCCCACTTGCCGCGCTGGAGATGGTTCAGTTCGCGCTCAGCTCTGTGGATGCCCAAGCTACCAGGGCCTACTTGCGGCTCAAGCGCAGGATGAATCAGAAGCGGAGTTCTCACCTGGCTCGAAGAAGGGCCATCATCCAGCGCATCCCCGGCTTCTGGGCCCAGGCGGTATCCTTTCTCCTGCTGGGCTTGGGTTTGTCTGCGGTGGAGGTCCACTGGGAGGAAGGGACCAGCAGAGGCTCTGCCAGGGGCAGGAGCGCTGGGGGAAAGGGTCCCCGGCCCCTCTCCACCCCCAGTGGGAGTGGGTCCCCCGTCCCTATAAGGCGCAGCACAGGGGCGTGGGCCTGGAAGGTGGGGGGAAGGCAAGGGCTGAGGCTTGTGGAGACCACGTCTGAGCAGAAGCTGCGGGCAAATGCTCTGGGACTGCAGGGAGCACTCCCAACACTCTCCCAGGGGTCATGGAGCACATGTCCACACCCTGCATGTCTAGTGTAGTTCCACCCTTGGCTCGGAGCAGGTCCTGGAAGGAAACGTCCTGCCGGCTGCGTGGGGTATGCCCATTGAGAGGCAGGCCACCCCCTTCCCTGTCCTTCAGAGCCTGTGTTCTTTTCCAAAGAGTACAGTGCCCACCCACTGCTGCGTCCTCATGCGGCTTCCAGAGTCATTCAGCAGGCCGCCAGGCTTCCCCGTACATCAGAAACCCAGACACGCTGTACGCGGTGCTGCAAACTGTCTCCTCAGGCCCTACACAGCCAGGCTGCGGCCCCATGCCCAGGCGCCCCCCCACCCCCCGTTTGCTCCCTCCGTGTCTCTCCCCTCTATGTGCGTCCCACCCTCTCCCTCGCTCCCCTCTGCCCTCCCTCTGTGTCCCTTCCTCCTGTGTGGGTATCTCTGTCTCTGTCTCTCCTTTGCTTTCCCCCCCCCCGTTGCCACCCAACCCCCTTCCCTCCCTCTCTCGCTGAACCTAACGGGCCCTCCCTTTGCCCTGTGGGTGTGCAGCCAGGCTAAGGGAGATGAGTGGCCCCTTTGTGGGCGCAGAAGGCCCCTCCAGGACACAGGCCTGCAGGCCAACACATAAGCAAACACGGCCCTGAGAGCGCGACCGACCACATCTGGACACCCAAAGCAGTCACTGCCTGCCTGCCAAACACACAGGCCAGGGTGACGGTGGAAGGGAGAACAGGCAGGCCCTTGACCTTGTCCTGCCGGGCGCAGACCCTCTCGGAGGCACTGGAAGCCAAGGCACCTGCTGGTATTGAGCAGCTGTGATGAAAGAGCAGGAGCTGAGTGGCTTGGGAGGGCAGCAGGGCCTGGTGGTTCTACCCGTGCCCTGTTTGGGGCCCTTCCTCTCCCCGGGAAGGGCTGGGTTGGTCCTGGCTCTCCTTCCATAGCGCTGAAGGCGAGGCTCCTTGACCCAAGGCAGATCCTGAATCACCCCCAGATATCAGCCGTGACGGGTGACCAGGACAAAGATGTGCTCAGCTACATGACCGATTTGGAGGTCAGCACTGGGAGTGGGTGGCGGGGGTAGGACCACTGGGAGTGGAATTTGGGCAAGGGAGGGCCCGGTAGTATTGTTCAGCGGAGGATGCAGGGAGCATCTCGGGACCCGTGGAGGACAAGTCCCCTTCCCCTCGTCTTTCTTTTATGTTGCAGGTGGAGGAACTGGGCCGTCCCAAGGACCACAGCAGGTTGATGTTCTTCTTTGGGAACAACCCCTACTTCCAGAACAAAGTGATCCTTAAGGAGTATCACCTTAGCATTGCCGGTAGGAGTGGGCTAGAGCTTCGAGGGTGCCGGGGGCGGGCCGGCGGGGGCAGGTGGGCACTCGGGAGGAGCAGGGAGTGTGCAGGGACACAAGTGGAAGCCAGAGCCGGCACAGGAGGGAGAGAGGCTGAGAGGAGAGCGGGAGAGAGGGCGACAGGGTGTGGGTCCTAGGCAGTGCAGAGCCTCCCCTGAATTTTCCCTTCCTGCAGGATACAGGGCGACTCGGTCCACTCCAGTGCAGTGGTTCTGGGATGAAGAACGTGGAGCTCCCAGCCGAAGACTCGACTCCACCAGCCTTACCTTCTTCAAGTGGTTGTGCGACCCCAGCTGCCCAGGGTCTAACAAGATTGCCGAGGTGGGGCCGCTGAGGCCTTCATTAGCATTGGTGATGGCAATGGGGGCAGCCTGGGAAGGGGTCCCGGGCCCCGTGCTCACCTGGGCGGTTTCCCCTACCAGATCATCATCGAGGACCTGTGGCGCAATCCCTTGCGGTACTACCTGAGGCAGGGAGGCAGCCGACGACACTGAGCAGACAGGAGGACCTGTCGGTGAGTAGCCGGGCCACTGCGTCCTGAAATATGTGTGGGAGGTGCCAGGGCACAGTCGGGTTTGGGACTCAGTTTGGAAACTGAGGCTCAGAGGACCCTGGGCCCCGGATCACCCAGGGAGCGGCTGGAGGGAGAGTAGGGACCCTGGCGAGGGAACTCAGGGCACACACCCAGGGCAGGGTGTCCACTGGGGCAAGTTCATCCGGTGAGCCAGGTGGGAGCCAGAAAGTCTCAGGTCGTTCGGGGGAAGCAAGGCTCCTCCACCCCATTTCTCTGAACACTCACCCATGGCCGTCCGCCGGGTCCTCAGTTCTCCTGCTGGCTTTTCAGGTGGGGACAGTCTGCCAAAGTTTTCGAGTGGGGCTCCCTTGTCCCGAGACGCTCCGACGTCCCTCCGTGTTACGGACCACCCCGTGGCCTCCCAGAGCCACACGGCCATTCTTGGCAATGGTACTAGGCCATCTGGAGGAGGGTGGTGAAGCCCTAGAGGAGGAGGAAGCGGGATCCCACAAGGACAGGGCCCTCAGTCACCGCCGCCTTAGCGATCCTCGGCATGAGGCAGTGTCACGAACACCTCCCTTGTGCGTCCGTGTGTCGTGTGTTTGTGTGTGTGTGTCGCGGGCACGGCAGCTGTGCGGACGTGGACACCGCAGAGCATCAGAGTTGGACCAACGAGAAGCAGTGGAGGAGGCGTCCAGCGTTGTGAGAGACGGGTGGACGAGTCTACGTGGTGCTCTGCCCGCACAGGACAGACGTGGGGGAACAGATCTTCAGGGCCAGCTCTAGAGAGTGTCCAGCACCCAGATCGCCAGGGATGGCGGGCGAGTCATAAACAAGTTCAGAAGCCCTATGTGTCTGTGTGTGGATGTGTATGGGGGACCCAGCACACGGCCAGTAGGAGATCAGCCCTGGCCTGTGGGATTCCGTGTGTGCGGGGGCTGTAAGGCACGGGGGCAGGGCAGGGCAGGGCTTGGTTGTGGAGAGACCACCGCTCTTGCTCGGCAGGTCAGGGAGGAGGACGGGAAAGGGCACACCTCTCTACATGGGAGCCGTGTTCTTCAGGGCAGGGGAAGGGGCGTGCCGAGCGGGGCACTCGTGGCCCGGTGGCTCTGCTACCGCCCCGTTCACCCCGCTTGGAGAGCTTCTCCCTGTACCCTTTCTCCTGGAAGCGTGCCCTGCATTGCTGTGATGCCGTCCCGTGCATGCTTCCTCTAGTCAGGATCACCGCAAAACCACGTGTCCCTGGAGGACTAAGGAGGCGGTTCCTCAGGGTCCCTCACGGTCCCTCCAAACCCACGTCCTGTCCCTCTGCACCACCCTCCCACAGGCGTGCATGTGTGTGTGTGTGTGTGTGTGTGTGTGTGTTGCGTGTTCAAGTGTCTGCATGAGCACACACCTGTCCCAGTGTGGTTGTAGGCCCTGTTCGATGATGGAGAGGGACTGCGGGGTTTCTAGCTCTGCTGACTGAGGAGAAAGGGGCCAGTGGCTGACTGCAGCCACATCCCTCCTGACACACAGACGTCGTGGGCATTCCTTGGGTATTCAGGGGTGTGTCTGCCCCCGGATGCCACACGCAGAGGGGCCAAGGGGAGCAGGGAGGGGTGGGAGCTGGCAGGCGTATGTCAAGCGACCTCCCATCTGTGCTGCTGGCACGGCTGGTCCCAGCTGTGGGAAACACCGTGAGGTTTCAGCATGTGCTACAGAGGGGCTAAGAACTTGTGCCCCGATTTGCGCTGTCGGCCAAGGGTCCCAAAGAGTAAGTAAGTCCCCACTGGCAGTACGTTTCTGCAGAGGAAAGAGTCCTGAGGGGAGCGCTCCTCCTGGCCGAAGGGCCGTCCTGGTGTCCGATGAGCTCCCGGTTGGGGCGGTCATCTCTGCCTCCTGTGGACCAGGTGGAGAAGAGGGAAAGGAGAGGAGGTGGACCCTCAGGGCCCGTGTTCTCTGCCTCACCGAGGGGCACCTAGCTTGCTGCTCCTGAGTCGACAGGCGCTTCCCAAATCAACACCTCTCACTACCCCTGAGCTGGCTCCCACCACCAGCACGCCCCCGAGGACGCACTTCCCCAGGTGACGTTCCCCACTAGCTCTGCCACAACTGGACCTCGCAACGTGGGCCCCAGCTCTGTCTTCCTGTTGCCCATCAATGGTCTCTGTGTGAGCGACCCAGTGGCCCCTGGGCTGCTATGCTGACAGCTCAGCCTGTTTGGACTCTTGGCCTCTCGTCTTTGGGGAACTCTGTTCCTTCCTGCCTGTCGGAGCAGCTAGCTGTAGGTAGAGGAGGGTTCTGGCCTTCGGGCTCTGGAAGCCCTGCTGGGCCCATGGCCCCATGTCCGGAACAGCACTAGGTGGCACCACTGTGCGGCAGTGGTGGGGATCTGAAGCCCGATACACTCCTCAGGAACAGAGTAGTGCGCTGGAGAGCCGCAGTGCCGTGGGCACAGGGAGCTTCCCTTGAGCCACTGGAAAGGCTGTTCCCTCATACACGTCTTCCCGGCTCCTTGACTCCTAAGCTGCAGGGCAACCTGGCAGCTCCCATGGTCTGGTCCCTAGGATTCTTCATGTCCGCAAGGTGGAGCTGAAGACCCATGGACCCCACTGGTCCCACGGGACCGGCCAGCATGCCTTAGGCCCTAGAAGTCCCCAGAAAGGGCCAGCCCACCATGCCTGTTTTCCCTGGAACCTTCTGGGCTTCCTCTGGGCTTTCGGGAAGGACCTCCCAGCTATAAAAGGGAGAGGAAAGGCTGGACGGTAGCCACATGCCCTGTGCCCCCAGAGCAAGGCGCCGTGCTGCCTCGGCCACGTGGAAGACCTGTCTGCCGTGGAATGAGGTGGGGTTGATTGGATGCAGGCATCAGCTGCCAGGGAGTAAGTCTTACGTTGCCACGCCGTCTCCGGGGCATGGCTCGTGAGGCACTTTGCCGGCACCGAGGACAAAGTGGGTGTGGAAGAAGGCCCTACTTTTCAGTCATGCCTGGAGAGACTGGCTTGCATTGGCACCAAAGCAACTGCCCAAAGCTTACTGTGCCGGCTTACAAGCACACTCTGGGTGTCCTCTCACCACGACTGCGAGCCCGCCGCGGGGCCGTGGTGGCCCGGCCTGATATTCCGCTCACGGTCTGACCCGGGTGGCCTGGACGGGCCAAGGCTAGGAAGGGTACGTTCTCTTCTGCAGGCCAGGTGAGCCGGGAACCCCTTCCCATGGCATTCGCAGTGTTGGCACAATGCAGCACAACACATTCTGTGTCTAGTGGGAAAGGCGTGTGCATTCCTGCTACGTGTGTCCTGGGTGCCGTCCTCAGCTCCTTGCCGCCTGACCTCCCTAACAGCAGACAGACAGGTGGCTCCAGGCCAGCAGACGGCATCACCTGCCACCCTCTTAACAGGGTTCACCCAGACATCCTCTTCAGGGTCCCCTTTGCTCTATGCTCGTGGCTCCTCTAAGGGTCAGTTGCTCTGTCCTCCAGGGCAAACACACTGCGTGTCTGCTTGCGTGGTTGTTGGGTGAGTGTGCTGCTGTGGGACCCCGCTTGGGACCTTTTCCAGGGTCACCTGACTGGGTGCCAGTCACAGAGGGGGACAGGGCTTTTATGCCCAGGGAAAAGAGCTGCTCAGAGGGGTGAATGCATCTTCTGTCCTGAAGTCCTTCTCCCCTAGAGACCGTGTGGCCAGTGAGGGGCCAGAGAAAGAGCACCTGAACCCAAAGACTTAGAGGAAGACGGAGAGGAGAGCAAGAAGAAAGCACAGGCACGCAGATGGACAGAGCACTCTTTGTCACTCTTCTCCTGAGTAGCAAAGGACATGGGCTGGAACAAACTGTGGCCACACTTTTCCCCCCACGCTGGCCTGGCAGAGAGCATCGGGGCACCTGTGTCCTGGAATTGCCCTAGATTCTCCGGGGCATGGGCTGACGCTTTCCACACACACTGGTCCAGGGCTCTCGGGGGTGTGTACCGTGTCCTGAGTCCTAGAGGAGTCTATTCGGGTAGGCGAGGGACAGCCTGGCATTGCCTGGCTTCAAATACCAGGCGGAGGGCCCCCCGGGAGGAAGCGGCGGGAGGGGTGAAGGTGGAGGTGTGTCCCGGCGGGACGGCAGGCGGGGGCGCCGCAGCTGGCTCCCTGAGTGGTGCCTGCAGCGCGAGGGGCGGGGCCCTGCGTGACCACGCCCACCAGCCGTTACCTGATTGGACGCGGGGTTCTCCCTCGTCCAAGGCCAGCCCAGGACTCAGTCCCACCAAGGCCGCACACGTGATACAGCGTCCTCCTGGGGCGTCACAGCATGCCCGCTATCCCTTGTGCGCATGCGTTCAGCGGCCCACGGCCTCTGGGAGGACGCTGCCTCCCGCAGACAACCAGGGGCGCCGGAGCTCCACCTGCCCGACCCTTTGCGGGAGCCACGTGCTCTCACCTCCAGCTCCTCTCCGCTGCTGGCTCTGCTCGCTCACGACCAGGACCACATGGAGAGCGCGGCGGGCTCCGGGGAAGGCGGGGCTGCCCCGCCGTCCTGCACCACCTTGGTCCTGGAGGGGGGCCGTGAGGCGTCGGGGCCCCGCGCCCAGGCAGGCGCCCGGGGGGACGCAGGGCCGCTGCAGGCCCTAGGTGCCGCCGGGATGGGCGCAGAGGCTGTGGTGGGTGCTGAGGCCCAGCAGGGCAGAGAGCAGGCCGGCCCCGGGGACGAGTTGGTGCTGGTGGTGGATGTCATGGTAGCGCTGGACCCTGGTGTAGAGGAGGTTGGAGGGGAGCACACTGTAGAGGAATCAGAGGAGGAGGAGGACAAGGAGGCTGAGCAGGAAGCCAAAGTTGCGGTGGAGTCTCAGGACACAGTCAAGTCTGAGGAAGAGGAGAAAGCTGAAGTGGTGGCACGGCCTGAAGAGGCTGAGGAAGGGGAGGCTGTTGAGGATGAGAAGGAGGACACTGAGGAGGGGGCTGTTGCGGAAGAGTCTGAGATATACCTCCAAGAGGTTACGGAGGTGGGGGAGGAAGCTGATGAGGGAAATGAGAAGTCCACGGAGAAAGAGCATGAGGAGGCGGAGAAGGCTGAGGAGGATTCTGTGGACAGAGCATCTGAGGCCAAGGAGGAGGAGGCTAAGAAGGAGGAGGACGCAGATGGTGAAGAGCAGGTGGCTGAGGAAGAGGAGGCCGAGGAGTGGGAGCAGCCTGAGGAAGGGGAGAAGGCTGAAGAGGCTGAGGAGGTGGCTGTGCAGGAGGAGGCCAGGGAGGAGGGCCAGAAGGAGGAAGAGGCGCAGGAGAAGCAGGAAGGGGAAGAACAGCCAGAGGCACGGCGGGGTCCATCCCTGTCCCCGCTCGAGGCTCTAGGGGCCCTGCAGTCCGAGCTGGAGCCCGGGAATAAGCAAGCCAGCAGGTCCTACTCTCTCCTCAAGCTCAAGTCATGTCAGAGGCGGCAGCGTCACCTGGAACACCGAAGCGCCATTATCCGGGGCATCCCTGGCTTCTGGGCCAAGGCTGTATCCTTCATGCTGTCACTGAGGGATTCCGATGTATCTGGGCCAGTGCATGAGGAACGAGAGGGAGGGGGCTGTTGACTATCAACATGCATCATGGGGGGGAACCCCCCTCACGCCCCGCAGCATTGCAGAGGACACGCTCATGCCGTGGGGATCAAGACAGCCTGGAAATCCTGGTTCCGGTTGGGCGTGGGGGCCGCAGGGTGCTCTGGGTGTCGCACGAGGCACTGAAACTCCGCTGGGCATCTAGGAGCACTGGTTCGGGTCAGAGTCAGGAATAGCAGCAGGGTCTCTTCACCCAAAACACATTCACACCAAGCACGGGTTCCCCTGGGTAGAATGCTGCAGGCAAGGGGTGGTGAGAGCCCACCCGGTCAGCCTGAGGCAGGAATGTGTGCTGTCCGGAAACGCGCTAGTTCTGCCTAGCCATCAGCACACGAGGATGAGCTGTGGAGGGGGTGTGGGGCGGGAGGGGTGTCTCTCAGGATGCCAGCTGCCTGTGTCCCTGCTGAGATATGTAGCACCACGGGGCGCCGTGGTCCTTGAGGCAGCCGGGGCGGAGGCAGTGGGACCCCGCGGCGGAGAGGGGAGACAGTGCCCGGTTGCTGTCCAGACTCGCTCTGTTGCTGTAGCTCTTTCATCTCCAGCCCTCGGAGATCCTTGACCGAAAGCAGTCTGTGAACCACTCGCAGATGTCAGCCATGATCAGTGAGCAAGATGAAGGCATACTTGGCTACCTGACGGATTTGAAGGTCTGGCCCGGGAGACTGAGGCCGGGGTGGGGGACAGGAGAGGAGAGGGTGGCCAAAGTGAGTCCTCCCCAAAGTCAGGAGGGTCAAGGTCTGCTGGACAGAGCTTTCACGCCTCTGCCCCACTTTCCCGCCGGGCAGGTGGAGGAACTGCGGTTTCCCCGTGAGTGCCGCCACATCCTGCTCTTCTTTCGCAAGAACTCCTACTTCCGGAATGAAGTGGTTGTGAAGGAGTATGTCGTCAGCGCTGCTGGTAAGAGGCCGCTGTCTGGATGGGCGGTGGCAGGTGGAGGAGGGCGGGTTGCCTTCCCCGACTCATTACCCAGCACCCTGTCACACACTCGTCTTCCTGCAGGGTACGGGCCATCTCATTCCCCTCCCATCCAGTGGCACCAGGATTTCGAACGAGAGGCCCACAGCCGCAGGCACCACAACAGCAGCCTTAACTTCTTCAACTGGTTCTCTGACCACAGCTTTGCCGGGGCTAGCAGGATAGCTGAGGTGGGGCCCTGTGACAAACAGCGTAAATGACCTTGCTGGCTTCTCCAGCTGCTTGGGATGGACACCTGAGCCCTGCCCCCGTTTCTCCTGCCAGATCCTCATGGACGACCTGTGGCCCAATCCCCTGCAGTATTATGTGAGCAAGAAGGCAGCAGGAGAGGGAACTGAGAGGACGACAGGTGAGGAGCCCAGGGCGTGGGCGCCGAGACGTGTGCTGTCGGGATCCCTGGGCCCTGGGCTACACAAAGGGAGACACTGAGGTTCACAGGAACACTCCGAGACAGCGACCCCGGGACAAAGCACGTCACCCTGACATGGAACGTGGGGAGGTGCAGTGCCAAACGGGTTGTGCCTGGGGAAGCTTGAGGCAGGCGAGGCCACGCAGCGTCATGGAGCAGAGCCGGAGAAGCAAAGCCGGCTCAGCGGCTGCACTTGCGGCAACTGTCATTCTGTGGCCCGTGAACCCCAGCCTCAGGTCTGCGAGCAGCGCATTACAAGGGTGACCAGAGGCACCCTTGGCCCAAATGTCTGGGTGTCCTGGTGCAAAGCCGCACCCCGCCTTCCCGTCCCTTCTCTGTGTTGATCACCACAGTTGTCCCCTTAAATTCCGGAGGCATCTCCTTTGCCAAGCCCACTGGCCCGCGGGCAGTCATGAAGGAGCAGGCTCGGTAACACATGGCTGGAGGAAACATAAAGCGATCACAGTCGGGGGCAGGGGCTTGGCCAGGGGAGAATGAACGCCATTCCCGACGAGAACCTTGAAACCCTCAAGCAACCTTAAGTATGGCCCAGTGAAGATACCCACTGCTGTCCTCCTGTGTCCGTGTGCACGTGTGTCCCCGCGTGCGTGCTTGTGCGTGTGCGTGTGCGTGTGTGTGTGTGTGCCATCTCGTCTAGGGAGCTTCATGATGTTGAAGTGAGGATGAGGACCATCGCACTTGACGGAAAGCAGTCCGGAAACTTCAGAAGGAGCCGAAGGGTCAACCCGCTTCCTCTCTGCAGGAAATAACTGAAGACAGGTGCCGGGGTGAAACACGGCCTGTTGAGGCCCCGGGAGCCCTGGAGAAATATCGAAATGTAAATAAACAACGTCAAGTGTGTTTCCGTGTGTGTGTGTGTGTGTGTGTGTGTGTGTGTGTCTGTGTGCTCTGGCACACGCACTCTTCCTCCTGGAAGGGGCTCCAGGGGACTGACTGAACACAGCGGCTGCATGTCGGTGTTTTCCTTCTGCGCCTGGGCTTCCCCAGTCTGTGGATCGGCCTGTCCTGTAGGCTTGCCCACAGGGCTAGGACACGCATGGTCTGGGACTGCATCCCAGGGGGCAGAGGTACCGTTCCCCCAGGCCCAGTGGGGCCGGGCAGGGAGAAGACCTGATCGAAAGGCCAGCCAACCGGGGCTCATCTCTTCCCTGGGGAAATGAGGGAGTTCAAGGAAAGGGAATAACGAGCCAGGGACAAACACGTCCAGTAGCCAGGTTAGGTGGACGCCGATGGTGGCCTCCAGGGATGCTCCCTGGTGGATGGCCTCAGACACACCCACCGCACATTCCATGGGGGGAGGACTCAAGGTCCATGACTCTGTCGAACCCAGTGCCACTGCTCTCCCCAGGTCTAGGAACGCACACAGCCTCCTGCTGACACAGTCAGGCTCTGAGGACCAGCAACCACGTTAAGGAGTGAGGGCCAGGCTGTATGGAGGGACTGTGGGAGAGGGGACAGAGGGAGCTGGGAGGGTAGGAAACATGACCCTCTCGTTCTGGCACAAGGGCCCAGGAGAAAGGAGAAATTGCAGGGGGACACACACACACGCACGCTCACACACAGTGGTGCACAGACACTGCGTCCTCACACACACACTCAAACAGCCGCACCCACAAGCTGACACACACACTCACTCAGGTGCACCCTCAGTCACCACCCCCCCACACACTCCACTCCCTCACTTGTCCTGGCACACACAAGCTCACACAGCCACGCTCTGCCGGCATCTCTAGTGCCCTGACTCCCTAGGGCCCTCGTTTGGGCTCCCCCAGACGACAAAGAGGCGGAGGCGTGCGGGAGGGGTGGTATGGTTCCTCAGGACTGGCAAGGCCCAGTCCCCGCAGCGGTGTGCTGTCTGTCCCATGACCACTGTGGTGCTGAGATTCCTGTTTCCACATGGGCTTAAGGCGTTTGCCCAAGGCCCTCTCTCCGCTGAAGACCCCACAAGGTAAGCACCACCAAGAGGCACGAATCACTGGTCCCTGTCACAAGCTGAGGCAGTTAGTCTCCAGGTGTCAGCCCACAAGACCCTTCCACACGTGAACAATAACCCCATAGGTAGGGGCAGGATCAAAGCCGTGATTGCAACACCTTATCAGGGATTGCACAGGGCCCCACACTCCAGGTTGGAAAGAGCTTATCCAACTCCCTAAACTTTTGTTTTGTACATTACCATGGCTTCCAAGATCCTGAAACTTATTTTATTTAAACTTATTTATTTATTTATTTATTTATTTATTTATTTATTTATTTATCAGAGAGAGAGAGAGAGAGCACAAGCAGGGAAACAGCCCAGGGAGAGGGAGAGGCAGGCTTCCCGTCGAGCAGGGAGCCCGAAGCGGGGCTCGATCCCAGGAGCCTGGCTGCAGGACCTGAGCCGAAGGCAGACGCTTAAGCGTCTAGCCACCCAGGCGCCCCAAACCCCCTAAACTTGAACAGGAACGCAGCAACCCTTTGGGGAGCTCTGTACACTTGCTGAATAAACTTTGCCCTGCTGCCCACCACTCCTCTTCTGGACTACATCTCCTTTCCACGACACGGCATGACCGAGAACCCGGGCACACAGGGACCCACAGTCCTGGATCCCAGACTGCTGTCTCATCGGAGAGGACCACATCAGGAGTTCACTAGCGTTCTGGCTCCATGACTCTGAACCACGTGTGTGTCCCTGGCCCTTCTGGATCTTCGTGTTCTTGTCTGTGTAAAGCGTCCCTCTTTGCCCGTGTTAGTCTGTCTTCCCGAACATGCCTTGGCGTGTCTTGGCCCGGCTGTGCCTGTGCCGTCAGGTCTCCCATCTCGCATCCGTGCTGAGCCCAGATAGGCACAGCTGTGCCTCTAGGAGTGCTTTGGGCTTTGCGAGTCTCTGCTTGGCTACAGCTGCCGGGCCGTTGGCCTGCCAATGTGTTGGCGTAAGGGTTCCTGTCTCTGAGTCTGTCCACCTGTGAATTGGACCCCGTTTCATCCATTTTGGGGTCAGAATCCTCTCCTCCTCCGACGGGGGCGCGTTAGGAATCTTTGGTGAGTCTTGAGAAGTCCTTCACTTCCTGTACCGTAGGGTGGCGCAGTGACGCCTCCTTGGAAACAGAGGAAGGGCCAAGCTCCTCCTGCTGGGCAGCAAGGGGCTCACCAAAGGGTCCTCAGCCGCCCTGCTTAGGGCCGAAGGTCACTCATCGTTCTCCCTTTTCCCGCTTTCAACTACTTTGTGGCCTCAGTCTCTTGCACAGTGCGTTGATGTGGGCAGGTTTTCAAAGGCAGAACGTCCTGCTGCCCTCCCCATCTTGCTGTGTTGCCCCGTAGCCTGCTCCTGAGCAGGACCGACTGACGTCCGCCACTGTGGTACTTGGTTTCTGTGTAACCCATGCCCCTTTCCATCCTCAATTCCTGCGTTACGTCCTCCTTTGCTGTCCGCTTCGTGTGTCTGGGAGACAGGCGGACATCTCTGGCACCACTGGATCGAACTGCGCTAGGCCTCCGAGACCTTGTGCGTGAGCGAGGTACCCAAGGCACCGTCAGGGACATGCGGGGACCTCCAAGAGGTCCTTCCTGCCCCTTCGTTCTGAAATTCCTCTGCAAACGCTTGGCTGATCCCAACGCTAGGGACGCAGCCAATATTGCCACCTGCCGGCCCGGGGCACCTTGGGTCGGTAGAACTCCTGCGCCTGGCAGAACTCAGTGTTCACACCCCGACCCCGTTCACCCCGTCACCACTGCTCTACCCTGGGGTTGCTTGCCCGCCTCTGGCTCTGTTAGCTTCCTACACATGGGTGCTCCCACCCATAGGCTTCCTCCTGGGAAGGGGCTGGCTTCCTCCACGGTAGACAGTGCTTTACCGATTCTACGCTGAACGCCCCTTCTTGGGGGCCCTCCCCACTCACAGTTGCAGGGAACACCCCAGCCTGGGGGAACCCAGGTTTGCCCATACGTGGACTTGGTTGACGTAGTGGGCGAGGGGCCTGCTCCCGGCTGGGTGTCGTGACTCCACTTCACGTTCCCACAGCTTACAAGACCCAGCTCTGTGCATGCTGAGCCGACGATCCTACACGTGCCCCTGCTTGGATGCACTTGTCCTTCAGGCCACACAGGCAACGCAGCGTGGTTCCATAGGCAAATCCTGCTCTCCTGTTTCCTCTGCGAGTACTTTAAGGGGATGCCTTGTATCTCAGGCTAGCCCTTTGACTTAAGGGTCTAGTGACCGGCTTCCTTTCAGCGGGTAGGACTCTGCTTATCTTAGAGCCACACACCCCCACCGCCACCCCACGGCCCTCTCCCTACCACCCTAGGCTCATCCTCTCACTCCTTCTCCTGATGCCTGGTGCATATTTTCTCGGGCGTCCTTGGCGACCATAACCTTTACGTTACACTCTTTTTCCCTGAACGTGTTGAAGGTTATCACCCACTGCCTTCTGGCCACCGTCCATCCTAAGGGGAAGCTGGCTCTTCCTCCCACTGAGGAACCCCGGGGTGTGATGGGTCAGTCCCGCCTCTGTGGGCTGCCGAGAGGCCTGTCCTTGCCTTTGCACCAAACACAAGAGCCCATTGGCCTGGGCATCCCTTTGGATCCTTCCTTCCCCTAGGACTGCATTGGGCTCCTTGGATGTGCAGAGTCAGCATTGTCCGCAAAGTGGCAAAGCTTTATCACCTTAGGTCCTCATGCACTGGCTGCCTCTTCCTCTCTCCCACCTCTTCCTGGCATTCCCAATTTGTGCCTGCTGGTGGTCAGCATGAGCTGACCCCTCTCCCTCCCTCTCCCTCTCTCCCTTCCTCTCTCCCTGCAGAGTCTCTCCCTCCTCTCTCCCTCTCCCTTTCCCTCGCTTCTCCTCTCCATCCCTCCTCTCCCTCTCCCTCCTCTCTCCCTCACCCTTCTGTGTCCCTCTCCCTCCTCTCTCCCTCCTCTCTCTTCTTCCCCCTCCCTCCTCCTCTACTTCTCCCCTCCTTTCCCTCTCTTCACCCTCTCCCTCTCCTCCCCCTCTCCCTTCTGTGTCCCTCTCCCTCCTCTCTCCCTCCTCTCTCTTCCTTCCCCTCCCTCCCTTTTCCTCCCTCCTCAGTCCTACTCTCCCTCTCTTCCCCCTCTTGCTCTCTTCCCCGTCTCCCATCACCTGGAGCCCCCAGCCTTCTCCATTTCCATGGCTGTGCTGCTTCTGGTGCAGTGTTGCCTCAGGAGCTTCCTTCAGGGGCTCGAGCAACATGACAAGAGCTAGTGTACTTAGGACTGTAGTGGTAACTCCAACGTCTGGGCTGTCTCAGGGACGGTGTTAGAAAATTTTGCTTCTCCCGCCATATGGCCTTTGGTTTTGCTCCCTTCCTCGTTTGCGTCAACAAGCAGATTTTGAAACACTGAAACGTGCTACCGCCAAAAGCCCTGCACTTTACCCCAAGGGGGACCCTCCTGCCCCTTTCCGGTTGAAATCCTCCAGGCGCCCAGACCCATTCCTTTTAAATGAGGCCCTCCCACAATGCAACACTAACCCTCGCGGCCTTGGCATCACCCACGCGGCCTTCCTGGCACTCAAGGCGGTATCCCTCGGGCACCTCAATGTTCACCCAAGGTGGGGACCGCCATGAGGCGTGGGACTGTCCCGAAGGACCTGGTGAGTACCGGAGAAAGGGCACGTGTGCTGCCAATGCTCGCTGCCATATCCCCTCGCAGGCAGGTGGTCCACTCGGTGACAGACACAGCAGGAACATGCAGCCAGTGGGGGGACCAAAGGCAGTGGAGCTGCCCAGCAGCCTCAGCTCCTCAGGAAGGTGGATAAAAGCAGGCTCCGTGGGCCATTCTGCTGGAGCTCTGACATCCTTGGCAGTTAGAGCAGGAGGGAAGGAGGACACGAGAGTCCCCCAAGGAAGGAGAAAGCAAAGATGGGAAGAGAGCCAGACAGAGAAGGGTGTGGCAGAGGAAAGTACAGCGGGAGCAAGTCCTGCCAGCGGCTTTGACGAAAGACTACCCCGAGTCACTGTGTAGGCTACATGGCCTGCCCATTGGCATGCCACCGAGTCCGAATCCCGGACCTCCCTGGGGCTGTGTTAGTAGCTCTGTAGGCACCGTGGGGTGGCCAGGGACCTTGGCTCTTTGCTAATTTGAGGCCAGTTATGTGTGTGTGTTTCCTCTCTTTTGAGGAGAGTCCGGGCGCGGAGGGGGTGAGGGAGGCAGCCCCTGCATCCTGGATCCTGGTGGGCGGCCCCCTGACACCCTTCGCCACCGTTCGGGTAAATGCGGGAAGGCCATGGGCACAGCGATCTGGCGGTGGTTGGAGCACCAGGTAATGGCTCCAGGGCTTTCCTTCAGGGTCACTAAGAAAGGGCCGGGTGAGGCTTCCGGGGGTCAGGGGGTCACCCTCTTGAGCCGTTGCATTGGAATTCCCCAGTGCCAGCAGCCTGGTCCCCCTGGACGGCCGGGAAAGGCAACACGGGCTGTGTGATAGGAGGGACCTCCGGCTCATGGCCTGGCAGGTGATAGCCGGGAATAGACCAGGTTCCAGATGCGGAGGCCACCCCGGAGGAGGAGGCACACAGGCCGGCTCCCTGGCTGGTGCCTTCGGGGGCCGAGGGGCGGGGGTCTGGGCGGGCACACGCTCCGCCCTGTCATCCTCAGTACGCTCCGTGCCCAGCGGCCTGGGCGTGACTCAGGGCTCCGTGTCACAAAGGCCGCATGCGTGGCGTCGCGTCACCGTCGCCCCGTGGCCATCTGGTCCCTAGCTCTTCTGCGCATGCCTTCACCAGCCTCCGGCCTCTTGGAGGCCTCTGCTTCCCGCCTCCAGTTGGGGGCGCCAGAGCTCCACCTGCCGGCCGCGTGCGGGAGCCAGGTGCTGGCTCCTCCAGCTCCTTCGCTCCGCTGCGGGCTCTGCTCCCTCAGCACCAGCACCACATGGAGAGCGCGGCGGGCTCCGGGCAAGGCGGGGCTGCCCTGCCATCCTGGAGCACCTTGTTCCTGGAGGGGGGCCGTGAGGCGCCGGAGCCCTGCGCCCAGGCAGGCGCCTGGGGTGAGGCGGGGCCGCTGCAGGCCCTAGGTGCCGGGGGGATGGGCGCAGAGGCTGTGCTGGGTGCGGAGGCCCAGCAGGGCAGAGAGCAGGCCGGCCCTGGGGACGAGTTGGTGCTGGTGGTGGAGGATATCATGGCGGTGGTGGAGGTCGTGGCCGAGGAAGACCAGGAGGCGGTGCAAGCACAGCAGGACGAGCAGCTGCAGCAGCTGCAGCAGGGGGAGTCAGGGCTGGGTCCTGAGACAGCCGGCGCCCCACTTGCCGCGCTGGAGATGGTTCAGTTCGCGCTCAGCTCTGTGGATGCCCAAGCTACCAGGGCCTACTTGCGGCTCAAGCGCAGGATGAATCAGAAGCGGAGTTCTCACCTGGCTCGAAGAAGGGCCATCATCCAGCGCATCCCCGGCTTCTGGGCCCAGGCGGTATCCTTTCTCCTGCTGGGCTTGGGTTTGTCTGCGGTGGAGGTCCACTGGGAGGAAGGGACCAGCAGAGGCTCTGCCAGGGGCAGGAGCGCTGGGGGAAAGGGTCCCCGGCCCCTCTCCACCCCCAGTGGGAGTGGGTCCCCCGTCCCTATAAGGCGCAGCACAGGGGCGTGGGCCTGGAAGGTGGGGGGAAGGCAAGGGCTGAGGCTTGTGGAGACCACGTCTGAGCAGAAGCTGCGGGCAAATGCTCTGGGACTGCAGGGAGCACTCCCAACACTCTCCCAGGGGTCATGGAGCACATGTCCACACCCTGCATGTCTAGTGTAGTTCCACCCTTGGCTCGGAGCAGGTCCTGGAAGGAAACGTCCTGCCGGCTGCGTGGGGTATGCCCATTGAGAGGCAGGCCACCCCCTTCCCTGTCCTTCAGAGCCTGTGTTCTTTTCCAAAGAGTACAGTGCCCACCCACTGCTGCGTCCTCATGCGGCTTCCAGAGTCATTCAGCAGGCCGCCAGGCTTCCCCGTACATCAGAAACCCAGACACGCTGTACGCGGTGCTGCAAACTGTCTCCTCAGGCCCTACACAGCCAGGCTGCGGCCCCATGCCCAGGCGCCCCCCCACCCCCCGTTTGCTCCCTCCGTGTCTCTCCCCTCTATGTGCGTCCCACCCTCTCCCTCGCTCCCCTCTGCCCTCCCTCTGTGTCCCTTCCTCCTGTGTGGGTATCTCTGTCTCTGTCTCTCCTTTGCTTTCCCCCCCCCCCCGTTGCCACCCAACCCCCTTCCCTCCCTCTCTCGCTGAACCTAACGGGCCCTCCCTTTGCCCTGTGGGTGTGCAGCCAGGCTAAGGGAGATGAGTGGCCCCTTTGTGGGCGCAGAAGGCCCCTCCAGGACACAGGCCTGCAGGCCAACACATAAGCAAACACGGCCCTGAGAGCGCGACCGACCACATCTGGACACCCAAAGCAGTCACTGCCTGCCTGCCAAACACACAGGCCAGGGTGACGGTGGAAGGGAGAACAGGCAGGCCCTTGACCTTGTCCTGCCGGGCGCAGACCCTCTCGGAGGCACTGGAAGCCAAGGCACCTGCTGGTATTGAGCAGCTGTGATGAAAGAGCAGGAGCTGAGTGGCTTGGGAGGGCAGCAGGGCCTGGTGGTTCTACCCGTGCCCTGTTTGGGGCCCTTCCTCTCCCCGGGAAGGGCTGGGTTGGTCCTGGCTCTCCTTCCATAGCGCTGAAGGCGAGGCTCCTTGACCCAAGGCAGATCCTGAATCACCCCCAGATATCAGCCGTGACGGGTGACCAGGACAAAGATGTGCTCAGCTACATGACCGATTTGGAGGTCAGCACTGGGAGTGGGTGGCGGGGGTAGGACCACTGGGAGTGGAATTTGGGCAAGGGAGGGCCCGGTAGTATTGTTCAGCGGAGGATGCAGGGAGCATCTCGGGACCCGTGGAGGACAAGTCCCCTTCCCCTCGTCTTTCTTTTATGTTGCAGGTGGAGGAACTGGGCCGTCCCAAGGACCACAGCAGGTTGATGTTCTTCTTTGGGAACAACCCCTACTTCCAGAACAAAGTGATCCTTAAGGAGTATCACCTTAGCATTGCCGGTAGGAGTGGGCTAGAGCTTCGAGGGTGCCGGGGGCGGGCCGGCGGGGGCAGGTGGGCACTCGGGAGGAGCAGGGAGTGTGCAGGGACACAAGTGGAAGCCAGAGCCGGCACAGGAGGGAGAGAGGCTGAGAGGAGAGCGGGAGAGAGGGCGACAGGGTGTGGGTCCTAGGCAGTGCAGAGCCTCCCCTGAATTTTCCCTTCCTGCAGGATACAGGGCGACTCGGTCCACTCCAGTGCAGTGGTTCTGGGATGAAGAACGTGGAGCTCCCAGCCGAAGACTCGACTCCACCAGCCTTACCTTCTTCAAGTGGTTGTGCGACCCCAGCTGCCCAGGGTCTAACAAGATTGCCGAGGTGGGGCCGCTTGAGGCCTTCATTAGCATTGGTGATGGCAATGGGGGCAGCCTGGGAAGGGGTCCCGGGCCCCGTGCTCACCTGGGCGGTTTCCCCTACCAGATCATCATCGAGGACCTGTGGCGCAATCCCTTGCGGTACTACCTGAGGCAGGGAGGCAGCCGACGACACTGAGCAGACAGGAGGACCTGTCGGTGAGTAGCCGGGCCACTGCGTCCTGAAATATGTGTGGGAGGTGCCAGGGCACAGTCGGGTTTGGGACTCAGTTTGGAAACTGAGGCTCAGAGGACCCTGGGCCCCGGATCACCCAGGGAGCGGCTGGAGGGAGAGTAGGGACCCTGGCGAGGGAACTCAGGGCACACACCCAGGGCAGGGTGTCCACTGGGGCAAGTTCATCCGGTGAGCCAGGTGGGAGCCAGAAAGTCTCAGGTCGTTCGGGGGAAGCAAGGCTCCTCCACCCCATTTCTCTGAACACTCACCCATGGCCGTCCGCCGGGTCCTCAGTTCTCCTGCTGGCTTTTCAGGTGGGGACAGTCTGCCAAAGTTTTCGAGTGGGGCTCCCTTGTCCCGAGACGCTCCGACGTCCCTCCGTGTTACGGACCACCCCGTGGCCTCCCAGAGCCACACGGCCATTCTTGGCAATGGTACTAGGCCATCTGGAGGAGGGTGGTGAAGCCCTAGAGGAGGAGGAAGCGGGATCCCACAAGGACAGGGCCCTCGGTCACCGCCGCCTTAGCAATCCTCGGCATGAGGCAGTGTCACGAACACCTCCCTTGTGCGTCCGTGTGTCGTGTGTTTGTGTGTGTGTGTCGCGGGCACGGCAGCTGTGCGGACGTGGACACCGCAGAGCATCAGAGTTGGACCAACGAGAAGCAGTGGAGGAGGCGTCCAGCGTTGTGAGAGACGGGTGGACGAGTCTACGTGGTGCTCTGCCCGCACAGGACAGACGTGGGGGAACAGATCTTCAGGGCCAGCTCTAGAGAGTGTCCAGCACCCAGATCGCCAGGGATGGCGGGCGAGTCATAAACAAGTTCAGAAGCCCTATGTGTCTGTGTGTGGATGTGTATGGGGGACCCAGCACACGGCCAGTAGGAGATCAGCCCTGGCCTGTGGGATTCCGTGTGTGCGGGGGCTGTAAGGCACGGGGGCAGGGCAGGGCAGGGCTTGGTTGTGGAGAGACCACCGCTCTTGCTCGGCAGGTCAGGGAGGAGGACGGGAAAGGGCACACCTCTCTACATGGGAGCCGTGTTCTTCAGGGCAGGGGAAGGGGCGTGCCGAGCGGGGCACTCGTGGCCCGGTGGCTCTGCTACCGCCCCGTTCACCCCGCTTGGAGAGCTTCTCCCTGTACCCTTTCTCCTGGAAGCGTGCCCTGCATTGCTGTGATGCCGTCCCGTGCATGCTTCCTCTAGTCAGGATCACCGCAAAACCACGTGTCCCTGGAGGACTAAGGAGGCGGTTCCTCAGGGTCCCTCACGGTCCCTCCAAACCCACGTCCTGTCCCTCTGCACCACCCTCCCACAGGCGTGCATGTGTGTGTGTGTGTGTGTGTGTGTGTGTGTGTGTGTTGCGTGTTCAAGTGTCTGCATGAGCACACACCTGTCCCAGTGTGGTTGTAGGCCCTGTTCGATGATGGAGAGGGACTGCGGGGTTTCTAGCTCTGCTGACTGAGGAGAAAGGGGCCAGTGGCTGACTGCAGCCACATCCCTCCTGACACACAGACGTCGTGGGCATTCCTTGGGTATTCAGGGGTGTGTCTGCCCCCGGATGCCACACGCAGAGGGGCCAAGGGGAGCAGGGAGGGGTGGGAGCTGGCAGGCGTATGTCAAGCGACCTCCCATCTGTGCTGCTGGCACGGCTGGTCCCAGCTGTGGGAAACACCGTGAGGTTTCAGCATGTGCTACAGAGGGGCTAAGAACTTGTGCCCCGATTTGCGCTGTCGGCCAAGGGTCCCAAAGAGTAAGTAAGTCCCCACTGGCAGTACGTTTCTGCAGAGGAAAGAGTCCTGAGGGGAGCGCTCCTCCTGGCCGAAGGGCCGTCCTGGTGTCCGATGAGCTCCCGGTTGGGGCGGTCATCTCTGCCTCCTGTGGACCAGGTGGAGAAGAGGGAAAGGAGAGGAGGTGGACCCTCAGGGCCCGTGTTCTCTGCCTCACCGAGGGGCACCTAGCTTGCTGCTCCTGAGTCGACAGGCGCTTCCCAAATCAACACCTCTCACTACCCCTGAGCTGGCTCCCACCACCAGCACGCCCCCGAGGACGCACTTCCCCAGGTGACGTTCCCCACTAGCTCTGCCACAACTGGACCTCGCAACGTGGGCCCCAGCTCTGTCTTCCTGTTGCCTATCAATGGTCTCTGTGTGAGCGACCCAGTGGCCCCTGGGCTGCTATGCTGACAGCTCAGCCTGTTTGGACTCTTGGCCTCTCGTCTTTGGGGAACTCTGTTCCTTCCTGCCTGTCGGAGCAGCTAGCTGTAGGTAGAGGAGGGTTCTGGCCTTCGGGCTCTGGAAGCCCTGCTGGGCCCATGGCCCCATGTCCGGAACAGCACTAGGTGGCACCACTGTGCGGCAGTGGTGGGGATCTGAAGCCCGATACACTCCTCAGGAACAGAGTAGTGCGCTGGAGAGCCGCAGTGCCGTGGGCACAGGGAGCTTCCCTTGAGCCACTGGAAAGGCTGTTCCCTCATACACGTCTTCCCGGCTCCTTGACTCCTAAGCTGCAGGGCAACCTGGCAGCTCCCATGGTCTGGTCCCTAGGATTCTTCATGTCCGCAAGGTGGAGCTGAAGACCCATGGACCCCACTGGTCCCACGGGACCGGCCAGCATGCCTTAGGCCCTAGAAGTCCCCAGAAAGGGCCAGCCCACCATGCCTGTTTTCCCTGGAACCTTCTGGGCTTCCTCTGGCCTTTCGGGAAGGACCTCCCAGCTATAAAAGGGAGAGGAAAGGCTGGACGGTAGCCACATGCCCTGTGCCCCCAGAGCAAGGCGCCGTGCTGCCTCGGCCACGTGGAAGACCTGTCTGCCGTGGAATGAGGTGGGGTTGATTGGATGCAGGCATCAGCTGCCAGGGAGTAAGTCTTACGTTGCCACGCCGTCTCCGGGGCATGGCTCGTGAGGCACTTTGCCGGCACCGAGGACAAAGTGGGTGTGGAAGAAGGCCCTACTTTTCAGTCATGCCTGGAGAGACTGGCTTGCATTGGCACCAAAGCAACTGCCCAAAGCTTACTGTGCCGGCTTACAAGCACACTCTGGGTGTCCTCTCACCACGACTGCGAGCCCGCCGCGGGGCCGTGGTGGCCCGGCCTGATATTCCGCTCACGGTCTGACCCGGGTGGCCTGGACGGGCCAAGGCTAGGAAGGGTACGTTCTCTTCTGCAGGCCAGGCGAGCCGGGAACCCCTTCCCATGGCATTCGCAGTGTTGGCACAATGCAGCACAACACATTCTGTGTCTAGTGGGAAAGGCGTGTGCATTCCTGCTACGTGTGTCCTGGGTGCCGTCCTCAGCTCCTTGCCGCCTGACCTCCCTAACAGCAGACAGACAGGTGGCTCCAGGCCAGCAGACGGCATCACCTGCCACCCTCTTAACAGGGTTCACCCAGACATCCTTTCAGGGTCCCCTTTGCTCTATGCTCGTGGCTCCTCTAAGGGTCAGTTGCTCTGTCCTCCAGGGCAAACACACTGCGTGTCTGCTTGCGTGGTTGTTGGGTGAGTGTGCTGCTGTGGGACCCCGCTTGGGACCTTTTCCAGGGTCACCTGACTGGGTGCCAGTCACAGAGGGGGACAGGGCTTTTATGCCCAGGGAAAAGAGCTGCTCAGAGGGGTGAATGCATCTTCTGTCCTGAAGTCCTTCTCCCCTAGAGACCGTGTGGCCAGTGAGGGGCCAGAGAAAGAGCACCTGAACCCAAAGACTTAGAGGAAGACGGAGAGGAGAGCAAGAAGAAAGCACAGGCACGCAGATGGACAGAGCACTCTTTGTCACTCTTCTCCTGAGTAGCAAAGGACATGGGCTGGAACAAACTGTGGCCACACTTTTCCCCCCACGCTGGCCTGGCAGAGAGCATCGGGGCACCTGTGTCCTGGAATTGCCCTAGATTCTCCGGGGCATGGGCTGACGCTTTCCACACACACTGGTCCAGGGCTCTCGGGGGTGTGTACCGTGTCCTGAGTCCTAGAGGAGTCTATTCGGGTAGGCGAGGGACAGCCTGGCATTGCCTGGCTTCAAATACCAGGCGGAGGGCCCCCCGGGAGGAAGCGGCGGGAGGGGTGAAGGTGGAGGTGTGTCCCGGCGGGACTGCAGGCGGGGGCGCCGCAGCTGGCTCCCTGAGTGGTGCCTGCAGCGCGAGGGGCGGGGCCCTGCGTGACCACGCCCACCAGCCGTTACCTGATTGGACGCGGGGTTCTCCCTCGTCCAAGGCCAGCCCAGGACTCAGTCCCACCAAGGCCGCACACGTGATACAGCGTCCTCCTGGGGCGTCACAGCATGCCCGCTATCCCTTGTGCGCATGCGTTCAGCGGCCCACGGCCTCTGGGAGGACGCTGCCTCCCGCAGACAACCAGGGGCGCCGGAGCTCCACCTGCCCGACCGTTTGCGGGAGCCACGTGCTCTCACCTCCAGCTCCTCTCCGCTGCTGGCTCTGCTCGCTCACGACCAGGACCACATGGAGAGCGCGGCGGGCTCCGGGGAAGGCGGGGCTGCCCCGCCGTCCTGCACCACCTTGGTCCTGGAGGGGGGCCGTGAGGCGTCGGGGCCCCGCGCCCAGGCAGGCGCCCGGGGGGACGCAGGGCCGCTGCAGGCCCTAGGTGCCGCCGGGATGGGCGCAGAGGCTGTGGTGGGTGCTGAGGCCCAGCAGGGCAGAGAGCAGGCCGGCCCCGGGGACGAGTTGGTGCTGGTGGTGGATGTCATGGTAGCGCTGGACCCTGGTGTAGAGGAGGTTGGAGGGGAGCACACTGTAGAGGAATCAGAGGAGGAGGAGGACAAGGAGGCTGAGCAGGAAGCCAAAGTTGCGGTGGAGTCTCAGGACACAGTCAAGTCTGAGGAAGAGGAGAAAGCTGAAGTGGTGGCACGGCCTGAAGAGGCTGAGGAAGGGGAGGCTGTTGAGGATGAGAAGGAGGACACTGAGGAGGGGGCTGTTGCGGAAGAGTCTGAGATATACCTCCAAGAGGTTACGGAGGTGGGGGAGGAAGCTGATGAGGGAAATGAGAAGTCCACGGAGAAAGAGCATGAGGAGGCGGAGAAGGCTGAGGAGGATTCTGTGGACAGAGCATCTGAGGCCAAGGAGGAGGAGGCTAAGAAGGAGGAGGACGCAGATGGTGAAGAGCAGGTGGCTGAGGAAGAGGAGGCCGAGGAGTGGGAGCAGCCTGAGGAAGGGGAGAAGGCTGAAGAGGCTGAGGAGGTGGCTGTGCAGGAGGAGGCCAGGGAGGAGGGCCAGAAGGAGGAAGAGGCGCAGGAGAAGCAGGAAGGGGAAGAACAGCCAGAGGCACGGCGGGGTCCATCCCTGTCCCCGCTCGAGGCTCTAGGGGCCCTGCAGTCCGAGCTGGAGCCCGGGAATAAGCAAGCCAGCAGGTCCTACTCTCTGCTCAAGCTCAAGTCATGTCAGAGGCGGCAGCGTCACCTGGAACACCGAAGCGCCATTATCCGGGGCATCCCTGGCTTCTGGGCCAAGGCTGTATCCTTCATGCTGTCACTGAGGGATTCCGATGTATCTGGGCCAGTGCATGAGGAACGAGAGGGAGGGGGCTGTTGACTATCAACATGCATCATGGGGGGGAACCCCCCTCACGCCCCGCAGCATTGCAGAGGACACGCTCATGCCGTGGGGATCAAGACAGCCTGGAAATCCTGGTTCCGGTTGGGCGTGGGGGCCGCAGGGTGCTCTGGGTGTCGCACGAGGCACTGAAACTCCGCTGGGCATCTAGGAGCACTGGTTCGGGTCAGAGTCAGGAATAGCAGCAGGGTCTCTTCACCCAAAACACATTCACACCAAGCACGGGTTCCCCTGGGTAGAATGCTGCAGGCAAGGGGTGGTGAGAGCCCACCCGGTCAGCCTGAGGCAGGAATGTGTGCTGTCCGGAAACGCGCTAGTTCTGCCTAGCCATCAGCACACGAGGATGAGCTGTGGAGGGGGTGTGGGGCGGGAGGGGTGTCTCTCAGGATGCCAGCTGCCTGTGTCCCTGCTGAGATATGTAGCACCACGGGGCGCCGTGGTCCTTGAGGCAGCCGGGGCGGAGGCAGTGGGACCCCGCGGCGGAGAGGGGAGACAGTGCCCGGTTGCTGTCCAGACTCGCTCTGTTGCTGTAGCTCTTTCATCTCCAGCCCTCGGAGATCCTTGACCGAAAGCAGTTTGTGAACCACTCGCAGATGTCAGCCATGATCAGTGAGCAAGATGAAGGCATACTTGGCTACCTGACGGATTTGAAGGTCTGGCCCGGGAGACTGAGGCCGGGGTGGGGGACAGGAGAGGAGAGGGTGGCCAAAGTGAGTCCTCCCCAAAGTCAGGAGGGTCAAGGTCTGCTGGACAGAGCTTTCACGCCTCTGCCCCACTTTCCCGCCGGGCAGGTGGAGGAACTGCGGTTTCCCCGTGAGTGCCGCCACATCCTGCTCTTCTTTCGCAAGAACTCCTACTTCCGGAATGAAGTGGTTGTGAAGGAGTATGTCGTCAGCGCTGCTGGTAAGAGGCCGCTGTCTGGATGGGCGGTGGCAGGTGGAGGAGGGCGGGTTGCCTTCCCCGACTCATTACCCAGCACCCTCTCACACACTCGTCTTCCTGCAGGGTACGGGCCATCTCATTCCCCTCCCATCCAGTGGCACCAGGATTTCGAACGAGAGGCCCACAGCCGCAGGCACCACAACAGCAGCCTTAACTTCTTCAACTGGTTCTCTGACCACAGCTTTGCCGGGGCTAGCAGGATAGCTGAGGTGGGGCCCTGTGACAAACAGCGTAAATGACCTTGCTGGCTTCTCCAGCTGCTTGGGATGGACACCTGAGCCCTGCCCCCGTTTCTCCTGCCAGATCCTCATGGACGACCTGTGGCCCAATCCCCTGCAGTATTATGTGAGCAAGAAGGCAGCAGGAGAGGGAACTGAGAGGACGACAGGTGAGGAGCCCAGGGCGTGGGCGCCGAGACGTGTGCTGTCGGGATCCCTGGGCCCTGGGCTACACAAAGGGAGACACTGAGGTTCACAGGAACACTCCGAGACAGCGACCCCGGGACAAAGCACGTCACCCTGACATGGAACGTGGGGAGGTGCAGTGCCAAACGGGTTGTGCCTGGGGAAGCTTGAGGCAGGCGAGGCCACGCAGCGTCATGGAGCAGAGCCGGAGAAGGAAAGCCGGCTCAGCGGCTGCACTTGCGGCAACTGTCATTCTGTGGCCCGTGAACCCCAGCCTCAGGTCTGCGAGCAGCGCATTACAAGGGTGACCAGAGGCACCCTTGGCCCAAATGTCTGGGTGTCCTGGTGCAAAGCCGCACCCCGCCTTCCCGTCCCTTCTCTGTGTTGATCACCACAGTTGTCCCCTTAAATTCCGGAGGCATCTCCTTTGCCAAGCCCACTGGCCCGCGGGCAGTCATGAAGGAGCAGGCTCGGTAACACGTGGCTGGAGGAAACATAAAGCGATCACAGTCGGGGGCAGGGGCTTGGCCAGGGGAGAATGAACGCCATTCCCGACGAGAACCTTGAAACCCTCAAGCAACCTTAAGTATGGCCCAGTGAAGATACCCACTGCTGTCCTCCTGTGTCCGTGTGCACGTGTGTCCCCGCGTGCGTGCTTGTGCATGTGCGTGTGCGTGTGCGTGTGTGTGTGTGTGCCATCTCGTCTAGGGAGCTTCATGATGTTGAAGTGAGGATGAGGACCATCGCACTTGACGGAAAGCAGTCCGGAAACTTCAGAAGGAGCCGAAGGGTCAACCCGCTTCCTCTCTGCAGGAAATAACTGAAGACAGGTGCCGGGGTGAAACACGGCCTGTTGAGGCCCCGGGAGCCCTGGAGAAATATCGAAATGTAAATAAACAACGTCAAGTGTGTTTCCGTGTGTGTGTGTGTGTGTGTGTGTGTGTGTGTCTGTGTGCTCTGGCACACGCACTCTTCCTCCTGGAAGGGGCTCCAGGGGACTGACTGAACACAGCGGCTGCATGTCGGTGTTTTCCTTCTGCGCCTGGGCTTCCCCAGTCTGTGGATCGGCCTGTCCTGTAGGCTTGCCCACAGGGCTAGGACACGCATGGTCTGGGACTGCATCCCAGGGGGCAGAGGTACCGTTCCCCCAGGCCCAGTGGGGCTGGGCAGGGAGAAGACCTGATCGAAAGGCCAGCCAACCGGGGCTCATCTCTTCCCTGGGGAAATGAGGGAGTTCAAGGAAAGGGAATAACGAGCCAGGGACAAACACGTCCAGTAGCCAGGTTAGGTGGACGCCGATGGTGGCCTCCAGGGATGCTCCCTGGTGGATGGCCTCAGACACACCCACCGCACATTCCATGGGGGGAGGACTCAAGGTCCATGACTCTGTCGAACCCAGAGCCACTGCTCTCCCCAGGTCTAGGAACGCACACAGCCTCCTGCTGACACAGTCAGGCTCTGAGGACCAGCAACCACGTTAAGGAGTGAGGGCCAGGCTGTATGGAGGGACTGTGGGAGAGGGGACAGAGGGAGCTGGGAGGGTAGGAAACATGACCCTCTCGTTCCGGCACAAGGGCCCAGGAGAAAGGAGAAATTGCAGGGGGACACACACACACGCACGCTCACACACAGTGGTGCACAGACACTGCGTCCTCACACACACACTCAAACAGCCGCACCCACAAGCTGACACACACACTCACTCAGGTGCACCCTCAGTCACCACCCCCCCACACACTCCACTCCCTCACTTGTCCTGGCACACACAAGCTCACACAGCCACGCTCTGCGGGCATCTCTAGTGCCCTGACTCCCTAGGGCCCTCGTTTGGGCTCCCCCAGACGACAAAGAGGCGGAGGCGTGCGGGAGGGGTGGTATGGTTCCTCAGGACTGGCAAGGCCCAGTCCCCGCAGCGGTGTGCTGTCTGTCCCATGACCACTGTGGTGCTGAGATTCCTGTTTCCACATGGGCTTAAGGCGTTTGCCCAAGGCCCTCTCTCCGCTGAAGACCCCACAAGGTAAGCACCACCAAGAGGCACGAATCACTGGTCCCTGTCACAAGCTGAGGCAGTTAGTCTCCAGGTGTCAGCCCACAAGACCCTTCCACACGTGAACAATAACCCCATAGGTAGGGGCAGGATCAAAGCCGTGATTGCAACACCTTATCAGGGATTGCACAGGGCCCCACACTCCAGGTTGGAAAGAGCTTATCCAACTCCCTAAACTTTTGTTTTGTACATTACCATGGCTTCCAAGATCCTGAAACTTATTTTATTTAAACTTATTTATTTATTTATTTATTTATTTATTTATTTATCAGAGAGAGAGAGAGAGAGCACAAGCAGGGAAACAGCCCAGGGAGAGGGAGAGGCAGGCTTCCTGTCGAGCAGGGAGCCCGAAGCGGGGCTCGATCCCAGGAGCCTGGCTGCAGGACCTGAGCCGAAGGCAGACGCTTAAGCGTCTAGCCACCCAGGCGCCCCAAACCCCCTAAACTTGAACAGGAACGCAGCAACCCTTTGGGGAGCTCTGTACACTTGCTGAATAAACTTTGCCCTGCTGCCCACCACTCCTCTTCTGGACTACATCTCCTTTCCACGACACGGCATGACCGAGAACCCGGGCACTGAGGGACCCACAGTCCTGGATCCCAGACTGCTGTCTCATCGGAGAGGACCACATCAGGAGTTCACTAGCGTTCTGGCTCCATGACTCTGAACCACGTGTGTGTCCCTGGCCCTTCTGGATCTTCGTGTTCTTGTCTGTGTAAAGCGTCCCTCTTTGCCCGTGTTAGTCTGTCTTCCCGAACATGCCTTGGCGTGTCTTGGCCCGGCTGTGCCTGTGCCGTCAGGTCTCCCATCTCGCATCCGTGCTGAGCCCAGATAGGCACAGCTGTGCCTCTAGGAGTGCTTTGGGCTTTGCGAGTCTCTGCTTGGCTACAGCTGCCGGGCCGTTGGCCTGCCAATGTGTTGGCGTAAGGGTTCCTGTCTCTGAGTCTGTCCACCTGTGAATTGGACCCCGTTTCATCCATTTTGGGGTCAGAATCCTCTCCTCCTCCGACGGGGGCGCGTTAGGAATCTTTGGTGAGTCTTGAGAAGTCCTTCACTTCCTGTACCGTAGGGTGGCGCAGTGACGCCTCCTTGGAAACAGAGGAAGGGCCAAGCTCCTCATGCCGGGCAGCGAGGGGCTCACCAAAGGGTCCTCAGCCGCCCCGCTTAGGGCCGAAGGTCACTCATCATTCTCCCTTTTCCCGCTTTCAACTACTTTGTGGCCTCAGTCTCTTGCACAGTGCGTTGATGTGGGCAGGTTTTCAAAGGCAGAACGTCCTGCTGCCCTCCCCATCTTGCTGTGTTGCCCCGTAGCCTGCTCCTGAGCAGGACCGACTGACGTCCGCCACTGTGGTACTTGGTTTCTGTGTAACCCATGCCCCTTTCCATCCTCAATTCCTGCGTTACGTCCTCCTTTGCTGTCCGCTTCGTGTGTCTGGGAGACAGGCGGACATCTCTGGCACCACTGGATCGAGCTCCGCTAGGCCTCCGAGACCTTGTGCGTGACCGAGGTACCCAAGGCACCGTCAGGGACATGCGGGGACCTCCAAGAGGTCCTTCCTGCCCCTTCGTTCTGAAATTCCTCTGCAAACGCTTGGCTGATCCCAACGCTAGGGACGCAGCCAATATTGCCACCTGCCGGCCCTGGGCACCTTGGGTCGGTAGAACTCCTGCGCCGGGCGGAACTCAGTGTTCACACCCCGACCCCGTTCACCCCGTCACCACTGCTCTACCCTGGGGTTGCTTGCCCGCCTCTGGCTCTGTTAGCTTCCTACACATGGGTGCTCCCACCCGTAGGCTTCCTTCTGGGAAGGCGCTGGCTTCCTCCACGGTAGACAGTGCTTTACCGATTCTACGCTGAACGCCCCTTCTTGGGGGCCCTCCCCACTCACAGTTGCAGGGAACACCCCAGCCTGGGGGAACCCAGGTTTGCCCATACGTGGACTTGGTTGACGTAGTGGGCGAGGGGCCTGCTCCCGGCTGGGTGTCGTGACTCCACTTCACGTTCCCACAGCTTACAAGACCCAGCTCTGTGCATGCTGAGCCGACGATCCTACACGTGCCCCTGCTTGGATGCACTTGTCCTTCAGGCCACACAGGCAACGCAGCGTGGTTCCATAGGCAAATCCTGCTCTCCTGTTTCCTCTGCGAGTACTTTAAGGGGATGCCTTGTATCTCAGGCTAGCCCTTTGACTTAAGGGTCTAGTGACCGGCTTCCTTTCAGCGGGTAGGACTCTGCTTATCTTAGAGCCACACACCCCCACCGCCACCCCACGGCCCTCTCCCTACCACCCTAGGCTCATCCTCTCACTCCTTCTCCTGATGCCTGGTGCATATTTTCTCGGGCGTCCTTGGCGACCATAACCTTTACGTTACACTCTTTTTCCCTGAACGTGTTGAAGGTTATCACCCACTGCCTTCTGGCCACCGTCCATCCTAAGGGGAAGCTGGCTCTTCCTCCCACTGAGGAACCCCGGGGTGTGATGGGTCAGTCCCGCCTCTGTGGGCTGCCGAGAGGCCTGTCCTTGCCTTTGCACCAAACACAAGAGCCCATTGGCCTGGGCATCCCTTTGGATCCTTCCTTCCCCTAGGACTGCATTGGGCTCCTTGGATGTGCAGAGTCAGCATTGTCCGCAAAGTGGCAAAGCTTTATCACCTTAGGTCCTCATGCACTGGCTGCCTCTTCCTCTCTCCCACCTCTTCCTGGCATTCCCAATTTGTGCCTGCTGGTGGTCAGCATGAGCTGACGCCTCTCCCTCCCTCTCCCTCTCTCCCTTCCTCTCTCCCTGCAGAGTCTCTCCCTCCTCTCTCCCTCTCCCTTTCCCTCGCTTCTCCTCTCCATCCCTCCTCTCCCTCTCCCTCCTCTCTCCCTCACCCTTCTGTGTCCCTCTCCCTCCTCTCTCCCTCCTCTCTCTTCTTCCCCCTCCCTCCTCCTCTACTTCTCCCCTCCTTTCCCTCTCTTCACCCTCTCCCTCTCCTCCCCCTCTCCCTTCTGTGTCCCTCTCCCCCCTCTCTCCCTCCTCTCTCTTCCTTCCCCTCCCTCCCTTTTCCTCCCTCCTCAGTCCTACTCTCCCTCTCTTCCCCCTCTTGCTCTCTTCCCCATCTCCCATCACCTGGAGCCCCCAGCCTTCTCCATTTCCATGGCTGTGCTGCTTCTGGTGCAGTATTGCCTCAGGAGCTTCCTTCAGGGGCTCGAGCAACATGACAAGAGCTAGTGTACTTAGGACTGTAGTGGTAACTCCAACGTCTGGGCTGTCTCAGGGACGGTGTTAGAAAATTTTGCTTCTCCCGCCATATGGCCTTTGGTTTTGCTCCCTTCCTCGTTTGCGTCAACAAGCAGATTTTGAAACACTGAAACGTGCTACCGCCAAAAGCCCTGCACTTTACCCCAAGGGGGACCCTCCTGCCCCTTTCCGGTTGAAATCCTCCAGGCGCCCAGACCCATTCCTTTTAAATGAGGCCCTCCCACAATGCAACACTAACCCTCGCGGCCTTGGCATCACCCACGCGGCCTTCCTGGCACTCAAGGCGGTATCCCTCGGGCACCTCAATGTTCACCCAAGGTGCGGACCGCCATGAGGCGTGGGACTGTCCCGAAGGACCTGGTGAGTACCGGAGAAAGGGCACGTGTGCTGCCAATGCTCGCTGCCATATCCCCTCGCAGGCAGGTGGTCCACTCGGTGACAGACACAGCAGGAACATGCAGCCAGTGGGGGGACCAAAGGCAGTGGAGCTGCCCAGCAGCCTCAGCTCCTCAGGAAGGTGGATAAAAGCAGGCTCCGTGGACCATTCTGCTGGAGCTCTGACATCCTTGGCAGTTAGAGCAGGAGGGAAGGAGGACACGAGAGTCCCCCAAGGAAGGAGAAAGCAAAGATGGGAAGAGAGCCAGACAGAGAAGGGTGTGGCAGAGGAAAGTACAGCGGGAGCAAGTCCTGCCAGCGGCTTTGACGAAAGACTACCCCGAGTCACTGTGTAGGCTACATGGCCTGCCCATTGGCATGCCACCGAGTCCGAATCCCGGACCTCCCTGGGGCTGTGTTAGTAGCTCTGTAGGCACCGTGGGGTGGCCAGGGACCTTGGCTCTTTGCTAATTTGAGGCCAGTTATGTGTGTGTGTTTCCTCTCTTTTGAGGAGAGTCCGGGCGCGGAGGGGGTGAGGGAGGCAGCCCCTGCATCCTGGATCCTGGTGGGCGGCCCCCTGACACCCTTCGCCACCGTTCGGGTAAATGCGGGAAGGCCATGGGCACAGCGATCTGGCGGTGGTTGGAGCACCAGGTAATGGCTCCAGGGCTTTCCTTCAGGGTCACTAAGAAAGGGCCGGGTGAGGCTTCCGGGGGTCAGGGGGTCACCCTCTTGAGCCGTTGCATTGGAATTCCCCAGTGCCAGCAGCCTGGTCCCCCTGGACGGCCGGGAAAGGCAACACGGGCTGTGTGATAGGAGGGACCTCCGGCTCATGGCCTGGCAGGTGATAGCCGGGAATAGACCAGGTTCCAGATGCGGAGGCCACCCCGGAGGAGGAGGCACACAGGCCGGCTCCCTGGCTGGTGCCTTCGGGGGCCGAGGGGCAGGGGTCTGGGCGGGCACACGCTCCGCCCTGTCATCCTCAGTACGCTCCGTGCCCAGCGGCCTGGGCGTGACTCAGGGCTCCGTGTCACAAAGGCCGCATGCGTGGCGTCGCGTCACCGTCGCCCCGTGGCCATCTGGTCCCTAGCTCTTCTGCGCATGCCTTCACCAGCCTCCGGCCTCTTGGAGGCCTCTGCTTCCCGCCTCCAGTTGGGGGCGCCAGAGCTCCACCTGCCGGCCGCGTGCGGGAGCCAGGTGCTGGCTCCTCCAGCTCCTTCGCTCCGCTGCGGGCTCTGCTCCCTCAGCACCAGCACCACATGGAGAGCGCGGCGGGCTCCGGGCAAGGCGGGGCTGCCCTGCCATCCTGGAGCACCTTGTTCCTGGAGGGGGGCCGTGAGGCGCCGGAGCCCTGCGCCCAGGCAGGCGCCTGGGGTGAGGCGGGGCCGCTGCAGGCCCTAGGTGCCGGGGGGATGGGCGCAGAGGCTGTGCTGGGTGCGGAGGCCCAGCAGGGCAGAGAGCAGGCCGGCCCCGGGGACGAGTTGGTGCTGGTGGTGGAGGATATCATGGCGGTGGTGGAGGTCGTGGCCGAGGAAGACCAGGAGGCGGTGCAAGCACAGCAGGACGAGCAGCTGCAGCAGCTGCAGCAGGGGGAGTCAGGGCCGGGTCCCGAGACAGCCGGCGCCCCACTTGCCGCGCTGGAGATGGTTCAGTTCGCGCTCAGCTCTGTGGATGCCCAAGCTACAAGGGCCTACTTGCGGCTCAAGCGCAGGATGAATCAGAAGCGGAGTTCTCACCTGGCTCGAAGAAGGGCCATCATCCAGCGCATCCCCGGCTTCTGGGCCCAGGCGGTATCCTTTCTCCTGCTGGGCTTGGGTTTGTCTGCGGTGGAGGTCCACTGGGAGGAAGGGACCAGCAGAGGCTCTGCCAGGGGCAGGAGCGCTGGGGGAAAGGGTCCCCGGCCCCTCTCCACCCCCAGTGGGAGTGGGTCCCCCGTCCCTATAAGGCGCAGCACAGGGGCGTGGGCCTGGAAGGTGGGGGGAAGGCAAGGGCTGAGGCTTGTGGAGACCACGTCTGAGCAGAAGCTGCGGGCAAATGCTCTGGGACTGCAGGGAGCACTCCCAACACTCTCCCAGGGGTCATGGAGCACATGTCCACACCCTGCATGTCTAGTGTAGTTCCACCCTTGGCTCGGAGCAGGTCCTGGAAGGAAACGTCCTGCCGGCTGCGTGGGGTATGCCCATTGAGAGGCAGGCCACCCCCTTCCCTGTCCTTCAGAGCCTGTGTTCTTTTCCAAAGAGTACAGTGCCCACCCACTGCTGCGTCCTCATGCGGCTTCCAGAGTCATTCAGCAGGCCGCCAGGCTTCCCCGTACATCAGAAACCCAGACACGCTGTACGCGGTGCTGCAAACTGTCTCCTCAGGCCCTACACAGCCAGGCTGCGGCCCCATGCCCAGGCGCCCCCCCACCCCCCGTTTGCTCCCTCCGTGTCTCTCCCCTCTATGTGCGTCCCACCCTCTCCCTCGCTCCCCTCTGCCCTCCCTCTGTGTCCCTTCCTCCTGTGTGGGTATCTCTGTCTCTGTCTCTCCTTTGCTTTCCCCCCCCCCCGTTGCCACCCAACCCCCTTCCCTCCCTCTCTCGCTGAACCTAACGGGCCCTCCCTTTGCCCTGTGGGTGTGCAGCCAGGCTAAGGGAGATGAGTGGCCCCTTTGTGGGCGCAGAAGGCCCCTCCAGGACACAGGCCTGCAGGCCAACACATAAGCAAACACGGCCCTGAGAGCGCGACCGACCACATCTGGACACCCAAAGCAGTCACTGCCTGCCTGCCAAACACACAGGCCAGGGTGACGGTGGAAGGGAGAACAGGCAGGCCCTTGACCTTGTCCTGCCGGGCGCAGACCCTCTCGGAGGCACTGGAAGCCAAGGCACCTGCTGGTATTGAGCAGCTGTGATGAAAGAGCAGGAGCTGAGTGGCTTGGGAGGGCAGCACGGCCTGGTGGTTCTACCCGTGCCCTGTTTGGGGCCCTTCCTCTCCCCGGGAAGGGCTGGGTTGGTCCTGGCTCTCCTTCCATAGCGCTGAAGGCGAGGCTCCTTGACCCAAGGCAGATCCTGAATCACCCCCAGATATCAGCCGTGACGGGTGACCAGGACAAAGATGTGCTCAGCTACATGACCGATTTGGAGGTCAGCACTGGGAGTGGGTGGCGGGGGTAGGACCACTGGGAGTGGAATTTGGGCAAGGGAGGGCCCGGTAGTATTGTTCAGCGGAGGATGCAGGGAGCATCTCGGGACCCGTGGAGGACAAGTCCCCTTCCCCTCGTCTTTCTTTTATGTTGCAGGTGGAGGAACTGGGCCGTCCCAAGGACCACAGCAGGTTGATGTTCTTCTTTGGGAACAACCCCTACTTCCAGAACAAAGTGATCCTTAAGGAGTATCACCTTAGCATTGCCGGTAGGAGTGGGCTAGAGCTTCGAGGGTGCCGGGGGCGGGCCGGCGGGGGCAGGTGGGCACTCGGGAGGAGCAGGGAGTGTGCAGGGACACAAGTGGAAGCCAGAGCCGGCACAGGAGGGAGAGAGGCTGAGAGGAGAGCGGGAGAGAGGGCGACAGGGTGTGGGTCCTAGGCAGTGCAGAGCCTCCCCTGAATTTTCCCTTCCTGCAGGATACAGGGCGACTCGGTCCACTCCAGTGCAGTGGTTCTGGGATGAAGAACGTGGAGCTCCCAGCCGAAGACTCGACTCCACCAGCCTTACCTTCTTCAAGTGGTTGTGCGACCCCAGCTGCCCAGGGTCTAACAAGATTGCCGAGGTGGGGCCGCTGAGGCCTTCATTAGCATTGGTGATGGCAATGGGGGCAGCCTGGGAAGGGGTCCCGGGCCCCGTGCTCACCTGGGCGGTTTCCCCTACCAGATCATCATCGAGGACCTGTGGCGCAATCCCTTGCGGTACTACCTGAGGCAGGGAGGCAGCCGACGACACTGAGCAGACAGGAGGACCTGTCGGTGAGTAGCCGGGCCACTGCGTCCTGAAATATGTGTGGGAGGTGCCAGGGCACAGTCGGGTTTGGGACTCAGTTTGGAAACTGAGGCTCAGAGGACCCTGGGCCCCGGATCACCCAGGGAGCGGCTGGAGGGAGAGTAGGGACCCTGGCGAGGGAACTCAGGGCACACACCCAGGGCAGGGTGTCCACTGGGGCAAGTTCATCCGGTGAGCCAGGTGGGAGCCAGAAAGTCTCAGGTCGTTCGGGGGAAGCAAGGCTCCTCCACCTCATTTCTCTGAACACTCACCCATGGCCGTCCGCCGGGTCCTCAGTTCTCCTGCTGGCTTTTCAGGTGGGGACAGTCTGCCAAAGTTTTCGAGTGGGGCTCCCTTGTCCCGAGACGCTCCGACGTCCCTCCGTGTTACGGACCACCCCGTGGCCTCCCAGAGCCACACGGCCATTCTTGGCAATGGTACTAGGCCATCTGGAGGAGGGTGGTGAAGCCCTAGAGGAGGAGGAAGCGGGATCCCACAAGGACAGGGCCCTCGGTCACCGCCGCCTTAGCGATCCTCGGCATGAGGCAGTGTCACGAACACCTCCCTTGTGCGTCCGTGTGTCGTGTGTTTGTGTGTGTGTGTCGCGGGCACGGCAGCTGTGCGGACGTGGACACCGCAGAGCATCAGAGTTGGACCAACGAGAAGCAGTGGAGGAGGCGTCCAGCGTTGTGAGAGACGGGTGGACGAGTCTACGTGGTGCTCTGCCCGCACAGGACAGACGTGGGGGAACAGATCTTCAGGGCCAGCTCTAGAGAGTGTCCAGCACCCAGATCGCCAGGGATGGCGGGCGAGTCATAAACAAGTTCAGAAGCCCTATGTGTCTGTGTGTGGATGTGTATGGGGGACCCAGCACACGGCCAGTAGGAGATCAGCCCTGGCCTGTGGGATTCCGTGTGTGCGGGGGCTGTAAGGCACGGGGGCAGGGCAGGGCAGGGCTTGGTTGTGGAGAGACCACCGCTCTTGCTCGGCAGGTCAGGGAGGAGGACGGGAAAGGGCACACCTCTCTACATGGGAGCCGTGTTCTTCAGGGCAGGGGAAGGGGCGTGCCGAGCGGGGCACTCGTGGCCCGGTGGCTCTGCTACCGCCCCGTTCACCCCGCTTGGAGAGCTTCTCCCTGTACCCTTTCTCCTGGAAGCGTGCCCTGCATTGCTGTGATGCCGTCCCGTGCATGCTTCCTCTAGTCAGGATCACCGCAAAACCACGTGTCCCTGGAGGACTAAGGAGGCGGTTCCTCAGGGTCCCTCACGGTCCCTCCAAACCCACGTCCTGTCCCTCTGCACCACCCTCCCACAGGCGTGCATGTGTGTGTGTGTGTGTGTGTGTGTGTGTGTGTGTGTGTTGCGTGTTCAAGTGTCTGCATGAGCACACACCTGTCCCAGTGTGGTTGTAGGCCCTGTTCGATGATGGAGAGGGACTGCGGGGTTTCTAGCTCTGCTGACTGAGGAGAAAGGGGCCAGTGGCTGACTGCAGCCACATCCCTCCTGACACACAGACGTCGTGGGCATTCCTTGGGTATTCAGGGGTGTGTCTGCCCCCGGATGCCACACGCAGAGGGGCCAAGGGGAGCAGGGAGGGGTGGGAGCTGGCAGGCGTATGTCAAGCGACCTCCCATCTGTGCTGCTGGCACGGCTGGTCCCAGCTGTGGGAAACACCGTGAGGTTTCAGCATGTGCTACAGAGGGGCTAAGAACTTGTGCCCCGATTTGCGCTGTCGGCCAAGGGTCCCAAAGAGTAAGTAAGTCCCCACTGGCAGTACGTTTCTGCAGAGGAAAGAGTCCTGAGGGGAGCGCTCCTCCTGGCCGAAGGGCCGTCCTGGTGTCCGATGAGCTCCCGGTTGGGGCGGTCATCTCTGCCTCCTGTGGACCAGGTGGAGAAGAGGGAAAGGAGAGGAGGTGGACCCTCAGGGCCCGTGTTCTCTGCCTCACCGAGGGGCACCTAGCTTGCTGCTCCTGAGTCGACAGGCGCTTCCCAAATCAACACCTCTCACTACCCCTGAGCTGGCTCCCACCACCAGCACGCCCCCGAGGACGCACTTCCCCAGGTGACGTTCCCCACTAGCTCTGCCACAACTGGACCTCGCAACGTGGGCCCCAGCTCTGTCTTCCTGTTGCCCATCAATGGTCTCTGTGTGAGCGACCCAGTGGCCCCTGGGCTGCTATGCTGACAGCTCAGCCTGTTTGGACTCTTGGCCTCTCGTCTTTGGGGAACTCTGTTCCTTCCTGCCTGTCGGAGCAGCTAGCTGTAGGTAGAGGAGGGTTCTGGCCTTCGGGCTCTGGAAGCCCTGCTGGGCCCATGGCCCCATGTCCGGAACAGCACTAGGTGGCACCACTGTGCGGCAGTGGTGGGGATCTGAAGCCCGATACACTCCTCAGGAACAGAGTAGTGCGCTGGAGAGCCGCAGTGCCGTGGGCACAGGGAGCTTCCCTTGAGCCACTGGAAAGGCTGTTCCCTCATACACGTCTTCCCGGCTCCTTGACTCCTAAGCTGCAGGGCAACCTGGCAGCTCCCATGGTCTGGTCCCTAGGATTCTTCATGTCCGCAAGGTGGAGCTGAAGACCCATGGACCCCACTGGTCCCACGGGACCGGCCAGCATGCCTTAGGCCCTAGAAGTCCCCAGAAAGGGCCAGCCCACCATGCCTGTTTTCCCTGGAACCTTCTGGGCTTCCTCTGGGCTTTCGGGAAGGACCTCCCAGCTATAAAAGGGAGAGGAAAGGCTGGACGGTAGCCACATGCCCTGTGCCCCCAGAGCAAGGCGCCGTGCTGCCTCGGCCACGTGGAAGACCTGTCTGCCGTGGAATGAGGTGGGGTTGATTGGATGCAGGCATCAGCTGCCAGGGAGTAAGTCTTACGTTGCCACGCCGTCTCCGGGGCATGGCTCGTGAGGCACTTTGCCGGCACCGAGGACAAAGTGGGTGTGGAAGAAGGCCCTACTTTTCAGTCATGCCTGGAGAGACTGGCTTGCATTGGCACCAAAGCAACTGCCCAAAGCTTACTGTGCCGGCTTACAAGCACACTCTGGGTGTCCTCTCACCACGACTGCGAGCCCGCCGCGGGGCCGTGGTGGCCCGGCCTGATATTCCGCTCACGGTCTGACCCGGGTGGCCTGGACGGGCCAAGGCTAGGAAGGGTACGTTCTCTTCTGCAGGCCAGGCGAGCCGGGAACCCCTTCCCATGGCATTCGCAGTGTTGGCACAATGCAGCACAACACATTCTGTGTCTAGTGGGAAAGGCGTGTGCATTCCTGCTACGTGTGTCCTGGGTGCCGTCCTCAGCTCCTTGCCGCCTGACCTCCCTAACAGCAGACAGACAGGTGGCTCCAGGCCAGCAGACGGCATCACCTGCCACCCTCTTAACAGGGTTCACCCAGACATCCTCTTCAGGGTCCCCTTTGCTCTATGCTCGTGGCTCCTCTAAGGGTCAGTTGCTCTGTCCTCCAGGGCAAACACACTGCGTGTCTGCTTGCGTGGTTGTTGGGTGAGTGTGCTGCTGTGGGACCCCGCTTGGGACCTTTTCCAGGGTCACCTGACTGGGTGCCAGTCACAGAGGGGGACAGGGCTTTTATGCCCAGGGAAAAGAGCTGCTCAGAGGGGTGAATGCATCTTCTGTCCTGAAGTCCTTCTCCCCTAGAGACCGTGTGGCCAGTGAGGGGCCAGAGAAAGAGCACCTGAACCCAAAGACTTAGAGGAAGACGGAGAGGAGAGCAAGAAGAAAGCACAGGCACGCAGCTGGACAGAGCACTCTTTGTCACTCTTCTCCTGAGTAGCAAAGGACATGGGCTGGAACAAACTGTGGCCACACTTTTCCCCCCACGCTGGCCTGGCAGAGAGCATCGGGGCACCTGTGTCCTGGAATTGCCCTAGATTCTCCGGGGCATGGGCTGACGCTTTCCACACACACTGGTCCAGGGCTCTCGGGGGTGTGTACCGTGTCCTGAGTCCTAGAGGAGTCTATTCGGGTAGGCGAGGGACAGCCTGGCATTGCCTGGCTTCAAATACCAGGCGGAGGGCCCCCCGGGAGGAAGCGGCGGGAGGGGTGAAGGTGGAGGTGTGTCCCGGCGGGACGGCAGGCGGGGGCGCCGCAGCTGGCTCCCTGAGTGGTGCCTGCAGCGCGAGGGGCGGGGCCCTGCGTGACCACGCCCACCAGCCGTTACCTGATTGGACGCGGGGTTCTCCCTCGTCCAAGGCCAGCCCAGGACTCAGTCCCACCAAGGCCGCACACGTGATACAGCGTCCTCCTGGGGCGTCACAGCATGCCCGCTATCCCTTGTGCGCATGCGTTCAGCGGCCCACGGCCTCTGGGAGGACGCTGCCTCCCGCAGACAACTAGCGGCGCCGGAGCTCCACCTGCCCGACCGTTTGCGGGAGCCACGTGCTCTCACCTCCAGCTCCTCTCCGCTGCTGGCTCTGCTCGCTCACGACCAGGACCACATGGAGAGCGCGGCGGGCTCCGGGGAAGGCGGGGCTGCCCCGCCGTCCTGCACCACCTTGGTCCTGGAGGGGGGCCGTGAGGCGTCGGGGCCCCGCGCCCAGGCAGGCGCCCGGGGGGACGCAGGGCCGCTGCAGGCCCTAGGTGCCGCCGGGATGGGCGCAGAGGCTGTGGTGGGTGCTGAGGCCCAGCAGGGCAGAGAGCAGGCCGGCCCCGGGGACGAGTTGGTGCTGGTGGTGGATGTCATGGTAGCGCTGGACCCTGGTGTAGAGGAGGTTGGAGGGGAGCACACTGTAGAGGAATCAGAGGAGGAGGAGGACAAGGAGGCTGAGCAGGAAGCCAAAGTTGCGGTGGAGTCTCAGGACACAGTCAAGTCTGAGGAAGAGGAGAAAGCTGAAGTGGTGGCACGGCCTGAAGAGGCTGAGGAAGGGGAGGCTGTTGAGGATGAGAAGGAGGACACTGAGGAGGGGGCTGTTGCGGAAGAGTCTGAGATATACCTCCAAGAGGTTACGGAGGTGGGGGAGGAAGCTGATGAGGGAAATGAGAAGTCCACGGAGAAAGAGCATGAGGAGGCGGAGAAGGCTGAGGAGGATTCTGTGGACGGAGCATCTGAGGCCAAGGAGGAGGAGGCTAAGAAGGAGGAGGACGCAGATGGTGAAGAGCAGGTGGCTGAGGAAGAGGAGGCCGAGGAGTGGGAGCAGCCTGAGGAAGGGGAGAAGGCTGAAGAGGCTGAGGAGGTGGCTGTGCAGGAGGAGGCCAGGGAGGAGGGCCAGAAGGAGGAAGAGGCGCAGGAGAAGCAGGAAGGGGAAGAACAGCCAGAGGCACGGCGGGGTCCATCCCTGTCCCCGCTCGAGGCTCTAGGGGCCCTGCAGTCCGAGCTGGAGCCCGGGAATAAGCAAGCCAGCAGGTCCTACTCTCTGCTCAAGCTCAAGTCATGTCAGAGGCGGCAGCGTCACCTGGAACACCGAAGCGCCATTATCCGGGGCATCCCTGGCTTCTGGGCCAAGGCTGTATCCTTCATGCTGTCACTGAGGGATTCCGATGTATCTGGGCCAGTGCGTGAGGAACGAGAGGGAGGGGGCTGTTGACTATCAACATGCATCATGGGGGGGAACCCCCCTCACGCCCCGCAGCATTGCAGAGGACACGCTCATGCCGTGGGGATCAAGACAGCCTGGAAATCCTGGTTCCGGTTGGGCGTGGGGGCCGCAGGGTGCTCTGGGTGTCGCACGAGGCACTGAAACTCCGCTGGGCATCTAGGAGCACTGGTTCGGGTCAGAGTCAGGAATAGCAGCAGGGTCTCTTCACCCAAAACACATTCACACCAAGCACGGGTTCCCCTGGGTAGAATGCTGCAGGCAAGGGGTGGTGAGAGCCCACCCGGTCAGCCTGAGGCAGGAATGTGTGCTGTCCGGAAACGCGCTAGTTCTGCCTAGCCATCAGCACACGAGGATGAGCTGTGGAGGGGGTGTGGGGCGGGAGGGGTGTCTCTCAGGATGCCAGCTGCCTGTGTCCCTGCTGAGATATGTAGCACCACGGGGCGCCGTGGTCCTTGAGGCAGCCGGGGCGGAGGCAGTGGGACCCCGCGGCGGAGAGGGGAGACAGTGCCCGGTTGCTGTCCAGACTCGCTCTGTTGCTGTAGCTCTTTCATCTCCAGCCCTCGGAGATCCTTGACCGAAAGCAGTTTGTGAACCACTCGCAGATGTCAGCCATGATCAGTGAGCAAGATGAAGGCATACTTGGCTACCTGACGGATTTGAAGGTCTGGCCCGGGAGACTGAGGCCGGGGTGGGGGACAGGAGAGGAGAGGGTGGCCAAAGTGAGTCCTCCCCAAAGTCAGGAGGGTCAAGGTCTGCTGGACAGAGCTTTCACGCCTCTGCCCCACTTTCCCGCCGGGCAGGTGGAGGAACTGCGGTTTCCCCGTGAGTGCCGCCACATCCTGCTCTTCTTTCGCAAGAACTCCTACTTCCGGAATGAAGTGGTTGTGAAGGAGTATGTCGTCAGCGCTGCTGGTAAGAGGCCGCTGTCTGGATGGGCGGTGGCAGGTGGAGGAGGGCGGGTTGCCTTCCCCGACTCATTACCCAGCACCCTCTCACACACTCGTCTTCCTGCAGGGTACGGGCCATCTCATTCCCCTCCCATCCAGTGGCACCAGGATTTCGAACGAGAGGCCCACAGCCGCAGGCACCACAACAGCAGCCTTAACTTCTTCAACTGGTTCTCTGACCACAGCTTTGCCGGGGCTAGCAGGATAGCTGAGGTGGGGCCCTGTGACAAACAGCGTAAATGACCTTGCTGGCTTCTCCAGCTGCTTGGGATGGACACCTGAGCCCTGCCCCCGTTTCTCCTGCCAGATCCTCATGGACGACCTGTGGCCCAATCCCCTGCAGTATTATGTGAGCAAGAAGGCAGCAGGAGAGGGAACTGAGAGGACGACAGGTGAGGAGCCCAGGGCGTGGGCGCCGAGACGTGTGCTGTCGGGATCCCTGGGCCCTGGGCTACACAAAGGGAGACACTGAGGTTCACAGGAACACTCCGAGACAGCGACCCCGGGACAAAGCACGTCACCCTGACATGGAACGTGGGGAGGTGCAGTGCCAAACGGGTTGTGCCTGGGGAAGCTTGAGGCAGGCGAGGCCACGCAGCGTCATGGAGCAGAGCCGGAGAAGCAAAGCCGGCTCAGCGGCTGCACTTGCGGCAACTGTCATTCTGTGGCCCGTGAACCCCAGCCTCAGGTCTGCGAGCAGCGCATTACAAGGGTGACCAGAGGCACCCTTGGCCCAAATGTCTGGGTGTCCTGGTGCAAAGCCGCACCCCGCCTTCCCGTCCCTTCTCTGTGTTGATCACCACAGTTGTCCCCTTAAATTCCGGAGGCATCTCCTTTGCCAAGCCCACTGGCCCGCGGGCAGTCATGAAGGAGCAGGCTCGGTAACACATGGCTGGAGGAAACATAAAGCGATCACAGTCGGGGGCAGGGGCTTGGCCAGGGGAGAATGAACGCCATTCCCGACGAGAACCTTGAAACCCTCAAGCAACCTTAAGTATGGCCCAGTGAAGATACCCACTGCTGTCCTCCTGTGTCCGTGTGCACGTGTGTCCCCGCGTGCGTGCTTGTGCGTGTGCGTGTGCGTGTGTGTGTGTGTGCCATCTCGTCTAGGGAGCTTCATGATGTTGAAGTGAGGATGAGGACCATCGCACTTGACGGAAAGCAGTCCGGAAACTTCAGAAGGAGCCGAAGGGTCAACCCGCTTCCTCTCTGCAGGAAATAACTGAAGACAGGTGCCGGGGTGAAACACGGCCTGTTGAGGCCCCGGGAGCCCTGGAGAAATATCGAAATGTAAATAAACAACGTCAAGTGTGTTTCCGTGTGTGTGTGTGTGTGTGTGTGTGTGTGTGTGTCTGTGTGCTCTGGCACACGCACTCTTCCTCCTGGAAGGGGCTCCAGGGGACTGACTGAACACAGCGGCTGCATGTCGGTGTTTTCCTTCTGAGCCTGGGCTTCCCCAGTCTGTGGATCGGCCTGTCCTGTAGGCTTGCCCACAGGGCTAGGACACGCATGGTCTGGGACTGCATCCCAGGGGGCAGAGGTACCGTTCCCCCAGGCCCAGTGGGGCTGGGCAGGGAGAAGACCTGATCGAAAGGCCAGCCAACCGGGGCTCATCTCTTCCCTGGGGAAATGAGGGAGTTCAAGGAAAGGGAATAACGAGCCAGGGACAAACACGTCCAGTAGCCAGGTTAGGTGGACGCCGATGGTGGCCTCCAGGGATGCTCCCTGGTGGATGGCCTCAGACACACCCACCGCACATTCCATGGGGGGAGGACTCAAGGTCCATGACTCTGTCGAACCCAGTGCCACTGCTCTCCCCAGGTCTAGGAACGCACACAGCCTCCTGCTGACACAGTCAGGCTCTGAGGACCAGCAACCACGTTAAGGAGTGAGGGCCAGGCTGTATGGAGGGACTGTGGGAGAGGGGACAGAGGGAGCTGGGAGGGTAGGAAACATGACCCTCTCGTTCCGGCACAAGGGCCCAGGAGAAAGGAGAAATTGCAGGGGGACACACACACACGCACGCTCACACACAGTGGTGCACAGACACTGCGTCCTCACACACACACTCAAACAGCCGCACCCACAAGCTGACACCCACACTCACTCAGGTGCACCCTCAGTCACCCACCCCCCCACACACTCCACTCCCTCACTTGTCCTGGCACACACAAGCTCACACAGCCACGCTCTGCCGGCATCTCTAGTGCCCTGACTCCCTAGGGCCCTCGTTTGGGCTCCCCCAGACGACAAAGAGGCGGAGGCGTGCGGGAGGGGTGGTATGGTTCCTCAGGACTGGCAAGGCCCAGTCCCCGCAGCGGTGTGCTGTCTGTCCCATGACCACTGTGGTGCTGAGATTCCTGTTTCCACATGGGCTTAAGGCGTTTGCCCAAGGCCCTCTCTCCGCTGAAGACCCCACAAGGTAAGCACCACCAAGAGGCACGAATCACTGGTCCCTGTCACAAGCTGAGGCAGTTAGTCTCCAGGTGTCAGCCCACAAGACCCTTCCACACGTGAACAATAACCCCATAGGTAGGGGCAGGATCAAAGCCGTGATTGCAACACCTTATCAGGGATTGCACAGGGCCCCACACTCCAGGTTGGAAAGAGCTTATCCAACTCCCTAAACTTTTGTTTTGTACATTACCATGGCTTCCAAGATCCTGAAACTTATTTTATTTAAACTTATTTATTTATTTATTTATTTATTTATTTATTTATTTATCAGAGAGAGAAAGAGAGAGAGCACAAGCAGGGAAACAGCCCAGGGAGAGGGAGAGGCAGGCTTCCCGTCGAGCAGGGAGCCCGAAGCGGGGCTCGATCCCAGGAGCCTGGCTGCAGGACCTGAGCCGAAGGCAAGACGCTTAAGCGTCTAGCCACCCAGGCGCCCCAAACCCCCTAAACTTGAACAGGAACGCAGCAACCCTTTGGGGAGCTCTGTACACTTGCTGAATAAACTTTGCCCTGCTGCCCACCACTCCTCTTCTGGACTACATCTCCTTTCCACGACACGGCATGACCAAGAACCCGGGCACTGAGGGACCCACAGTCCTGGATCCCAGACTGCTGTCTCATCGGAGAGGACCACATCAGGAGTTCACTAGCGTTCTGGCTCCATGACTCTGAACCACGTGTGTGTCCCTGGCCCTTCTGGATCTTCGTGTTCTTGTCTGTGTAAAGCGTCCCTCTTTGCCCGTGTTAGTCTGTCTTCCCGAACATGCCTTGGCGTGTCTTGGCCCGGCTGTGCCTGTGCCGTCAGGTCTCCCATCTCGCATCCGTGCTGAGCCCAGATAGGCACAGCTGTGCCTCTAGGAGTGCTTTGGGCTTTGCGAGTCTCTGCTTGGCTACAGCTGCCGGGCCGTTGGCCTGCCAATGTGTTGGCGTAAGGGTTCCTGTCTCTGAGTCTGTCCACCTGTGAATTGGACCCCGTTTCATCCATTTTGGGGTCAGAATCCTCTCCTCCTCCGACGGGGGCGCGTTAGGAATCTTTGGTGAGTCTTGAGAAGTCCTTCACTTCCTGGACCGTAGGGTGGCGCAGTGACGCCTCCTTGGAAACAGAGGAAGGGCCAAGCTCCTCATGCCGGGCAGCGAGGGGCTCACCAAAGGGTCCTCAGCCGCCCCGCTTAGGGCCGAAGGTCACTCATCGTTCTCCCTTTTCCCGCTTTCAACTACTTTGTGGCCTCAGTCTCTTGCACAGTGCGTTGATGTGGGCAGGTTTTCAAAGGCAGAACGTCCTGCTGCCCTCCCTATCTTGTTGTGTTGCCCCGTAGCCTGCTCCTGAGCAGGACCGACTGACGTCCGCCACTGTGGTACTTGGTTTCTGTGTAACCCATGCCCCTTTCCATCCTCAATTCCTGCGTTACGTCCTCCTTTGCTGTCCGCTTCGTGTGTCTGGGAGACAGGCGGACATCTCTGGCACCACTGGATCGAGCTCCGCTAGGCCTCCGAGACCTTGTGCGTGAGCGAGGTACCCAAGGCACCGTCAGGGACATGCGGGGACCTCCAAGAGGTCCTTCCTGCCCCTTCGTTCTGAAATTCCTCTGCAAACGCTTGGCTGATCCCAACGCTAGGGACGCAGCCAATATTGCCACCTGCCGGCCCGGGGCACCTTGGGTCGGTAGAACTCCTGCGCCTGGCGGAACTCAGTGTTGACACCCTTGAGCCTCCCCGACCCCGTTCACCCCGTCACCACTGCTCTACCCTGGGGTTGCTTGCCCGCCTCTGGCTCTGTTAGCTTCCTACACATGGGTGCTCCCACCCATAGGCTTCCTCCTGGGAAGGGGCTGGCTTCCTCCACGGTAGACAGTGCTTTACCGATTCTACGCTGAACGCCCCTTCTTGGGGGCCCTCCCCACTCACAGTTGCAGGGAACACCCCAGCCTGGGGGAACCCAGGTTTGCCCATACGTGGACTTGGTTGACGTAGTGGGCGAGGGGCCTGCTCCCGGCTGGGTGTCGTGACTCCACTTCACGTTCCCACAGCTTACAAGACCCAGCTCTGTGCATGCTGAGCCGACGATCCTACACGTGCCCCTGCTTGGATGCACTTGTCCTTCAGGCCACACAGGCAACGCAGCGTGGTTCCATAGGCAAATCCTGCTCTCCTGTTTCCTCTGCGAGTACTTTACGGGGATGCCTTGTATCTCAGGCTAGCCCTTTGACTTAAGGGTCTAGTGACCGGCTTCCTTTCAGCGGGTAGGACTCTGCTTATCTTAGAGCCACACACCCCCACCGCCACCCCACGGCCCTCTCCCTACCACCCTAGGCTCATCCTCTCACTCCTTCTCCTGATGCCTGGTGCATATTTTCTCGGGCGTCCTTGGCGACCATAACCTTTACGTTACACTCTTTTTCCCTGAACGTGTTGAAGGTTATCACCCACTGCCTTCTGGCCACCGTCCATCCTAAGGGGAAGCTGGCTCTTCCTCCCACTGAGGAACCCCGGGGTGTGATGGGTCAGTCCCGCCTCTGTGGGCTGCCGAGAGGCCTGTCCTTGCCTTTGCACCAAACACAAGAGCCCATTGGCCTGGGCATCCCTTTGGATCCTTCCTTCCCCTAGGACTGCATTGGGCTCCTTGGATGTGCAGAGTCAGCATTGTCCGCAAAGTGGCAAAGCTTTATCACCTTAGGTCCTCATGCACTGGCTGCCTCTTCCTCTCTCCCACCTCTTCCTGGCATTCCCAATTTGTGCCTGCTGGTGGTCAGCATGAGCTGACCCCTCTCCCTCCCTCTCCCTCTCTCCCTTCCTCTCTCCCTGCAGAGTCTCTCCCTCCTCTCTCCCTCTCCCTTTCCCTCGCTTCTCCTCTCCATCCCTCCTCTCCCTCTCCCTCCTCTCTCCCTCACCCTTCTGTGTCCCTCTCCCTCCTCTCTCCCTCCTCTCTCTTCTTCCCCCTCCCTCCTCCTCTACTTCTCCCCTCCTTTCCCTCTCTTCACCCTCTCCCTCTCCTCCCCCTCTCCCTTCTGTGTCCCTCTCCCTCCTCTCTCCCTCCTCTCTCTTCCTTCCCCTCCCTCCCTTTTCCTCCCTCCTCAGTCCTACTCTCCCTCTCTTCCCCCTCTTGCTCTCTTCCCCGTCTCCCATCACCTGGAGCCCCCAGCCTTCTCCATTTCCATGGCTGTGCTGCTTCTGGTGCAGTGTTGCCTCAGGAGCTTCCTTCAGGGGCTGGAGCAACATGACAAGAGCTAGTGTACTTAGGACTGTAGTGGTAACTCCAACGTCTGGGCTGTCTCAGGGACGGTGTTAGAAAATTTTGCTTCTCCCGCCATATGGCCTTTGGTTTTGCTCCCTTCCTCGTTTGCGTCAACAAGCAGATTTTGAAACACTGAAACGTGCTACCGCCAAAAGCCCTGCACTTTACCCCAAGGGGGACCCTCCTGCCCCTTTCCGGTTGAAATCCTCCAGGCGCCCAGACCCATTCCTTTTAAATGAGGCCCTCCCACAATGCAACACTAACCCTCGCGGCCTTGGCATCACCCACGCGGCCTTCCTGGCACTCAAGGCGGTATCCCTCGGGCACCTCAATGTTCACCCAAGGTGGGGACCGCCATGAGGCGTGGGACTGTCCCGAAGGACCTGGTGAGTACCGGAGAAAGGGCACGTGTGCTGCCAATGCTCGCTGCCATATCCCCTCGCAGGCAGGTGGTCCACTCGGTGACAGACACAGCAGGAACATGCAGCCAGTGGGGGGACCAAAGGCAGTGGAGCTGCCCAGCAGCCTCAGCTCCTCAGGAAGGTGGATAAAAGCAGGCTCCGTGGACCATTCTGCTGGAGCTCTGACATCCTTGGCAGTTAGAGCAGGAGGGAAGGAGGACACGAGAGTCCCCCAAGGAAGGAGAAAGCAAAGATGGGAAGAGAGCCAGACAGAGAAGGGTGTGGCAGAGGAAAGTACAGCGGGAGCAAGTCCTGCCAGCGGCTTTGACGAAAGACTACCCCGAGTCACTGTGTAGGCTACATGGCCTGCCCATTGGCATGCCACCGAGTCCGAATCCCGGACCTCCCTGGGGCTGTGTTAGTAGCTCTGTAGGCACCGTGGGGTGGCCAGGGACCTTGGCTCTTTGCTAATTTGAGGCCAGTTATGTGTGTGTGTTTCCTCTCTTTTGAGGAGAGTCCGGGCGCGGAGGGGGTGAGGGAGGCAGCCCCTGCATCCTGGATCCTGGTGGGCGGCCCCCTGACACCCTTCGCCACCGTTCGGGTAAATGCGGGAAGGCCATGGGCACAGCGATCTGGCGGTGGTTGGAGCACCAGGTAATGGCTCCAGGGCTTTCCTTCAGGGTCACTAAGAAAGGGCCGGGTGAGGCTTCCGGGGGTCAGGGGGTCACCCTCTTGAGCCGTTGCATTGGAATTCCCCAGTGCCAGCAGCCTGGTCCCCCTGGACGGCCGGGAAAGGCAACACGGGCTGTGTGATAGGAGGGACCTCCGGCTCATGGCCTGGCAGGTGATAGCCGGGAATAGACCAGGTTCCAGATGCGGAGGCCACCCCGGAGGAGGAGGCACACAGGCCGGCTCCCTGGCTGGTGCCTTCGGGGGCCGAGGGGCGGGGGTCTGGGCGGGCACACGCTCCGCCCTGTCATCCTCAGTACGCTCCGTGCCCAGCGGCCTGGGCGTGACTCAGGGCTCCGTGTCACAAAGGCCGCATGCGTGGCGTCGCGTCACCGTCGCCCCGTGGCCATCTGGTCCCTAGCTCTTCTGCGCATGCCTTCACCAGCCTCCGGCCTCTTGGAGGCCTCTGCTTCCCGCCTCCAGTTGGGGGCGCCAGAGCTCCACCTGCCGGCCGCGTGCGGGAGCCAGGTGCTGGCTCCTCCAGCTCCTTCGCTCCGCTGCGGGCTCTGCTCCCTCAGCACCAGCACCACATGGAGAGCGCGGCGGGCTCCGGGCAAGGCGGGGCTGCCCTGCCATCCTGGAGCACCTTGTTCCTGGAGGGGGGCCGTGAGGCGCCGGAGCCCTGCGCCCAGGCAGGCGCCTGGGGTGAGGCGGGGCCGCTGCAGGCCCTAGGTGCCGGGGGGATGGGCGCAGAGGCTGTGCTGGGTGCGGAGGCCCAGCAGGGCAGAGAGCAGGCCGGCCCCGGGGACGAGTTGGTGCTGGTGGTGGAGGATATCATGGCGGTGGTGGAGGTCGTGGCCGAGGAAGACCAGGAGGCGGTGCAAGCACAGCAGGACGAGCAGCTGCAGCAGCTGCAGCAGGGGGAGTCAGGGCTGGGTCCCGAGACAGCCGGCGCCCCACTTGCCGCGCTGGAGATGGTTCAGTTCGCGCTCAGCTCTGTGGATGCCCAAGCTACCAGGGCCTACTTGCGGCTCAAGCGCAGGATGAATCAGAAGCGGAGTTCTCACCTGGCTCGAAGAAGGGCCATCATCCAGCGCATCCCCGGCTTCTGGGCCCAGGCGGTATCCTTTCTCCTGCTGGGCTTGGGTTTGTCTGCGGTGGAGGTCCACTGGGAGGAAGGGACCAGCAGAGGCTCTGCCAGGGGCAGGAGCGCTGGGGGAAAGGGTCCCCGGCCCCTCTCCACCCCCAGTGGGAGTGGGTCCCCCGTCCCTATAAGGCGCAGCACAGGGGCGTGGGCCTGGAAGGTGGGGGGAAGGCAAGGGCTGAGGCTTGTGGAGACCACGTCTGAGCAGAAGCTGCGGGCAAATGCTCTGGGACTGCAGGGAGCACTCCCAACACTCTCCCAGGGGTCATGGAGCACATGTCCACACCCTGCATGTCTAGTGTAGTTCCACCCTTGGCTCGGAGCAGGTCCTGGAAGGAAACGTCCTGCCGGCTGCGTGGGGTATGCCCATTGAGAGGCAGGCCACCCCCTTCCCTGTCCTTCAGAGCCTGTGTTCTTTTCCAAAGAGTACAGTGCCCACCCACTGCTGCGTCCTCATGCGGCTTCCAGAGTCATTCAGCAGGCCGCCAGGCTTCCCCGTACATCAGAAACCCAGACACGCTGTACGCGGTGCTGCAAACTGTCTCCTCAGGCCCTACACAGCCAGGCTGCGGCCCCATGCCCAGGCGCCCCCCCACCCCCCGTTTGCTCCCTCCGTGTCTCTCCCCTCTATGTGCGTCCCACCCTCTCCCTCGCTCCCCTCTGCCCTCCCTCTGTGTCCCTTCCTCCTGTGTGGGTATCTCTGTCTCTGTCTCTCCTTTGCTTTCCCCCCCCCCCGTTGCCACCCAACCCCCTTCCCTCCCTCTCTCGCTGAACCTAACGGGCCCTCCCTTTGCCCTGTGGGTGTGCAGCCAGGCTAAGGGAGATGAGTGGCCCCTTTGTGGGCGCAGAAGGCCCCTCCAGGACACAGGCCTGCAGGCCAACACATAAGCAAACACGGCCCTGAGAGCGCGACCGACCACATCTGGACACCCAAAGCAGTCACTGCCTGCCTGCCAAACACACAGGCCAGGGTGACGGTGGAAGGGAGAACAGGCAGGCCCTTGACCTTGTCCTGCCGGGCGCAGACCCTCTCGGAGGCACTGGAAGCCAAGGCACCTGCTGGTATTGAGCAGCTGTGATGAAAGAGCAGGAGCTGAGTGGCTTGGGAGGGCAGCAGGGCCTGGTGGTTCTACCCGTGCCCTGTTTGGGGCCCTTCCTCTCCCCGGGAAGGGCTGGGTTGGTCCTGGCTCTCCTTCCATAGCGCTGAAGGCGAGGCTCCTTGACCCAAGGCAGATCCTGAATCACCCCCAGATATCAGCCGTGACGGGTGACCAGGACAAAGATGTGCTCAGCTACATGACCGATTTGGAGGTCAGCACTGGGAGTGGGTGGCGGGGGTAGGACCACTGGGAGTGGAATTTGGGCAAGGGAGGGCCCGGTAGTATTGTTCAGCGGAGGATGCAGGGAGCATCTCGGGACCCGTGGAGGACAAGTCCCCTTCCCCTCGTCTTTCTTTTATGTTGCAGGTGGAGGAACTGGGCCGTCCCAAGGACCACAGCAGGTTGATGTTCTTCTTTGGGAACAACCCCTACTTCCAGAACAAAGTGATCCTTAAGGAGTATCACCTTAGCATTGCCGGTAGGAGTGGGCTAGAGCTTCGAGGGTGCCGGGGGCGGGCCGGCGGGGGCAGGTGGGCACTCGGGAGGAGCAGGGAGTGTGCAGGGACACAAGTGGAAGCCAGAGCCGGCACAGGAGGGAGAGAGGCTGAGAGGAGAGCGGGAGAGAGGGCGACAGGGTGTGGGTCCTAGGCAGTGCAGAGCCTCCCCTGAATTTTCCCTTCCTGCAGGATACAGGGCGACTCGGTCCACTCCAGTGCAGTGGTTCTGGGATGCAGTGCAGTGGTTCTGGGATGAAGAACGTGGAGCTCCCAGCCGAAGACTCGACTCCACCAGCCTTACCTTCTTCAAGTGGTTGTGCGACCCCAGCTGCCCAGGGTCTAACAAGATTGCCGAGGTGGGGCCGCTTGAGGCCTTCATTAGCATTGGTGATGGCAATGGGGGCAGCCTGGGAAGGGGTCCCGGGCCCCGTGCTCACCTGGGCGGTTTCCCCTACCAGATCATCATCGAGGACCTGTGGCGCAATCCCTTGCGGTACTACCTGAGGCAGGGAGGCAGCCGACGACACTGAGCAGACAGGAGGACCTGTCGGTGAGTAGCCGGGCCACTGCGTCCTGAAATATGTGTGGGAGGTGCCAGGGCACAGTCGGGTTTGGGACTCAGTTTGGAAACTGAGGCTCAGAGGACCCTGGGCCCCGGATCACCCAGGGAGCGGCTGGAGGGAGAGTAGGGACCCTGGCGAGGGAACTCAGGGCACACACCCAGGGCAGGGTGTCCACTGGGGCAAGTTCATCCGGTGAGCCAGGTGGGAGCCAGAAAGTCTCAGGTCGTTCGGGGGAAGCAAGGCTCCTCCACCCCATTTCTCTGAACACTCACCCATGGCCGTCCGCCGGGTCCTCAGTTCTCCTGCTGGCTTTTCAGGTGGGGACAGTCTGCCAAAGTTTTCGAGTGGGGCTCCCTTGTCCCGAGACGCTCCGACGTCCCTCCGTGTTACGGACCACCCCGTGGCCTCCCAGAGCCACACGGCCATTCTTGGCAATGGTACTAGGCCATCTGGAGGAGGGTGGTGAAGCCCTAGAGGAGGAGGAAGCGGGATCCCACAAGGACAGGGCCCTCGGTCACCGCCGCCTTAGCAATCCTCGGCATGAGGCAGTGTCACGAACACCTCCCTTGTGCGTCCGTGTGTCGTGTGTTTGTGTGTGTGTGTCGCGGGCACGGCAGCTGTGCGGACGTGGACACCGCAGAGCATCAGAGTTGGACCAACGAGAAGCAGTGGAGGAGGCGTCCAGCGTTGTGAGAGACGGGTGGACGAGTCTACGTGGTGCTCTGCCCGCACAGGACAGACGTGGGGGAACAGATCTTCAGGGCCAGCTCTAGAGAGTGTCCAGCACCCAGATCGCCAGGGATGGCGGGCGAGTCATAAACAAGTTCAGAAGCCCTATGTGTCTGTGTGTGGATGTGTATGGGGGACCCAGCACACGGCCAGTAGGAGATCAGCCCTGGCCTGTGGGATTCCGTGTGTGCGGGGGCTGTAAGGCACGGGGGCAGGGCAGGGCAGGGCTTGGTTGTGGAGAGACCACCGCTCTTGCTCGGCAGGTCAGGGAGGAGGACGGGAAAGGGCACACCTCTCTACATGGGAGCCGTGTTCTTCAGGGCAGGGGAAGGGGCGTGCCGAGCGGGGCACTCGTGGCCCGGTGGCTCTGCTACCGCCCCGTTCACCCCGCTTGGAGAGCTTCTCCCTGTACCCTTTCTCCTGGAAGCGTGCCCTGCATTGCTGTGATGCCGTCCCGTGCATGCTTCCTCTAGTCAGGATCACCGCAAAACCACGTGTCCCTGGAGGACTAAGGAGGCGGTTCCTCAGGGTCCCTCACGGTCCCTCCAAACCCACGTCCTGTCCCTCTGCACCACCCTCCCACAGGCGTGCATGTGTGTGTGTGTGTGTGTGTGTGTGTGTGTTGCGTGTTCAAGTGTCTGCATGAGCACACACCTGTCCCAGTGTGGTTGTAGGCCCTGTTCGATGATGGAGAGGGACTGCGGGGTTTCTAGCTCTGCTGACTGAGGAGAAAGGGGCCAGTGGCTGACTGCAGCCACATCCCTCCTGACACACAGACGTCGTGGGCATTCCTTGGGTATTCAGGGGTGTGTCTGCCCCCGGATGCCACACGCAGAGGGGCCAAGGGGAGCAGGGAGGGGTGGGAGCTGGCAGGCGTATGTCAAGCGACCTCCCATCTGTGCTGCTGGCACGGCTGGTCCCAGCTGTGGGAAACACCGTGAGGTTTCAGCATGTGCTACAGAGGGGCTAAGAACTTGTGCCCCGATTTGCGCTGTCGGCCAAGGGTCCCAAAGAGTAAGTAAGTCCCCACTGGCAGTACGTTTCTGCAGAGGAAAGAGTCCTGAGGGGAGCGCTCCTCCTGGCCGAAGGGCCGTCCTGGTGTCCGATGAGCTCCCGGTTGGGGCGGTCATCTCTGCCTCCTGTGGACCAGGTGGAGAAGAGGGAAAGGAGAGGAGGTGGACCCTCAGGGCCCGTGTTCTCTGCCTCACCGAGGGGCACCTAGCTTGCTGCTCCTGAGTCGACAGGCGCTTCCCAAATCAACACCTCTCACTACCCCTGAGCTGGCTCCCACCACCAGCACGCCCCCGAGGACGCACTTCCCCAGGTGACGTTCCCCACTAGCTCTGCCACAACTGGACCTCGCAACGTGGGCCCCAGCTCTGTCTTCCTGTTGCCCATCAATGGTCTCTGTGTGAGCGACCCAGTGGCCCCTGGGCTGCTATGCTGACAGCTCAGCCTGTTTGGACTCTTGGCCTCTCGTCTTTGGGGAACTCTGTTCCTTCCTGCCTGTCGGAGCAGCTAGCTGTAGGTAGAGGAGGGTTCTGGCCTTCGGGCTCTGGAAGCCCTGCTGGGCCCATGGCCCCATGTCCGGAACAGCACTAGGTGGCACCACTGTGCGGCAGTGGTGGGGATCTGAAGCCCGATACACTCCTCAGGAACAGAGTAGTGCGCTGGAGAGCCGCAGTGCCGTGGGCACAGGGAGCTTCCCTTGAGCCACTGGAAAGGCTGTTCCCTCATACACGTCTTCCCGGCTCCTTGACTCCTAAGCTGCAGGGCAACCTGGCAGCTCCCATGGTCTGGTCCCTAGGATTCTTCATGTCCGCAAGGTGGAGCTGAAGACCCATGGACCCCACTGGTCCCACGGGACCGGCCAGCATGCCTTAGGCCCTAGAAGTCCCCAGAAAGGGCCAGCCCACCATGCCTGTTTTCCCTGGAACCTTCTGGGCTTCCTCTGGGCTTTCGGGAAGGACCTCCCAGCTATAAAAGGGAGAGGAAAGGCTGGACGGTAGCCACATGCCCTGTGCCCCCAGAGCAAGGCGCCGTGCTGCCTCGGCCACGTGGAAGACCTGTCTGCCGTGGAATGAGGTGGGGTTGATTGGATGCAGGCATCAGCTGCCAGGGAGTAAGTCTTACGTTGCCACGCCGTCTCCGGGGCATGGCTCGTGAGGCACTTTGCCGGCACCGAGGACAAAGTGGGTGTGGAAGAAGGCCCTACTTTTCAGTCATGCCTGGAGAGACTGGCTTGCATTGGCACCAAAGCAACTGCCCAAAGCTTACTGTGCCGGCTTACAAGCACACTCTGGGTGTCCTCTCACCACGACTGCGAGCCCGCCGCGGGGCCGTGGTGGCCCGGCCTGATATTCCGCTCACGGTCTGACCCGGGTGGCCTGGACGGGCCAAGGCTAGGAAGGGTACGTTCTCTTCTGCAGGCCAGGCGAGCCGGGAACCCCTTCCCATGGCATTCGCAGTGTTGGCACAATGCAGCACAACACATTCTGTGTCTAGTGGGAAAGGCGTGTGCATTCCTGCTACGTGTGTCCTGGGTGCCGTCCTCAGCTCCTTGCCGCCTGACCTCCCTAACAGCAGACAGACAGGTGGCTCCAGGCCAGCAGACGGCATCACCTGCCACCCTCTTAACAGGGTTCACCCAGACATCCTCTTCAGGGTCCCCTTTGCTCTATGCTCGTGGCTCCTCTAAGGGTCAGTTGCTCTGTCCTCCAGGGCAAACACACTGCGTGTCTGCTTGCGTGGTTGTTGGGTGAGTGTGCTGCTGTGGGACCCCGCTTGGGACCTTTTCCAGGGTCACCTGACTGGGTGCCAGTCACAGAGGGGGACAGGGCTTTTATGCCCAGGGAAAAGAGCTGCTCAGAGGGGTGAATGCATCTTCTGTCCTGAAGTCCTTCTCCCCTAGAGACCGTGTGGCCAGTGAGGGGCCAGAGAAAGAGCACCTGAACCCAAAGACTTAGAGGAAGACGGAGAGGAGAGCAAGAAGAAAGCACAGGCACGCAGATGGACAGAGCACTCTTTGTCACTCTTCTCCTGAGTAGCAAAGGACATGGGCTGGAACAAACTGTGGCCACACTTTTCCCCCCACGCTGGCCTGGCAGAGAGCATCGGGGCACCTGTGTCCTGGAATTGCCCTAGATTCTCCGGGGCATGGGCTGACGCTTTCCACACACACTGGTCCAGGGCTCTCGGGGGTGTGTACCGTGTCCTGAGTCCTAGAGGAGTCTATTCGGGTAGGCGAGGGACAGCCTGGCATTGCCTGGCTTCAAATACCAGGCGGAGGGCCCCCCGGGAGGAAGCGGCGGGAGGGGTGAAGGTGGAGGTGTGTCCCGGCGGGACGGCAGGCGGGGGCGCCGCAGCTGGCTCCCTGAGTGGTGCCTGCAGCGCGAGGGGCGGGGCCCTGCGTGACCACGCCCACCAGCCGTTACCTGATTGGACGCGGGGTTCTCCCTCGTCCAAGGCCAGCCCAGGACTCAGTCCCACCAAGGCCGCACACGTGATACAGCGTCCTCCTGGGGCGTCACAGCATGCCCGCTATCCCTTGTGCGCATGCGTTCAGCGGCCCACGGCCTCTGGGAGGACGCTGCCTCCCGCAGACAACTAGCGGCGCCGGAGCTCCACCTGCCCGACCGTTTGCGGGAGCCACGTGCTCTCACCTCCAGCTCCTCTCCGCTGCTGGCTCTGCTCGCTCACGACCAGGACCACATGGAGAGCGCGGCGGGCTCCGGGGAAGGCGGGGCTGCCCCGCCGTCCTGCACCACCTTGGTCCTGGAGGGGGGCCGTGAGGCGTCGGGGCCCCGCGCCCAGGCAGGCGCCCGGGGGGACGCAGGGCCGCTGCAGGCCCTAGGTGCCGCCGGGATGGGCGCAGAGGCTGTGGTGGGTGCTGAGGCCCAGCAGGGCAGAGAGCAGGCCGGCCCCGGGGACGAGTTGGTGCTGGTGGTGGATGTCATGGTAGCGCTGGACCCTGGTGTAGAGGAGGTTGGAGGGGAGCACACTGTAGAGGAATCAGAGGAGGAGGAGGACAAGGAGGCTGAGCAGGAAGCCAAAGTTGCGGTGGAGTCTCAGGACACAGTCAAGTCTGAGGAAGAGGAGAAAGCTGAAGTGGTGGCACGGCCTGAAGAGGCTGAGGAAGGGGAGGCTGTTGAGGATGAGAAGGAGGACACTGAGGAGGGGGCTGTTGCGGAAGAGTCTGAGATATACCTCCAAGAGGTTACGGAGGTGGGGGAGGAAGCTGATGAGGGAAATGAGAAGTCCACGGAGAAAGAGCATGAGGAGGCGGAGAAGGCTGAGGAGGATTCTGTGGACGGAGCATCTGAGGCCAAGGAGGAGGAGGCTAAGAAGGAGGAGGACGCAGATGGTGAAGAGCAGGTGGCTGAGGAAGAGGAGGCCGAGGAGTGGGAGCAGCCTGAGGAAGGGGAGAAGGCTGAAGAGGCTGAGGAGGTGGCTGTGCAGGAGGAGGCCAGGGAGGAGGGCCAGAAGGAGGAAGAGGCGCAGGAGAAGCAGGAAGGGGAAGAACAGCCAGAGGCACGGCGGGGTCCATCCCTGTCCCCGCTCGAGGCTCTAGGGGCCCTGCAGTCCGAGCTGGAGCCCGGGAATAAGCAAGCCAGCAGGTCCTACTCTCTGCTCAAGCTCAAGTCATGTCAGAGGCGGCAGCGTCACCTGGAACACCGAAGCGCCATTATCCGGGGCATCCCTGGCTTCTGGGCCAAGGCTGTATCCTTCATGCTGTCACTGAGGGATTCCGATGTATCTGGGCCAGTGCGTGAGGAACGAGAGGGAGGGGGCTGTTGACTATCAACATGCATCATGGGGGGGAACCCCCCTCACGCCCCGCAGCATTGCAGAGGACACGCTCATGCCGTGGGGATCAAGACAGCCTGGAAATCCTGGTTCCGGTTGGGCGTGGGGGCCGCAGGGTGCTCTGGGTGTCGCACGAGGCACTGAAACTCCGCTGGGCATCTAGGAGCACTGGTTCGGGTCAGAGTCAGGAATAGCAGCAGGGTCTCTTCACCCAAAACACATTCACACCAAGCACGGGTTCCCCTGGGTAGAATGCTGCAGGCAAGGGGTGGTGAGAGCCCACCCGGTCAGCCTGAGGCAGGAATGTGTGCTGTCCGGAAACGCGCTAGTTCTGCCTAGCCATCAGCACACGAGGATGAGCTGTGGAGGGGGTGTGGGGCGGGAGGGGTGTCTCTCAGGATGCCAGCTGCCTGTGTCCCTGCTGAGATATGTAGCACCACGGGGCGCCGTGGTCCTTGAGGCAGCCGGGGCGGAGGCAGTGGGACCCCGCGGCGGAGAGGGGAGACAGTGCCCGGTTGCTGTCCAGACTCGCTCTGTTGCTGTAGCTCTTTCATCTCCAGCCCTCGGAGATCCTTGACCGAAAGCAGTTTGTGAACCACTCGCAGATGTCAGCCATGATCAGTGAGCAAGATGAAGGCATACTTGGCTACCTGACGGATTTGAAGGTCTGGCCCGGGAGACTGAGGCCGGGGTGGGGGACAGGAGAGGAGAGGGTGGCCAAAGTGAGTCCTCCCCAAAGTCAGGAGGGTCAAGGTCTGCTGGACAGAGCTTTCACGCCTCTGCCCCACTTTCCCGCCGGGCAGGTGGAGGAACTGCGGTTTCCCCGTGAGTGCCGCCACATCCTGCTCTTCTTTCACAAGAACTCCTACTTCCGGAATGAAGTGGTTGTGAAGGAGTATGTCGTCAGCGCTGCTGGTAAGAGGCCGCTGTCTGGATGGGCGGTGGCAGGTGGAGGAGGGCGGGTTGCCTTCCCCGACTCATTACCCAGCACCCTCTCACACACTCGTCTTCCTGCAGGGTACGGGCCATCTCATTCCCCTCCCATCCAGTGGCACCAGGATTTCGAACGAGAGGCCCACAGCCGCAGGCACCACAACAGCAGCCTTAACTTCTTCAACTGGTTCTCTGACCACAGCTTTGCCGGGGCTAGCAGGATAGCTGAGGTGGGGCCCTGTGACAAACAGCGTAAATGACCTTGCTGGCTTCTCCAGCTGCTTGGGATGGACACCTGAGCCCTGCCCCCGTTTCTCCTGCCAGATCCTCATGGACGACCTGTGGCCCAATCCCCTGCAGTATTATGTGAGCAAGAAGGCAGCAGGAGAGGGAACTGAGAGGACGACAGGTGAGGAGCCCAGGGCGTGGGCGCCGAGACGTGTGCTGTCGGGATCCCTGGGCCCTGGGCTACACAAAGGGAGACACTGAGGTTCACAGGAACACTCCGAGACAGCGACCCCGGGACAAAGCACGTCACCCTGACATGGAACGTGGGGAGGTGCAGTGCCAAACGGGTTGTGCCTGGGGAAGCTTGAGGCAGGCGAGGCCACGCAGCGTCATGGAGCAGAGCCGGAGAAGCAAAGCCGGCTCAGCGGCTGCACTTGCGGCAACTGTCATTCTGTGGCCCGTGAACCCCAGCCTCAGGTCTGCGAGCAGCGCATTACAAGGGTGACCAGAGGCACCCTTGGCCCAAATGTCTGGGTGTCCTGGTGCAAAGCCGCACCCCGCCTTCCCGTCCCTTCTCTGTGTTGATCACCACAGTTGTCCCCTTAAATTCCGGAGGCATCTCCTTTGCCAAGCCCACTGGCCCGCGGGCAGTCATGAAGGAGCAGGCTCGGTAACACGTGGCTGGAGGAAACATAAAGCGATCACAGTCGGGGGCAGGGGCTTGGCCAGGGGAGAATGAACGCCATTCCCGACGAGAACCTTGAAACCCTCAAGCAACCTTAAGTATGGCCCAGTGAAGATACCCACTGCTGTCCTCCTGTGTCCGTGTGCACGTGTGTCCCCGCGTGCGTGCTTGTGCGTGTGCGTGTGCGTGTGTGTGTGTGTGCCATCTCGTCTAGGGAGCTTCATGATGTTGAAGTGAGGATGAGGACCATCGCACTTGACGGAAAGCAGTCCGGAAACTTCAGAAGGAGCCGAAGGGTCAACCCGCTTCCTCTCTGCAGGAAATAACTGAAGACAGGTGCCGGGGTGAAACACGGCCTGTTGAGGCCCCGGGAGCCCTGGAGAAATATCGAAATGTAAATAAACAACGTCAAGTGTGTTTCCGTGTGTGTGTGTGTGTGTGTGTCTGTGTGTGTGTGTGTGTGTGTGTGTCTGTGTGCTCTGGCACACGCACTCTTCCTCCTGGAAGGGGCTCCAGGGGACTGACTGAACACAGCGGCTGCATGTCGGTGTTTTCCTTCTGCGCCTGGGCTTCCCCATTCTGTGGATCGGCCTGTCCTGTAGGCTTGCCCACAGGGCTAGGACACGCATGGTCTGGGACTGCATCCCAGGGGGCAGAGGTACCGTTCCCCCAGGCCCAGTGGGGCCGGGCAGGGAGAAGACCTGATCGAAAGGCCAGCCAACCGGGGCTCATCTCTTCCCTGGGGAAATGAGGGAGTTCAAGGAAAGGGAATAACGAGCCAGGGACAAACACGTCCAGTAGCCAGGTTAGGTGGACGCCGATGGTGGCCTCCAGGGATGCTCCCTGGTGGATGGCCTCAGACACACCCACCGCACATTCCATGGGGGGAGGACTCAAGGTCCATGACTCTGTCGAACCCAGTGCCACTGCTCTCCCCAGGTCTAGGAACGCACACAGCCTCCTGCTGACACAGTCAGGCTCTGAGGACCAGCAACCACGTTAAGGAGTGAGGGCCAGGCTGTATGGAGGGACTGTGGGAGAGGGGACAGAGGGAGCTGGGAGGGTAGGAAACATGACCCTCTCGTTCTGGCACAAGGGCCCAGGAGAAAGGAGAAATTGCAGGGGGACACACACACACGCACGCTCACACACAGTGGTGCACAGACACTGCGTCCTCACACACACACTCAAACAGCCGCACCCACAAGCTGACACACACACTCACTCAGGTGCACCCTCAGTCACCACCCCCCCACACACTCCACTCCCTCACTTGTCCTGGCACACACAAGCTCACACAGCCACGCTCTGCCGGCATCTCTAGTGCCCTGACTCCCTAGGGCCCTCGTTTGGGCTCCCCCAGACGACAAAGAGGCGGAGGCGTGCGGGAGGGGTGGTATGGTTCCTCAGGACTGGCAAGGCCCAGTCCCCGCAGCGGTGTGCTGTCTGTCCCATGACCACTGTGGTGCTGAGATTCCTGTTTCCACATGGGCTTAAGGCGTTTGCCCAAGGCCCTCTCTCCGCTGAAGACCCCACAAGGTAAGCACCACCAAGAGGCACGAATCACTGGTCCCTGTCACAAGCTGAGGCAGTTAGTCTCCAGGTGTCAGCCCACAAGACCCTTCCACACGTGAACAATAACCCCATAGGTAGGGGCAGGATCAAAGCCGTGATTGCAACACCTTATCAGGGATTGCACAGGGCCCCACACTCCAGGTTGGAAAGAGCTTATCCAACTCCCTAAACTTTTGTTTTGTACATTACCATGGCTTCCAAGATCCTGAAACTTATTTTATTTAAACTTATTTATTTATTTATTTATTTATTTATTTATTTATTTATTTATTTATCAGAGAGAGAGAGAGAGAGCACAAGCAGGGAAACAGCCCAGGGAGAGGGAGAGGCAGGCTTCCCGTCGAGCAGGGAGCCCGAAGCGGGGCTCGATCCCAGGAGCCTGGCTGCAGGACCTGAGCCGAAGGCAGACGCTTAAGCGTCTAGCCACCCAGGCGCCCCAAACCCCCTAAACTTGAACAGGAACGCAGCAACCCTTTGGGGAGCTCTGTACACTTGCTGAATAAACTTTGCCCTGCTGCCCACCACTCCTCTTCTGGACTACATCTCCTTTCCACGACACGGCATGACCGAGAACCCGGGCACACAGGGACCCACAGTCCTGGATCCCAGACTGCTGTCTCATCGGAGAGGACCACATCAGGAGTTCACTAGCGTTCTGGCTCCATGACTCTGAACCACGTGTGTGTCCCTGGCCCTTCTGGATCTTCGTGTTCTTGTCTGTGTAAAGCGTCCCTCTTTGCCCGTGTTAGTCTGTCTTCCCGAACATGCCTTGGCGTGTCTTGGCCCGGCTGTGCCTGTGCCGTCAGGTCTCCCATCTCGCATCCGTGCTGAGCCCAGATAGGCACAGCTGTGCCTCTAGGAGTGCTTTGGGCTTTGCGAGTCTCTGCTTGGCTACAGCTGCCGGGCCGTTGGCCTGCCAATGTGTTGGCGTAAGGGTTCCTGTCTCTGAGTCTGTCCACCTGTGAATTGGACCCCGTTTCATCCATTTTGGGGTCAGAATCCTCTCCTCCTCCGACGGGGGCGCGTTAGGAATCTTTGGTGAGTCTTGAGAAGTCCTTCACTTCCTGTACCGTAGGGTGGCGCAGGGACGCCTCCTTGGAAACAGAGGAAGGGCCAAGCTCCTCCTGCCGGGCAGCGAGGGGCTCACCAAAGGGTCCTCAGCCGCCCCGCTTAGGGCCGAAGGTCACTCATCGTTCTCCCTTTTCCCGCTTTCAACTACTTTGTGGCCTCAGTCTCTTGCACAGTGCGTTGATGTGGGCAGGTTTTCAAAGGCAGAACGTCCTGCTGCCCTCCCCATCTTGCTGTGTTGCCCCGTAGCCTGCTCCTGAGCAGGACCGACTGACGTCCGCCACTGTGGTACTTGGTTTCTGTGTAACCCATGCCCCTTTCCATCCTCAATTCCTGCGTTACGTCCTCCTTTGCTGTCTGCTTCGTGTGTCTGGGAGACAGGCGGACATCTCTGGCACCACTGGATCGAACTGCGCTAGGCCTCCGAGACCTTGTGCGTGAGCGAGGTACCCAAGGCACCGTCAGGGACATGCGGGGACCTCCAAGAGGTCCTTCCTGCCCCTTCGTTCTGAAATTCCTCTGCAAACGCTTGGCTGATCCCAACGCTAGGGACGCAGCCAATATTGCCACCTGCCGGCCCGGGGCACCTTGGGTCGGTAGAACTCCTGCGCCTGGCAGAACTCAGTGTTCACACCCCGACCCCGTTCACCCCGTCACCACTGCTCTACCCTGGGGTTGCTTGCCCGCCTCTGGCTCTGTTAGCTTCCTACACATGGGTGCTCCCACCCATAGGCTTCCTCCTGGGAAGGGGCTGGCTTCCTCCACGGTAGACAGTGCTTTACCGATTCTACGCTGAACGCCCCTTCTTGGGGGCCCTCCCCACTCACAGTTGCAGGGAACACCCCAGCCTGGGGGAACCCAGGTTTGCCCATAGGTGGACTTGGTTGACGTAGTGGGCGAGGGGCCTGCTCCCGGCTGGGTGTCGTGACTCCACTTCACGTTCCCACAGCTTACAAGACCCAGCTCTGTGCATGCTGAGCCGACGATCCTACACGTGCCCCTGCTTGGATGCACTTGTCCTTCAGGCCACACAGGCAACGCAGCGTGGTTCCATAGGCAAATCCTGCTCTCCTGTTTCCTCTGCGAGTACTTTACGGGGATGCCTTGTATCTCAGGCTAGCCCTTTGACTTAAGGGTCTAGTGACCGGCTTCCTTTCAGCGGGTAGGACTCTGCTTATCTTAGAGCCACACACCCCCACCGCCACCCCACGGCCCTCTCCCTACCACCCTAGGCTCATCCTCTCACTCCTTCTCCTGATGCCTGGTGCATATTTTCTCGGGCGTCCTTGGCGACCATAACCTTTACGTTACACTCTTTTTCCCTGAACGTGTTGAAGGTTATCACCCACTGCCTTCTGGCCACCGTCCATCCTAAGGGGAAGCTGGCTCTTCCTCCCACTGAGGAACCCCGGGGTGTGATGGGTCAGTCCCGCCTCTGTGGGCTGCCGAGAGGCCTGTCCTTGCCTTTGCACCAAACACAAGAGCCCATTGGCCTGGGCATCCCTTTGGATCCTTCCTTCCCCTAGGACTGCATTGGGCTCCTTGGATGTGCAGAGTCAGCATTGTCCGCAAAGTGGCAAAGCTTTATCACCTTAGGTCCTCATGCACTGGCTGCCTCTTCCTCTCTCCCACCTCTTCCTGGCATTCCCAATTTGTGCCTGCTGGTGGTCAGCATGAGCTGACCCCTCTCCCTCCCTCTCCCTCTCTCCCTTCCTCTCTCCCTGCAGAGTCTCTCCCTCCTCTCTCCCTCTCCCTTTCCCTCGCTTCTCCTCTCCATCCCTCCTCTCCCTCTCCCTCCTCTCTCCCTCACCCTTCTGTGTCCCTCTCCCTCCTCTCTCCCTCCTCTCTCTTCTTCCCCCTCCCTCCTCCTCTACTTCTCCCCTCCTTTCCCTCTCTTCACCCTCTCCCTCTCCTCCCCCTCTCCCTTCTGTGTCCCTCTCCCTCCTCTCTCCCTCCTCTCTCTTCCTTCCCCTCCCTCCCTTTTCCTCCCTCCTCAGTCCTACTCTCCCTCTCTTCCCCCTCTTGCTCTCTTCCCCGTCTCCCATCACCTGGAGCCCCCAGCCTTCTCCATTTCCATGGCTGTGCTGCTTCTGGTGCAGTGTTGCCTCAGGAGCTTCCTTCAGGGGCTGGAGCAACATGACAAGAGCTAGTGTACTTAGGACTGTAGTGGTAACTCCAACGTCTGGGCTGTCTCAGGGACGGTGTTAGAAAATTTTGCTTCTCCCGCCATATGGCCTTTGGTTTTGCTCCCTTCCTCGTTTGCGTCAACAAGCAGATTTTGAAACACTGAAACGTGCTACCGCCAAAAGCCCTGCACTTTACCCCAAGGGGGACCCTCCTGCCCCTTTCCGGTTGAAATCCTCCAGGCGCCCAGACCCATTCCTTTTAAATGAGGCCCTCCCACAATGCAACACTAACCCTCGCGGCCTTGGCATCACCCACGCGGCCTTCCTGGCACTCAAGGCGGTATCCCTCGGGCACCTCAATGTTCACCCAAGGTGGGGACCGCCATGAGGCGTGGGACTGTCCCGAAGGACCTGGTGAGTACCGGAGAAAGGGCACGTGTGCTGCCAATGCTCGCTGCCATATCCCCTCGCAGGCAGGTGGTCCACTCGGTGACAGACACAGCAGGAACATGCAGCCAGTGGGGGGACCAAAGGCAGTGGAGCTGCCCAGCAGCCTCAGCTCCTCAGGAAGGTGGATAAAAGCAGGCTCCGTGGACCATTCTGCTGGAGCTCTGACATCCTTGGCAGTTAGAGCAGGAGGGAAGGAGGACACGAGAGTCCCCCAAGGAAGGAGAAAGCAAAGATGGGAAGAGAGCCAGACAGAGAAGGGTGTGGCAGAGGAAAGTACAGCGGGAGCAAGTCCTGCCAGCGGCTTTGACGAAAGACTACCCCGAGTCACTGTGTAGGCTACATGGCCTGCCCATTGGCATGCCACCGAGTCCGAATCCCGGACCTCCCTGGGGCTGTGTTAGTAGCTCTGTAGGCACCGTGGGGTGGCCAGGGACCTTGGCTCTTTGCTAATTTGAGGCCAGTTATGTGTGTGTGTTTCCTCTCTTTTGAGGAGAGTCCGGGCGCGGAGGGGGTGAGGGAGGCAGCCCCTGCATCCTGGATCCTGGTGGGCGGCCCCCTGACACCCTTCGCCACCGTTCGGGTAAATGCGGGAAGGCCATGGGCACAGCGATCTGGCGGTGGTTGGAGCACCAGGTAATGGCTCCAGGGCTTTCCTTCAGGGTCACTAAGAAAGGGCCGGGTGAGGCTTCCGGGGGTCAGGGGGTCACCCTCTTGAGCCGTTGCATTGGAATTCCCCAGTGCCAGCAGCCTGGTCCCCCTGGACGGCCGGGAAAGGCAACACGGGCTGTGTGATAGGAGGGACCTCCGGCTCATGGCCTGGCAGGTGATAGCCGGGAATAGACCAGGTTCCAGATGCGGAGGCCACCCCGGAGGAGGAGGCACACAGGCCGGCTCCCTGGCTGGTGCCTTCGGGGGCCGAGGGGCGGGGGTCTGGGCGGGCACACGCTCCGCCCTGTCATCCTCAGTACGCTCCGTGCCCAGCGGCCTGGGCGTGACTCAGGGCTCCGTGTCACAAAGGCCGCATGCGTGGCGTCGCGTCACCGTCGCCCCGTGGCCATCTGGTCCCTAGCTCTTCTGCGCATGCCTTCACCAGCCTCCGGCCTCTTGGAGGCCTCTGCTTCCCGCCTCCAGTTGGGGGCGCCAGAGCTCCACCTGCCGGCCGCGTGCGGGAGCCAGGTGCTGGCTCCTCCAGCTCCTTCGCTCCGCTGCGGGCTCTGCTCCCTCAGCACCAGCACCACATGGAGAGCGCGGCGGGCTCCGGGCAAGGCGGGGCTGCCCTGCCATCCTGGAGCACCTTGTTCCTGGAGGGGGGCCGTGAGGCGCCGGAGCCCTGCGCCCAGGCAGGCGCCTGGGGTGAGGCGGGGCCGCTGCAGGCCCTAGGTGCCGGGGGGATGGGCGCAGAGGCTGTGCTGGGTGCGGAGGCCCAGCAGGGCAGAGAGCAGGCCGGCCCCGGGGACGAGTTGGTGCTGGTGGTGGAGGATATCATGGCGGTGGTGGAGGTCGTGGCCGAGGAAGACCAGGAGGCGGTGCAAGCACAGCAGGACGAGCAGCTGCAGCAGCTGCAGCAGGGGGAGTCAGGGCTGGGTCCCGAGACAGCCGGCGCCCCACTTGCCGCGCTGGAGATGGTTCAGTTCGCGCTCAGCTCTGTGGATGCCCAAGCTACCAGGGCCTACTTGCGGCTCAAGCGCAGGATGAATCAGAAGCGGAGTTCTCACCTGGCTCGAAGAAGGGCCATCATCCAGCGCATCCCCGGCTTCTGGGCCCAGGCGGTATCCTTTCTCCTGCTGGGCTTGGGTTTGTCTGCGGTGGAGGTCCACTGGGAGGAAGGGACCAGCAGAGGCTCTGCCAGGGGCAGGAGCGCTGGGGGAAAGGGTCCCCGGCCCCTCTCCACCCCCAGTGGGAGTGGGTCCCCCGTCCCTATAAGGCGCAGCACAGGGGCGTGGGCCTGGAAGGTGGGGGGAAGGCAAGGGCTGAGGCTTGTGGAGACCACGTCTGAGCAGAAGCTGCGGGCAAATGCTCTGGGACTGCAGGGAGCACTCCCAACACTCTCCCAGGGGTCATGGAGCACATGTCCACACCCTGCATGTCTAGTGTAGTTCCACCCTTGGCTCGGAGCAGGTCCTGGAAGGAAACGTCCTGCCGGCTGCGTGGGGTATGCCCATTGAGAGGCAGGCCACCCCCTTCCCTGTCCTTCAGAGCCTGTGTTCTTTTCCAAAGAGTACAGTGCCCACCCACTGCTGCGTCCTCATGCGGCTTCCAGAGTCATTCAGCAGGCCGCCAGGCTTCCCCGTACATCAGAAACCCAGACACGCTGTACGCGGTGCTGCAAACTGTCTCCTCAGGCCCTACACAGCCAGGCTGCGGCCCCATGCCCAGGCGCCCCCCCACCCCCCGTTTGCTCCCTCCGTGTCTCTCCCCTCTATGTGCGTCCCACCCTCTCCCTCGCTCCCCTCTGCCCTCCCTCTGTGTCCCTTCCTCCTGTGTGGGTATCTCTGTCTCTGTCTCTCCTTTGCTTTCCCCCCCCCCCGTTGCCACCCAACCCCCTTCCCTCCCTCTCTCGCTGAACCTAACGGGCCCTCCCTTTGCCCTGTGGGTGTGCAGCCAGGCTAAGGGAGATGAGTGGCCCCTTTGTGGGCGCAGAAGGCCCCTCCAGGACACAGGCCTGCAGGCCAACACATAAGCAAACACGGCCCTGAGAGCGCGACCGACCACATCTGGACACCCAAAGCAGTCACTGCCTGCCTGCCAAACACACAGGCCAGGGTGACGGTGGAAGGGAGAACAGGCAGGCCCTTGACCTTGTCCTGCCGGGCGCAGACCCTCTCGGAGGCACTGGAAGCCAAGGCACCTGCTGGTATTGAGCAGCTGTGATGAAAGAGCAGGAGCTGAGTGGCTTGGGAGGGCAGCACGGCCTGGTGGTTCTACCCGTGCCCTGTTTGGGGCCCTTCCTCTCCCCGGGAAGGGCTGGGTTGGTCCTGGCTCTCCTTCCATAGCGCTGAAGGCGAGGCTCCTTGACCCAAGGCAGATCCTGAATCACCCCCAGATATCAGCCGTGACGGGTGACCAGGACAAAGATGTGCTCAGCTACATGACCGATTTGGAGGTCAGCACTGGGAGTGGGTGGCGGGGGTAGGACCACTGGGAGTGGAATTTGGGCAAGGGAGGGCCCGGTAGTATTGTTCAGCGGAGGATGCAGGGAGCATCTCGGGACCCGTGGAGGACAAGTCCCCTTCCCCTCGTCTTTCTTTTATGTTGCAGGTGGAGGAACTGGGCCGTCCCAAGGACCACAGCAGGTTGATGTTCTTCTTTGGGAACAACCCCTACTTCCAGAACAAAGTGATCCTTAAGGAGTATCACCTTAGCATTGCCGGTAGGAGTGGGCTAGAGCTTCGAGGGTGCCGGGGGCGGGCCGGCGGGGGCAGGTGGGCACTCGGGAGGAGCAGGGAGTGTGCAGGGACACAAGTGGAAGCCAGAGCCGGCACAGGAGGGAGAGAGGCTGAGAGGAGAGCGGGAGAGAGGGCGACAGGGTGTGGGTCCTAGGCAGTGCAGAGCCTCCCCTGAATTTTCCCTTCCTGCAGGATACAGGGCGACTCGGTCCACTCCAGTGCAGTGGTTCTGGGATGAAGAACGTGGAGCTCCCAGCCGAAGACTCGACTCCACCAGCCTTACCTTCTTCAAGTGGTTGTGCGACCCCAGCTGCCCAGGGTCTAACAAGATTGCCGAGGTGGGGCCGCTTGAGGCCTTCATTAGCATTGGTGATGGCAATGGGGGCAGCCTGGGAAGGGGTCCCGGGCCCCGTGCTCACCTGGGCGGTTTCCCCTACCAGATCATCATCGAGGACCTGTGGCGCAATCCCTTGCGGTACTACCTGAGGCAGGGAGGCAGCCGACGACACTGAGCAGACAGGAGGACCTGTCGGTGAGTAGCCGGGCCACTGCGTCCTGAAATATGTGTGGGAGGTGCCAGGGCACAGTCGGGTTTGGGACTCAGTTTGGAAACTGAGGCTCAGAGGACCCTGGGCCCCGGATCACCCAGGGAGCGGCTGGAGGGAGAGTAGGGACCCTGGCGAGGGAACTCAGGGCACACACCCAGGGCAGGGTGTCCACTGGGGCAAGTTCATCCGGTGAGCCAGGTGGGAGCCAGAAAGTCTCAGGTCGTTCGGGGGAAGCAAGGCTCCTCCACCCCATTTCTCTGAACACTCACCCATGGCCGTCCGCCGGGTCCTCAGTTCTCCTGCTGGCTTTTCAGGTGGGGACAGTCTGCCAAAGTTTTCGAGTGGGGCTCCCTTGTCCCGAGACGCTCCGACGTCCCTCCGTGTTACGGACCACCCCGTGGCCTCCCAGAGCCACACGGCCATTCTTGGCAATGGTACTAGGCCATCTGGAGGAGGGTGGTGAAGCCCTAGAGGAGGAGGAAGCGGGATCCCACAAGGACAGGGCCCTCGGTCACCGCCGCCTTAGCGATCCTCGGCATGAGGCAGTGTCACGAACACCTCCCTTGTGCGTCCGTGTGTCGTGTGTTTGTGTGTGTGTGTCGCGGGCACGGCAGCTGTGCGGACGTGGACACCGCAGAGCATCAGAGTTGGACCAACGAGAAGCAGTGGAGGAGGCGTCCAGCGTTGTGAGAGACGGGTGGACGAGTCTACGTGGTGCTCTGCCCGCACAGGACAGACGTGGGGGAACAGATCTTCAGGGCCAGCTCTAGAGAGTGTCCAGCACCCAGATCGCCAGGGATGGCGGGCGAGTCATAAACAAGTTCAGAAGCCCTATGTGTCTGTGTGTGGATGTGTATGGGGGACCCAGCACACGGCCAGTAGGAGATCAGCCCTGGCCTGTGGGATTCCGTGTGTGCGGGGGCTGTAAGGCACGGGGGCAGGGCAGGGCAGGGCTTGGTTGTGGAGAGACCACCGCTCTTGCTCGGCAGGTCAGGGAGGAGGACGGGAAAGGGCACACCTCTCTACATGGGAGCCGTGTTCTTCAGGGCAGGGGAAGGGGCGTGCCGAGCGGGGCACTCGTGGCCCGGTGGCTCTGCTACCGCCCCGTTCACCCCGCTTGGAGAGCTTCTCCCTGTACCCTTTCTCCTGGAAGCGTGCCCTGCATTGCTGTGATGCCGTCCCGTGCATGCTTCCTCTAGTCAGGATCACCGCAAAACCACGTGTCCCTGGAGGACTAAGGAGGCGGTTCCTCAGGGTCCCTCACGGTCCCTCCAAACCCACGTCCTGTCCCTCTGCACCACCCTCCCACAGGCGTGCATGTGTGTGTGTGTGTGTGTGTGTGTGTGTTGCGTGTTCAAGTGTCTGCATGAGCACACACCTGTCCCAGTGTGGTTGTAGGCCCTGTTCGATGATGGAGAGGGACTGCGGGGTTTCTAGCTCTGCTGACTGAGGAGAAAGGGGCCAGTGGCTGACTGCAGCCACATCCCTCCTGACACACAGACGTCGTGGGCATTCCTTGGGTATTCAGGGGTGTGTCTGCCCCCGGATGCCACACGCAGAGGGGCCAAGGGGAGCAGGGAGGGGTGGGAGCTGGCAGGCGTATGTCAAGCGACCTCCCATCTGTGCTGCTGGCACGGCTGGTCCCAGCTGTGGGAAACACCGTGAGGTTTCAGCATGTGCTACAGAGGGGCTAAGAACTTGTGCCCCGATTTGCGCTGTCGGCCAAGGGTCCCAAAGAGTAAGTAAGTCCCCACTGGCAGTACGTTTCTGCAGAGGAAAGAGTCCTGAGGGGAGCGCTCCTCCTGGCCGAAGGGCCGTCCTGGTGTCCGATGAGCTCCCGGTTGGGGCGGTCATCTCTGCCTCCTGTGGACCAGGTGGAGAAGAGGGAAAGGAGAGGAGGTGGACCCTCAGGGCCCGTGTTCTCTGCCTCACCGAGGGGCACCTAGCTTGCTGCTCCTGAGTCGACAGGCGCTTCCCAAATCAACACCTCTCACTACCCCTGAGCTGGCTCCCACCACCAGCACGCCCCCGAGGACGCACTTCCCCAGGTGACGTTCCCCACTAGCTCTGCCACAACTGGACCTCGCAACGTGGGCCCCAGCTCTGTCTTCCTGTTGCCCATCAATGGTCTCTGTGTGAGCGACCCAGTGGCCCCTGGGCTGCTATGCTGACAGCTCAGCCTGTTTGGACTCTTGGCCTCTCGTCTTTGGGGAACTCTGTTCCTTCCTGCCTGTCGGAGCAGCTAGCTGTAGGTAGAGGAGGGTTCTGGCCTTCGGGCTCTGGAAGCCCTGCTGGGCCCATGGCCCCATGTCCGGAACAGCACTAGGTGGCACCACTGTGCGGCAGTGGTGGGGATCTGAAGCCCGATACACTCCTCAGGAACAGAGTAGTGCGCTGGAGAGCCGCAGTGCCGTGGGCACAGGGAGCTTCCCTTGAGCCACTGGAAAGGCTGTTCCCTCATACACGTCTTCCCGGCTCCTTGACTCCTAAGCTGCAGGGCAACCTGGCAGCTCCCATGGTCTGGTCCCTAGGATTCTTCATGTCCGCAAGGTGGAGCTGAAGACCCATGGACCCCACTGGTCCCACGGGACCGGCCAGCATGCCTTAGGCCCTAGAAGTCCCCAGAAAGGGCCAGCCCACCATGCCTGTTTTCCCTGGAACCTTCTGGGCTTCCTCTGGGCTTTCGGGAAGGACCTCCCAGCTATAAAAGGGAGAGGAAAGGCTGGACGGTAGCCACATGCCCTGTGCCCCCAGAGCAAGGCGCCGTGCTGCCTCGGCCACGTGGAAGACCTGTCTGCCGTGGAATGAGGTGGGGTTGATTGGATGCAGGCATCAGCTGCCAGGGAGTAAGTCTTACGTTGCCACGCCGTCTCCGGGGCATGGCTCGTGAGGCACTTTGCCGGCACCGAGGACAAAGTGGGTGTGGAAGAAGGCCCTACTTTTCAGTCATGCCTGGAGAGACTGGCTTGCATTGGCACCAAAGCAACTGCCCAAAGCTTACTGTGCCGGCTTACAAGCACACTCTGGGTGTCCTCTCACCACGACTGCGAGCCCGCCGCGGGGCCGTGGTGGCCCGGCCTGATATTCCGCTCACGGTCTGACCCGGGTGGCCTGGACGGGCCAAGGCTAGGAAGGGTACGTTCTCTTCTGCAGGCCAGGCGAGCCGGGAACCCCTTCCCATGGCATTCGCAGTGTTGGCACAATGCAGCACAACACATTCTGTGTCTAGTGGGAAAGGCGTGTGCATTCCTGCTACGTGTGTCCTGGGTGCCGTCCTCAGCTCCTTGCCGCCTGACCTCCCTAACAGCAGACAGACAGGTGGCTCCAGGCCAGCAGACGGCATCACCTGCCACCCTCTTAACAGGGTTCACCCAGACATCCTCTTCAGGGTCCCCTTTGCTCTATGCTCGTGGCTCCTCTAAGGGTCAGTTGCTCTGTCCTCCAGGGCAAACACACTGCGTGTCTGCTTGCGTGGTTGTTGGGTGAGTGTGCTGCTGTGGGACCCCGCTTGGGACCTTTTCCAGGGTCACCTGACTGGGTGCCAGTCACAGAGGGGGACAGGGCTTTTATGCCCAGGGAAAAGAGCTGCTCAGAGGGGTGAATGCATCTTCTGTCCTGAAGTCCTTCTCCCCTAGAGACCGTGTGGCCAGTGAGGGGCCAGAGAAAGAGCACCTGAACCCAAAGACTTAGAGGAAGACGGAGAGGAGAGCAAGAAGAAAGCACAGGCACGCAGCTGGACAGAGCACTCTTTGTCACTCTTCTCCTGAGTAGCAAAGGACATGGGCTGGAACAAACTGTGGCCACACTTTTCCCCCCACGCTGGCCTGGCAGAGAGCATCGGGGCACCTGTGTCCTGGAATTGCCCTAGATTCTCCGGGGCATGGGCTGACGCTTTCCACACACACTGGTCCAGGGCTCTCGGGGGTGTGTACCGTGTCCTGAGTCCTAGAGGAGTCTATTCGGGTAGGCGAGGGACAGCCTGGCATTGCCTGGCTTCAAATACCAGGCGGAGGGCCCCCCGGGAGGAAGCGGCGGGAGGGGTGAAGGTGGAGGTGTGTCCCGGCGGGACGGCAGGCGGGGGCGCCGCAGCTGGCTCCCTGAGTGGTGCCTGCAGCGCGAGGGGCGGGGCCCTGCGTGACCACGCCCACCAGCCGTTACCTGATTGGACGCGGGGTTCTCCCTCGTCCAAGGCCAGCCCAGGACTCAGTCCCACCAAGGCCGCACACGTGATACAGCGTCCTCCTGGGGCGTCACAGCATGCCCGCTATCCCTTGTGCGCATGCGTTCAGCGGCCCACGGCCTCTGGGAGGACGCTGCCTCCCGCAGACAACTAGCGGCGCCGGAGCTCCACCTGCCCGACCGTTTGCGGGAGCCACGTGCTCTCACCTCCAGCTCCTCTCCGCTGCTGGCTCTGCTCGCTCACGACCAGGACCACATGGAGAGCGCGGCGGGCTCCGGGGAAGGCGGGGCTGCCCCGCCGTCCTGCACCACCTTGGTCCTGGAGGGGGGCCGTGAGGCGTCGGGGCCCCGCGCCCAGGCAGGCGCCCGGGGGGACGCAGGGCCGCTGCAGGCCCTAGGTGCCGCCGGGATGGGCGCAGAGGCTGTGGTGGGTGCTGAGGCCCAGCAGGGCAGAGAGCAGGCCGGCCCCGGGGACGAGTTGGTGCTGGTGGTGGATGTCATGGTAGCGCTGGACCCTGGTGTAGAGGAGGTTGGAGGGGAGCACACTGTAGAGGAATCAGAGGAGGAGGAGGACAAGGAGGCTGAGCAGGAAGCCAAAGTTGCGGTGGAGTCTCAGGACACAGTCAAGTCTGAGGAAGAGGAGAAAGCTGAAGTGGTGGCACGGCCTGAAGAGGCTGAGGAAGGGGAGGCTGTTGAGGATGAGAAGGAGGACACTGAGGAGGGGGCTGTTGCGGAAGAGTCTGAGATATACCTCCAAGAGGTTACGGAGGTGGGGGAGGAAGCTGATGAGGGAAATGAGAAGTCCACGGAGAAAGAGCATGAGGAGGCGGAGAAGGCTGAGGAGGATTCTGTGGACGGAGCATCTGAGGCCAAGGAGGAGGAGGCTAAGAAGGAGGAGGACGCAGATGGTGAAGAGCAGGTGGCTGAGGAAGAGGAGGCCGAGGAGTGGGAGCAGCCTGAGGAAGGGGAGAAGGCTGAAGAGGCTGAGGAGGTGGCTGTGCAGGAGGAGGCCAGGGAGGAGGGCCAGAAGGAGGAAGAGGCGCAGGAGAAGCAGGAAGGGGAAGAACAGCCAGAGGCACGGCGGGGTCCATCCCTGTCCCCGCTCGAGGCTCTAGGGGCCCTGCAGTCCGAGCTGGAGCCCGGGAATAAGCAAGCCAGCAGGTCCTACTCTCTGCTCAAGCTCAAGTCATGTCAGAGGCGGCAGCGTCACCTGGAACACCGAAGCGCCATTATCCGGGGCATCCCTGGCTTCTGGGCCAAGGCTGTATCCTTCATGCTGTCACTGAGGGATTCCGATGTATCTGGGCCAGTGCGTGAGGAACGAGAGGGAGGGGGCTGTTGACTATCAACATGCATCATGGGGGGGAACCCCCCTCACGCCCCGCAGCATTGCAGAGGACACGCTCATGCCGTGGGGATCAAGACAGCCTGGAAATCCTGGTTCCGGTTGGGCGTGGGGGCCGCAGGGTGCTCTGGGTGTCGCACGAGGCACTGAAACTCCGCTGGGCATCTAGGAGCACTGGTTCGGGTCAGAGTCAGGAATAGCAGCAGGGTCTCTTCACCCAAAACACATTCACACCAAGCACGGGTTCCCCTGGGTAGAATGCTGCAGGCAAGGGGTGGTGAGAGCCCACCCGGTCAGCCTGAGGCAGGAATGTGTGCTGTCCGGAAACGCGCTAGTTCTGCCTAGCCATCAGCACACGAGGATGAGCTGTGGAGGGGGTGTGGGGCGGGAGGGGTGTCTCTCAGGATGCCAGCTGCCTGTGTCCCTGCTGAGATATGTAGCACCACGGGGCGCCGTGGTCCTTGAGGCAGCCGGGGCGGAGGCAGTGGGACCCCGCGGCGGAGAGGGGAGACAGTGCCCGGTTGCTGTCCAGACTCGCTCTGTTGCTGTAGCTCTTTCATCTCCAGCCCTCGGAGATCCTTGACCGAAAGCAGTTTGTGAACCACTCGCAGATGTCAGCCATGATCAGTGAGCAAGATGAAGGCATACTTGGCTACCTGACGGATTTGAAGGTCTGGCCCGGGAGACTGAGGCCGGGGTGGGGGACAGGAGAGGAGAGGGTGGCCAAAGTGAGTCCTCCCCAAAGTCAGGAGGGTCAAGGTCTGCTGGACAGAGCTTTCACGCCTCTGCCCCACTTTCCCGCCGGGCAGGTGGAGGAACTGCGGTTTCCCCGTGAGTGCCGCCACATCCTGCTCTTCTTTCACAAGAACTCCTACTTCCGGAATGAAGTGGTTGTGAAGGAGTATGTCGTCAGCGCTGCTGGTAAGAGGCCGCTGTCTGGATGGGCGGTGGCAGGTGGAGGAGGGCGGGTTGCCTTCCCCGACTCATTACCCAGCACCCTCTCACACACTCGTCTTCCTGCAGGGTACGGGCCATCTCATTCCCCTCCCATCCAGTGGCACCAGGATTTCGAACGAGAGGCCCACAGCCGCAGGCACCACAACAGCAGCCTTAACTTCTTCAACTGGTTCTCTGACCACAGCTTTGCCGGGGCTAGCAGGATAGCTGAGGTGGGGCCCTGTGACAAACAGCGTAAATGACCTTGCTGGCTTCTCCAGCTGCTTGGGATGGACACCTGAGCCCTGCCCCCGTTTCTCCTGCCAGATCCTCATGGACGACCTGTGGCCCAATCCCCTGCAGTATTATGTGAGCAAGAAGGCAGCAGGAGAGGGAACTGAGAGGACGACAGGTGAGGAGCCCAGGGCGTGGGCGCCGAGACGTGTGCTGTCGGGATCCCTGGGCCCTGGGCTACACAAAGGGAGACACTGAGGTTCACAGGAACACTCCGAGACAGCGACCCCGGGACAAAGCACGTCACCCTGACATGGAACGTGGGGAGGTGCAGTGCCAAACGGGTTGTGCCTGGGGAAGCTTGAGGCAGGCGAGGCCACGCAGCGTCATGGAGCAGAGCCGGAGAAGCAAAGCCGGCTCAGCGGCTGCACTTGCGGCAACTGTCATTCTGTGGCCCGTGAACCCCAGCCTCAGGTCTGCGAGCAGCGCATTACAAGGGTGACCAGAGGCACCCTTGGCCCAAATGTCTGGGTGTCCTGGTGCAAAGCCGCACCCCGCCTTCCCGTCCCTTCTCTGTGTTGATCACCACAGTTGTCCCCTTAAATTCCGGAGGCATCTCCTTTGCCAAGCCCACTGGCCCGCGGGCAGTCATGAAGGAGCAGGCTCGGTAACACGTGGCTGGAGGAAACATAAAGCGATCACAGTCGGGGGCAGGGGCTTGGCCAGGGGAGAATGAACGCCATTCCCGACGAGAACCTTGAAACCCTCAAGCAACCTTAAGTATGGCCCAGTGAAGATACCCACTGCTGTCCTCCTGTGTCCGTGTGCACGTGTGTCCCCGCGTGCGTGCTTGTGCGTGTGCGTGTGCGTGTGTGTGTGTGTGCCATCTCGTCTAGGGAGCTTCATGATGTTGAAGTGAGGATGAGGACCATCGCACTTGACGGAAAGCAGTCCGGAAACTTCAGAAGGAGCCGAAGGGTCAACCCGCTTCCTCTCTGCAGGAAATAACTGAAGACAGGTGCCGGGGTGAAACACGGCCTGTTGAGGCCCCGGGAGCCCTGGAGAAATATCGAAATGTAAATAAACAACGTCAAGTGTGTTTCCGTGTGTGTGTGTGTGTGTGTGTGTGTGTGTGTGTCTGTGTGCTCTGGCACACGCACTCTTCCTCCTGGAAGGGGCTCCAGGGGACTGACTGAACACAGCGGCTGCATGTCGGTGTTTTCCTTCTGCGCCTGGGCTTCCCCATTCTGTGGATCGGCCTGTCCTGTAGGCTTGCCCACAGGGCTAGGACACGCATGGTCTGGGACTGCATCCCAGGGGGCAGAGGTACCGTTCCCCCAGGCCCAGTGGGGCCGGGCAGGGAGAAGACCTGATCGAAAGGCCAGCCAACCGGGGCTCATCTCTTCCCTGGGGAAATGAGGGAGTTCAAGGAAAGGGAATAACGAGCCAGGGACAAACACGTCCAGTAGCCAGGTTAGGTGGACGCCGATGGTGGCCTCCAGGGATGCTCCCTGGTGGATGGCCTCAGACACACCCACCGCACATTCCATGGGGGGAGGACTCAAGGTCCATGACTCTGTCGAACCCAGTGCCACTGCTCTCCCCAGGTCTAGGAACGCACACAGCCTCCTGCTGACACAGTCAGGCTCTGAGGACCAGCAACCACGTTAAGGAGTGAGGGCCAGGCTGTATGGAGGGACTGTGGGAGAGGGGACAGAGGGAGCTGGGAGGGTAGGAAACATGACCCTCTCGTTCTGGCACAAGGGCCCAGGAGAAAGGAGAAATTGCAGGGGGACACACACACACGCACGCTCACACACAGTGGTGCACAGACACTGCGTCCTCACACACACACTCAAACAGCCGCACCCACAAGCTGACACACACACTCACTCAGGTGCACCCTCAGTCACCACCCCCCCACACACTCCACTCCCTCACTTGTCCTGGCACACACAAGCTCACACAGCCACGCTCTGCCGGCATCTCTAGTGCCCTGACTCCCTAGGGCCCTCGTTTGGGCTCCCCCAGACGACAAAGAGGCGGAGGCGTGCGGGAGGGGTGGTATGGTTCCTCAGGACTGGCAAGGCCCAGTCCCCGCAGCGGTGTGCTGTCTGTCCCATGACCACTGTGGTGCTGAGATTCCTGTTTCCACATGGGCTTAAGGTGTTTGCCCAAGGCCCTCTCTCCGCTGAAGACCCCACAAGGTAAGCACCACCAAGAGGCACGAATCACTGGTCCCTGTCACAAGCTGAGGCAGTTAGTCTCCAGGTGTCAGCCCACAAGACCCTTCCACACGTGAACAATAACCCCATAGGTAGGGGCAGGATCAAAGCCGTGATTGCAACACCTTATCAGGGATTGCACAGGGCCCCACACTCCAGGTTGGAAAGAGCTTATCCAACTCCCTAAACTTTTGTTTTGTACATTACCATGGCTTCCAAGATCCTGAAACTTATTTTATTTAAACTTATTTATTTATTTATTTATTTATTTATTTATTTATTTATTTATCAGAGAGAGAGAGAGAGAGCACAAGCAGGGAAACAGCCCAGGGAGAGGGAGAGGCAGGCTTCCCGTCGAGCAGGGAGCCCGAAGCGGGGCTCGATCCCAGGAGCCTGGCTGCAGGACCTGAGCCGAAGGCAGACGCTTAAGCGTCTAGCCACCCAGGCGCCCCAAACCCCCTAAACTTGAACAGGAACGCAGCAACCCTTTGGGGAGCTCTGTACACTTGCTGAATAAACTTTGCCCTGCTGCCCACCACTCCTCTTCTGGACTACATCTCCTTTCCACGACACGGCATGACCGAGAACCCGGGCACACAGGGACCCACAGTCCTGGATCCCAGACTGCTGTCTCATCGGAGAGGACCACATCAGGAGTTCACTAGCGTTCTGGCTCCATGACTCTGAACCACGTGTGTGTCCCTGGCCCTTCTGGATCTTCGTGTTCTTGTCTGTGTAAAGCGTCCCTCTTTGCCCGTGTTAGTCTGTCTTCCCGAACATGCCTTGGCGTGTCTTGGCCCGGCTGTGCCTGTGCCGTCAGGTCTCCCATCTCGCATCCGTGCTGAGCCCAGATAGGCACAGCTGTGCCTCTAGGAGTGCTTTGGGCTTTGCGAGTCTCTGCTTGGCTACAGCTGCCGGGCCGTTGGCCTGCCAATGTGTTGGCGTAAGGGTTCCTGTCTCTGAGTCTGTCCACCTGTGAATTGGACCCCGTTTCATCCATTTTGGGGTCAGAATCCTCTCCTCCTCCGACGGGGGCGCGTTAGGAATCTTTGGTGAGTCTTGAGAAGTCCTTCACTTCCTGTACCGTAGGGTGGCGCAGGGACGCCTCCTTGGAAACAGAGGAAGGGCCAAGCTCCTCCTGCCGGGCAGCGAGGGGCTCACCAAAGGGTCCTCAGCCGCCCCGCTTAGGGCCGAAGGTCACTCATCGTTCTCCCTTTTCCCGCTTTCAACTACTTTGTGGCCTCAGTCTCTTGCACAGTGCGTTGATGTGGGCAGGTTTTCAAAGGCAGAACGTCCTGCTGCCCTCCCCATCTTGCTGTGTTGCCCCGTAGCCTGCTCCTGAGCAGGACCGACTGACGTCCGCCACTGTGGTACTTGGTTTCTGTGTAACCCATGCCCCTTTCCATCCTCAATTCCTGCGTTACGTCCTCCTTTGCTGTCTGCTTCGTGTGTCTGGGAGACAGGCGGACATCTCTGGCACCACTGGATCGAACTGCGCTAGGCCTCCGAGACCTTGTGCGTGAGCGAGGTACCCAAGGCACCGTCAGGGACATGCGGGGACCTCCAAGAGGTCCTTCCTGCCCCTTCGTTCTGAAATTCCTCTGCAAACGCTTGGCTGATCCCAACGCTAGGGACGCAGCCAATATTGCCACCTGCCGGCCCGGGGCACCTTGGGTCGGTAGAACTCCTGCGCCTGGCAGAACTCAGTGTTCACACCCCGACCCCGTTCACCCCGTCACCACTGCTCTACCCTGGGGTTGCTTGCCCGCCTCTGGCTCTGTTAGCTTCCTACACATGGGTGCTCCCACCCATAGGCTTCCTCCTGGGAAGGGGCTGGCTTCCTCCACGGTAGACAGTGCTTTACCGATTCTACGCTGAACGCCCCTTCTTGGGGGCCCTCCCCACTCACAGTTGCAGGGAACACCCCAGCCTGGGGGAACCCAGGTTTGCCCATACGTGGACTTGGTTGACGTAGTGGGCGAGGGGCCTGCTCCCGGCTGGGTGTCGTGACTCCACTTCACGTTCCCACAGCTTACAAGACCCAGCTCTGTGCATGCTGAGCCGACGATCCTACACGTGCCCCTGCTTGGATGCACTTGTCCTTCAGGCCACACAGGCAACGCAGCGTGGTTCCATAGGCAAATCCTGCTCTCCTGTTTCCTCTGCGAGTACTTTAAGGGGATGCCTTGTATCTCAGGCTAGCCCTTTGACTTAAGGGTCTAGTGACCGGCTTCCTTTCAGCGGGTAGGACTCTGCTTATCTTAGAGCCACACACCCCCACCGCCACCCCACGGCCCTCTCCCTACCACCCTAGGCTCATCCTCTCACTCCTTCTCCTGATGCCTGGTGCATATTTTCTCGGGCGTCCTTGGCGACCATAACCTTTACGTTACACTCTTTTTCCCTGAACGTGTTGAAGGTTATCACCCACTGCCTTCTGGCCACCGTCCATCCTAAGGGGAAGCTGGCTCTTCCTCCCACTGAGGAACCCCGGGGTGTGATGGGTCAGTCCCGCCTCTGTGGGCTGCCGAGAGGCCTGTCCTTGCCTTTGCACCAAACACAAGAGCCCATTGGCCTGGGCATCCCTTTGGATCCTTCCTTCCCCTAGGACTGCATTGGGCTCCTTGGATGTGCAGAGTCAGCATTGTCCGCAAAGTGGCAAAGCTTTATCACCTTAGGTCCTCATGCACTGGCTGCCTCTTCCTCTCTCCCACCTCTTCCTGGCATTCCCAATTTGTGCCTGCTGGTGGTCAGCATGAGCTGACCCCTCTCCCTCCCTCTCCCTCTCTCCCTTCCTCTCTCCCTGCAGAGTCTCTCCCTCCTCTCTCCCTCTCCCTTTCCCTCGCTTCTCCTCTCCATCCCTCCTCTCCCTCTCCCTCCTCTCTCCCTCACCCTTCTGTGTCCCTCTCCCTCCTCTCTCCCTCCTCTCTCTTCTTCCCCCTCCCTCCTCCTCTACTTCTCCCCTCCTTTCCCTCTCTTCACCCTCTCCCTCTCCTCCCCCTCTCCCTTCTGTGTCCCTCTCCCTCCTCTCTCCCTCCTCTCTCTTCCTTCCCCTCCCTCCCTTTTCCTCCCTCCTCAGTCCTACTCTCCCTCTCTTCCCCCTCTTGCTCTCTTCCCCGTCTCCCATCACCTGGAGCCCCCAGCCTTCTCCATTTCCATGGCTGTGCTGCTTCTGGTGCAGTGTTGCCTCAGGAGCTTCCTTCAGGGGCTGGAGCAACATGACAAGAGCTAGTGTACTTAGGACTGTAGTGGTAACTCCAACGTCTGGGCTGTCTCAGGGACGGTGTTAGAAAATTTTGCTTCTCCCGCCATATGGCCTTTGGTTTTGCTCCCTTCCTCGTTTGCGTCAACAAGCAGATTTTGAAACACTGAAACGTGCTACCGCCAAAAGCCCTGCACTTTACCCCAAGGGGGACCCTCCTGCCCCTTTCCGGTTGAAATCCTCCAGGCGCCCAGACCCATTCCTTTTAAATGAGGCCCTCCCACAATGCAACACTAACCCTCGCGGCCTTGGCATCACCCACGCGGCCTTCCTGGCACTCAAGGCGGTATCCCTCGGGCACCTCAATGTTCACCCAAGGTGGGGACCGCCATGAGGCGTGGGACTGTCCCGAAGGACCTGGTGAGTACCGGAGAAAGGGCACGTGTGCTGCCAATGCTCGCTGCCATATCCCCTCGCAGGCAGGTGGTCCACTCGGTGACAGACACAGCAGGAACATGCAGCCAGTGGGGGGACCAAAGGCAGTGGAGCTGCCCAGCAGCCTCAGCTCCTCAGGAAGGTGGATAAAAGCAGGCTCCGTGGACCATTCTGCTGGAGCTCTGACATCCTTGGCAGTTAGAGCAGGAGGGAAGGAGGACACGAGAGTCCCCCAAGGAAGGAGAAAGCAAAGATGGGAAGAGAGCCAGACAGAGAAGGGTGTGGCAGAGGAAAGTACAGCGGGAGCAAGTCCTGCCAGCGGCTTTGACGAAAGACTACCCCGAGTCACTGTGTAGGCTACATGGCCTGCCCATTGGCATGCCACCGAGTCCGAATCCCGGACCTCCCTGGGGCTGTGTTAGTAGCTCTGTAGGCACCGTGGGGTGGCCAGGGACCTTGGCTCTTTGCTAATTTGAGGCCAGTTATGTGTGTGTGTTTCCTCTCTTTTGAGGAGAGTCCGGGCGCGGAGGGGGTGAGGGAGGCAGCCCCTGCATCCTGGATCCTGGTGGGCGGCCCCCTGACACCCTTCGCCACCGTTCGGGTAAATGCGGGAAGGCCATGGGCACAGCGATCTGGCGGTGGTTGGAGCACCAGGTAATGGCTCCAGGGCTTTCCTTCAGGGTCACTAAGAAAGGGCCGGGTGAGGCTTCCGGGGGTCAGGGGGTCACCCTCTTGAGCCGTTGCATTGGAATTCCCCAGTGCCAGCAGCCTGGTCCCCCTGGACGGCCGGGAAAGGCAACACGGGCTGTGTGATAGGAGGGACCTCCGGCTCATGGCCTGGCAGGTGATAGCCGGGAATAGACCAGGTTCCAGATGCGGAGGCCACCCCGGAGGAGGAGGCACACAGGCCGGCTCCCTGGCTGGTGCCTTCGGGGGCCGAGGGGCGGGGGTCTGGGCGGGCACACGCTCCGCCCTGTCATCCTCAGTACGCTCCGTGCCCAGCGGCCTGGGCGTGACTCAGGGCTCCGTGTCACAAAGGCCGCATGCGTGGCGTCGCGTCACCGTCGCCCCGTGGCCATCTGGTCCCTAGCTCTTCTGCGCATGCCTTCACCAGCCTCCGGCCTCTTGGAGGCCTCTGCTTCCCGCCTCCAGTTGGGGGCGCCAGAGCTCCACCTGCCGGCCGCGTGCGGGAGCCAGGTGCTGGCTCCTCCAGCTCCTTCGCTCCGCTGCGGGCTCTGCTCCCTCAGCACCAGCACCACATGGAGAGCGCGGCGGGCTCCGGGCAAGGCGGGGCTGCCCTGCCATCCTGGAGCACCTTGTTCCTGGAGGGGGGCCGTGAGGCGCCGGAGCCCTGCGCCCAGGCAGGCGCCTGGGGTGAGGCGGGGCCGCTGCAGGCCCTAGGTGCCGGGGGGATGGGCGCAGAGGCTGTGCTGGGTGCGGAGGCCCAGCAGGGCAGAGAGCAGGCCGGCCCCGGGGACGAGTTGGTGCTGGTGGTGGAGGATATCATGGCGGTGGTGGAGGTCGTGGCCTAGGAAGACCAGGAGGCGGTGCAAGCACAGCAGGACGAGCAGCTGCAGCAGCTGCAGCAGGGGGAGTCAGGGCCGGGTCCCGAGACAGCCGGCGCCCCACTTGCCGCGCTGGAGATGGTTCAGTTCGCGCTCAGCTCTGTGGATGCCCAAGCTACCAGGGCCTACTTGCGGCTCAAGCGCAGGATGAATCAGAAGCGGAGTTCTCACCTGGCTCGAAGAAGGGCCATCATCCAGCGCATCCCCGGCTTCTGGGCCCAGGCGGTATCCTTTCTCCTGCTGGGCTTGGGTTTGTCTGCGGTGGAGGTCCACTGGGAGGAAGGGACCAGCAGAGGCTCTGCCAGGGGCAGGAGCGCTGGGGGAAAGGGTCCCCGGCCCCTCTCCACCCCCAGTGGGAGTGGGTCCCCCGTCCCTATAAGGCGCAGCACAGGGGCGTGGGCCTGGAAGGTGGGGGGAAGGCAAGGGCTGAGGCTTGTGGAGACCACGTCTGAGCAGAAGCTGCGGGCAAATGCTCTGGGACTGCAGGGAGCACTCCCAACACTCTCCCAGGGGTCATGGAGCACATGTCCACACCCTGCATGTCTAGTGTAGTTCCACCCTTGGCTCGGAGCAGGTCCTGGAAGGAAACGTCCTGCCGGCTGCGTGGGGTATGCCCATTGAGAGGCAGGCCACCCCCTTCCCTGTCCTTCAGAGCCTGTGTTCTTTTCCAAAGAGTACAGTGCCCACCCACTGCTGCGTCCTCATGCGGCTTCCAGAGTCATTCAGCAGGCCGCCAGGCTTCCCCGTACATCAGAAACCCAGACACGCTGTACGTGGTGCTGCAAACTGTCTCCTCAGGCCCTACACAGCCAGGCTGCGGCCCCATGCCCAGGCGCCCCCCCACCCCCCGTTTGCTCCCTCCGTGTCTCTCCCCTCTATGTGCGTCCCACCCTCTCCCTCGCTCCCCTCTGCCCTCCCTCTGTGTCCCTTCCTCCTGTGTGGGTATCTCTGTCTCTGTCTCTCCTTTGCTTTCCCCCCCCCCGTTGCCACCCAACCCCCTTCCCTCCCTCTCTCGCTGAACCTAACGGGCCCTCCCTTTGCCCTGTGGGTGTGCAGCCAGGCTAAGGGAGATGAGTGGCCCCTTTGTGGGCGCAGAAGGCCCCTCCAGGACACAGGCCTGCAGGCCAACACATAAGCAAACACGGCCCTGAGAGCGCGACCGACCACATCTGGACACCCAAAGCAGTCACTGCCTGCCTGCCAAACACACAGGCCAGGGTGACGGTGGAAGGGAGAACAGGCAGGCCCTTGACCTTGTCCTGCCGGGCGCAGACCCTCTCGGAGGCACTGGAAGCCAAGGCACCTGCTGGTATTGAGCAGCTGTGATGAAAGAGCAGGAGCTGAGTGGCTTGGGAGGGCAGCAGGGCCTGGTGGTTCTACCCGTGCCCTGTTTGGGGCCCTTCCTCTCCCCGGGAAGGGCTGGGTTGGTCCTGGCTCTCCTTCCATAGCGCTGAAGGCGAGGCTCCTTGACCCAAGGCAGATCCTGAATCACCCCCAGATATCAGCCGTGACGGGTGACCAGGACAAAGATGTGCTCAGCTACATGACCGATTTGGAGGTCAGCACTGGGAGTGGGTGGCGGGGGTAGGACCACTGGGAGTGGAATTTGGGCAAGGGAGGGCCCGGTAGTATTGTTCAGCGGAGGATGCAGGGAGCATCTCGGGACCCGTGGAGGACAAGTCCCCTTCCCCTCGTCTTTCTTTTATGTTGCAGGTGGAGGAACTGGGCCGTCCCAAGGACCACAGCAGGTTGATGTTCTTCTTTGGGAACAACCCCTACTTCCAGAACAAAGTGATCCTTAAGGAGTATCACCTTAGCATTGCCGGTAGGAGTGGGCTAGAGCTTCGAGGGTGCCGGGGGCGGGCCGGCGGGGGCAGGTGGGCACTCGGGAGGAGCAGGGAGTGTGCAGGGACACAAGTGGAAGCCAGAGCCGGCACAGGAGGGAGAGAGGCTGAGAGGAGAGCGGGAGAGAGGGCGACAGGGTGTGGGTCCTAGGCAGTGCAGAGCCTCCCCTGAATTTTCCCTTCCTGCAGGATACAGGGCGACTCGGTCCACTCCAGTGCAGTGGTTCTGGGATGAAGAACGTGGAGCTCCCAGCCGAAGACTCGACTCCACCAGCCTTACCTTCTTCAAGTGGTTGTGTGACCCCAGCTGCCCAGGGTCTAACAAGATTGCCGAGGTGGGGCCGCTTGAGGCCTTCATTAGCATTGGTGATGGCAATGGGGGCAGCCTGGGAAGGGGTCCCGGGCCCCGTGCTCACCTGGGCGGTTTCCCCTACCAGATCATCATCGAGGACCTGTGGCGCAATCCCTTGCGGTACTACCTGAGGCAGGGAGGCAGCCGACGACACTGAGCAGACAGGAGGACCTGTCGGTGAGTAGCCGGGCCACTGCGTCCTGAAATATGTGTGGGAGGTGCCAGGGCACAGTCGGGTTTGGGACTCAGTTTGGAAACTGAGGCTCAGAGGACCCTGGGCCCCGGATCACCCAGGGAGCGGCTGGAGGGAGAGTAGGGACCCTGGCGAGGGAACTCAGGGCACACACCCAGGGCAGGGTGTCCACTGGGGCAAGTTCATCCGGTGAGCCAGGTGGGAGCCAGAAAGTCTCAGGTCGTTCGGGGGAAGCAAGGCTCCTCCACCCCATTTCTCTGAACACTCACCCATGGCCGTCCGCCGGGTCCTCAGTTCTCCTGCTGGCTTTTCAGGTGGGGACAGTCTGCCAAAGTTTTCGAGTGGGGCTCCCTTGTCCCGAGACGCTCCGACGTCCCTCCGTGTTACGGACCACCCCGTGGCCTCCCAGAGCCACACGGCCATTCTTGGCAATGGTACTAGGCCATCTGGAGGAGGGTGGTGAAGCCCTAGAGGAGGAGGAAGCGGGATCCCACAAGGACAGGGCCCTCGGTCACCGCCGCCTTAGCGATCCTCGGCATGAGGCAGTGTCACGAACACCTCCCTTGTGCGTCCGTGTGTCGTGTGTTTGTGTGTGTGTGTCGCGGGCACGGCAGCTGTGCGGACGTGGACACCGCAGAGCATCAGAGTTGGACCAACGAGAAGCAGTGGAGGAGGCGTCCAGCGTTGTGAGAGACGGGTGGACGAGTCTACGTGGTGCTCTGCCCGCACAGGACAGACGTGGGGGAACAGATCTTCAGGGCCAGCTCTAGAGAGTGTCCAGCACCCAGATCGCCAGGGATGGCGGGCGAGTCATAAACAAGTTCAGAAGCCCTATGTGTCTGTGTGTGGATGTGTATGGGGGACCCAGCACACGGCCAGTAGGAGATCAGCCCTGGCCTGTGGGATTCCGTGTGTGCGGGGGCTGTAAGGCACGGGGGCAGGGCAGGGCAGGGCTTGGTTGTGGAGAGACCACCGCTCTTGCTCGGCAGGTCAGGGAGGAGGACGGGAAAGGGCACACCTCTCTACATGGGAGCCGTGTTCTTCAGGGCAGGGGAAGGGGCGTGCCGAGCGGGGCACTCGTGGCCCGGTGGCTCTGCTACCGCCCCGTTCACCCCGCTTGGAGAGCTTCTCCCTGTACCCTTTCTCCTGGAAGCGTGCCCTGCATTGCTGTGATGCCGTCCCGTGCATGCTTCCTCTAGTCAGGATCACCGCAAAACCACGTGTCCCTGGAGGACTAAGGAGGCGGTTCCTCAGGGTCCCTCACGGTCCCTCCAAACCCACGTCCTGTCCCTCTGCACCACCCTCCCACAGGCGTGCATGTGTGTGTGTGTGTGTGTGTGTGTGTGTGTGTTGCGTGTTCAAGTGTCTGCATGAGCACACACCTGTCCCAGTGTGGTTGTAGGCCCTGTTCGATGATGGAGAGGGACTGCGGGGTTTCTAGCTCTGCTGACTGAGGAGAAAGGGGCCAGTGGCTGACTGCAGCCACATCCCTCCTGACACACAGACGTCGTGGGCATTCCTTGGGTATTCAGGGGTGTGTCTGCCCCCGGATGCCACACGCAGAGGGGCCAAGGGGAGCAGGGAGGGGTGGGAGCTGGCAGGCGTATGTCAAGCGACCTCCCATCTGTGCTGCTGGCACGGCTGGTCCCAGCTGTGGGAAACACCGTGAGGTTTCAGCATGTGCTACAGAGGGGCTAAGAACTTGTGCCCCGATTTGCGCTGTCGGCCAAGGGTCCCAAAGAGTAAGTAAGTCCCCACTGGCAGTACGTTTCTGCAGAGGAAAGAGTCCTGAGGGGAGCGCTCCTCCTGGCCGAAGGGCCGTCCTGGTGTCCGATGAGCTCCCGGTTGGGGCGGTCATCTCTGCCTCCTGTGGACCAGGTGGAGAAGAGGGAAAGGAGAGGAGGTGGACCCTCAGGGCCCGTGTTCTCTGCCTCACCGAGGGGCACCTAGCTTGCTGCTCCTGAGTCGACAGGCGCTTCCCAAATCAACACCTCTCACTACCCCTGAGCTGGCTCCCACCACCAGCACGCCCCCGAGGACGCACTTCCCCAGGTGACGTTCCCCACTAGCTCTGCCACAACTGGACCTCGCAACGTGGGCCCCAGCTCTGTCTTCCTGTTGCCCATCAATGGTCTCTGTGTGAGCGACCCAGTGGCCCCTGGGCTGCTATGCTGACAGCTCAGCCTGTTTGGACTCTTGGCCTCTCGTCTTTGGGGAACTCTGTTCCTTCCTGCCTGTCGGAGCAGCTAGCTGTAGGTAGAGGAGGGTTCTGGCCTTCGGGCTCTGGAAGCCCTGCTGGGCCCATGGCCCCATGTCCGGAACAGCACTAGGTGGCACCACTGTGCGGCAGTGGTGGGGATCTGAAGCCCGATACACTCCTCAGGAACAGAGTAGTGCGCTGGAGAGCCGCAGTGCCGTGGGCACAGGGAGCTTCCCTTGAGCCACTGGAAAGGCTGTTCCCTCATACACGTCTTCCCGGCTCCTTGACTCCTAAGCTGCAGGGCAACCTGGCAGCTCCCATGGTCTGGTCCCTAGGATTCTTCATGTCCGCAAGGTGGAGCTGAAGACCCATGGACCCCACTGGTCCCACGGGACCGGCCAGCATGCCTTAGGCCCTAGAAGTCCCCAGAAAGGGCCAGCCCACCATGCCTGTTTTCCCTGGAACCTTCTGGGCTTCCTCTGGGCTTTCGGGAAGGACCTCCCAGCTATAAAAGGGAGAGGAAAGGCTGGACGGTAGCCACATGCCCTGTGCCCCCAGAGCAAGGCGCCGTGCTGCCTCGGCCACGTGGAAGACCTGTCTGCCGTGGAATGAGGTGGGGTTGATTGGATGCAGGCATCAGCTGCCAGGGAGTAAGTCTTACGTTGCCACGCCGTCTCCGGGGCATGGCTCGTGAGGCACTTTGCCGGCACCGAGGACAAAGTGGGTGTGGAAGAAGGCCCTACTTTTCAGTCATGCCTGGAGAGACTGGCTTGCATTGGCACCAAAGCAACTGCCCAAAGCTTACTGTGCCGGCTTACAAGCACACTCTGGGTGTCCTCTCACCACGACTGCGAGCCCGCCGCGGGGCCGTGGTGGCCCGGCCTGATATTCCGCTCACGGTCTGACCCGGGTGGCCTGGACGGGCCAAGGCTAGGAAGGGTACGTTCTCTTCTGCAGGCCAGGCGAGCCGGGAACCCCTTCCCATGGCATTCGCAGTGTTGGCACAATGCAGCACAACACATTCTGTGTCTAGTGGGAAAGGCGTGTGCATTCCTGCTACGTGTGTCCTGGGTGCCGTCCTCAGCTCCTTGCCGCCTGACCTCCCTAACAGCAGACAGACAGGTGGCTCCAGGCCAGCAGACGGCATCACCTGCCACCCTCTTAACAGGGTTCACCCAGACATCCTTTCAGGGTCCCCTTTGCTCTATGCTCGTGGCTCCTCTAAGGGTCAGTTGCTCTGTCCTCCAGGGCAAACACACTGCGTGTCTGCTTGCGTGGTTGTTGGGTGAGTGTGCTGCTGTGGGACCCCGCTTGGGACCTTTTCCAGGGTCACCTGACTGGGTGCCAGTCACAGAGGGGGACAGGGCTTTTATGCCCAGGGAAAAGAGCTGCTCAGAGGGGTGAATGCATCTTCTGTCCTGAAGTCCTTCTCCCCTAGAGACCGTGTGGCCAGTGAGGGGCCAGAGAAAGAGCACCTGAACCCAAAGACTTAGAGGAAGACGGAGAGGAGAGCAAGAAGAAAGCACAGGCACGCAGCTGGACAGAGCACTCTTTGTCACTCTTCTCCTGAGTAGCAAAGGACATGGGCTGGAACAAACTGTGGCCACACTTTTCCCCCCACGCTGGCCTGGCAGAGAGCATCGGGGCACCTGTGTCCTGGAATTGCCCTAGATTCTCCGGGGCATGGGCTGACGCTTTCCACACACACTGGTCCAGGGCTCTCGGGGGTGTGTACCGTGTCCTGAGTCCTAGAGGAGTCTATTCGGGTAGGCGAGGGACAGCCTGGCATTGCCTGGCTTCAAATACCAGGCGGAGGGCCCCCCGGGAGGAAGCGGCGGGAGGGGTGAAGGTGGAGGTGTGTCCCGGCGGGACGGCAGGCGGGGGCGCCGCAGCTGGCTCCCTGAGTGGTGCCTGCAGCGCGAGGGGCGGGGCCCTGCGTGACCACGCCCACCAGCCGTTACCTGATTGGACGCGGGGTTCTCCCTCGTCCAAGGCCAGCCCAGGACTCAGTCCCACCAAGGCCGCACACGTGATACAGCGTCCTCCTGGGGCGTCACAGCATGCCCGCTATCCCTTGTGCGCATGCGTTCAGCGGCCCACGGCCTCTGGGAGGACGCTGCCTCCCGCAGACAACCAGGGGCGCCGGAGCTCCACCTGCCCGACCGTTTGCGGGAGCCACGTGCTCTCACCTCCAGCTCCTCTCCGCTGCTGGCTCTGCTCGCTCACGACCAGGACCACATGGAGAGCGCGGCGGGCTCCGGGGAAGGCGGGGCTGCCCCGCCGTCCTGCACCACCTTGGTCCTGGAGGGGGGCCGTGAGGCGTCGGGGCCCCCGCGCCCAGGCAGGCGCCCGGGGGGACGCAGGGCCGCTGCAGGCCCTAGGTGCCGCCGGGATGGGCGCAGAGGCTGTGGTGGGTGCTGAGGCCCAGCAGGGCAGAGAGCAGGCCGGCCCCGGGGACGAGTTGGTGCTGGTGGTGGATGTCATGGTAGCGCTGGACCCTGGTGTAGAGGAGGTTGGAGGGGAGCACACTGTAGAGGAATCAGAGGAGGAGGAGGACAAGGAGGCTGAGCAGGAAGCCAAAGTTGCGGTGGAGTCTCAGGACACAGTCAAGTCTGAGGAAGAGGAGAAAGCTGAAGTGGTGGCACGGCCTGAAGAGGCTGAGGAAGGGGAGGCTGTTGAGGATGAGAAGGAGGACACTGAGGAGGGGGCTGTTGCGGAAGAGTCTGAGATATACCTCCAAGAGGTTACGGAGGTGGGGGAGGAAGCTGATGAGGGAAATGAGAAGTCCACGGAGAAAGAGCATGAGGAGGCGGAGAAGGCTGAGGAGGATTCTGTGGACAGAGCATCTGAGGCCAAGGAGGAGGAGGCTAAGAAGGAGGAGGACGCAGATGGTGAAGAGCAGGTGGCTGAGGAAGAGGAGGCCGAGGAGTGGGAGCAGCCTGAGGAAGGGGAGAAGGCTGAAGAGGCTGAGGAGGTGGCTGTGCAGGAGGAGGCCAGGGAGGAGGGCCAGAAGGAGGAAGAGGCGCAGGAGAAGCAGGAAGGGGAAGAACAGCCAGAGGCACGGCGGGGTCCATCCCTGTCCCCGCTCGAGGCTCTAGGGGCCCTGCAGTCCGAGCTGGAGCCCGGGAATAAGCAAGCCAGCAGGTCCTACTCTCTGCTCAAGCTCAAGTCATGTCAGAGGCGGCAGCGTCACCTGGAACACCGAAGCGCCATTATCCGGGGCATCCCTGGCTTCTGGGCCAAGGCTGTATCCTTCATGCTGTCACTGAGGGATTCCGATGTATCTGGGCCAGTGCATGAGGAACGAGAGGGAGGGGGCTGTTGACTATCAACATGCATCATGGGGGGGAACCCCCCTCACGCCCCGCAGCATTGCAGAGGACACGCTCATGCCGTGGGGATCAAGACAGCCTGGAAATCCTGGTTCCGGTTGGGCGTGGGGGCCGCAGGGTGCTCTGGGTGTCGCACGAGGCACTGAAACTCCGCTGGGCATCTAGGAGCACTGGTTCGGGTCAGAGTCAGGAATAGCAGCAGGGTCTCTTCACCCAAAACACATTCACACCAAGCACGGGTTCCCCTGGGTAGAATGCTGCAGGCAAGGGGTGGTGAGAGCCCACCCGGTCAGCCTGAGGCAGGAATGTGTGCTGTCCGGAAACGCGCTAGTTCTGCCTAGCCATCAGCACACGAGGATGAGCTGTGGAGGGGGTGTGGGGCGGGAGGGGTGTCTCTCAGGATGCCAGCTGCCTGTGTCCCTGCTGAGATATGTAGCACCACGGGGCGCCGTGGTCCTTGAGGCAGCCGGGGCGGAGGCAGTGGGACCCCGCGGCGGAGAGGGGAGACAGTGCCCGGTTGCTGTCCAGACTCGCTCTGTTGCTGTAGCTCTTTCATCTCCAGCCCTCGGAGATCCTTGACCGAAAGCAGTCTGTGAACCACTCGCAGATGTCAGCCATGATCAGTGAGCAAGATGAAGGCATACTTGGCTACCTGACGGATTTGAAGGTCTGGCCCGGGAGACTGAGGCCGGGGTGGGGGACAGGAGAGGAGAGGGTGGCCAAAGTGAGTCCTCCCCAAAGTCAGGAGGGTCAAGGTCTGCTGGACAGAGCTTTCACGCCTCTGCCCCACTTTCCCGCCGGGCAGGTGGAGGAACTGCGGTTTCCCCGTGAGTGCCGCCACATCCTGCTCTTCTTTCGCAAGAACTCCTACTTCCGGAATGAAGTGGTTGTGAAGGAGTATGTCGTCAGCGCTGCTGGTAAGAGGCCGCTGTCTGGATGGGCGGTGGCAGGTGGAGGAGGGCGGGTTGCCTTCCCCGACTCATTACCCAGCACCCTGTCACACACTCGTCTTCCTGCAGGGTACGGGCCATCTCATTCCCCTCCCATCCAGTGGCACCAGGATTTCGAACGAGAGGCCCACAGCCGCAGGCACCACAACAGCAGCCTTAACTTCTTCAACTGGTTCTCTGACCACAGCTTTGCCGGGGCTAGCAGGATAGCTGAGGTGGGGCCCTGTGACAAACAGCGTAAATGACCTTGCTGGCTTCTCCAGCTGCTTGGGATGGACACCTGAGCCCTGCCCCCGTTTCTCCTGCCAGATCCTCATGGACGACCTGTGGCCCAATCCCCTGCAGTATTATGTGAGCAAGAAGGCAGCAGGAGAGGGAACTGAGAGGACGACAGGTGAGGAGCCCAGGGCGTGGGCGCCGAGACGTGTGCTGTCGGGATCCCTGGGCCCTGGGCTACACAAAGGGAGACACTGAGGTTCACAGGAACACTCCGAGACAGCGACCCCGGGACAAAGCACGTCACCCTGACATGGAACGTGGGGAGGTGCAGTGCCAAACGGGTTGTGCCTGGGGAAGCTTGAGGCAGGCGAGGCCACGCAGCGTCATGGAGCAGAGCCGGAGAAGGAAAGCCGGCTCAGCGGCTGCACTTGCGGCAACTGTCATTCTGTGGCCCGTGAACCCCAGCCTCAGGTCTGCGAGCAGCGCATTACAAGGGTGACCAGAGGCACCCTTGGCCCAAATGTCTGGGTGTCCTGGTGCAAAGCCGCACCCCGCCTTCCCGTCCCTTCTCTGTGTTGATCACCACAGTTGTCCCCTTAAATTCCGGAGGCATCTCCTTTGCCAAGCCCACTGGCCCGCGGGCAGTCATGAAGGAGCAGGCTCGGTAACACGTGGCTGGAGGAAACATAAAGCGATCACAGTCGGGGGCAGGGGCTTGGCCAGGGGAGAATGAACGCCATTCCCGACGAGAACCTTGAAACCCTCAAGCAACCTTAAGTATGGCCCAGTGAAGATACCCACTGCTGTCCTCCTGTGTCCGTGTGCACGTGTGTCCCCGCGTGCGTGCTTGTGCATGTGCGTGTGCGTGTGCGTGTGTGTGTGTGTGCCATCTCGTCTAGGGAGCTTCATGATGTTGAAGTGAGGATGAGGACCATCGCACTTGACGGAAAGCAGTCCGGAAACTTCAGAAGGAGCCGAAGGGTCAACCCGCTTCCTCTCTGCAGGAAATAACTGAAGACAGGTGCCGGGGTGAAACACGGCCTGTTGAGGCCCCGGGAGCCCTGGAGAAATATCGAAATGTAAATAAACAACGTCAAGTGTGTTTCCGTGTGTGTGTGTGTGTGTGTGTGTGTGTGTGTGTCTGTGTGCTCTGGCACACGCACTCTTCCTCCTGGAAGGGGCTCCAGGGGACTGACTGAACACAGCGGCTGCATGTCGGTGTTTTCCTTCTGCGCCTGGGCTTCCCCAGTCTGTGGATCGGCCTGTCCTGTAGGCTTGCCCACAGGGCTAGGACACGCATGGTCTGGGACTGCATCCCAGGGGGCAGAGGTACCGTTCCCCCAGGCCCAGTGGGGCTGGGCAGGGAGAAGACCTGATCGAAAGGCCAGCCAACCGGGGCTCATCTCTTCCCTGGGGAAATGAGGGAGTTCAAGGAAAGGGAATAACGAGCCAGGGACAAACACGTCCAGTAGCCAGGTTAGGTGGACGCCGATGGTGGCCTCCAGGGATGCTCCCTGGTGGATGGCCTCAGACACACCCACCGCACATTCCATGGGGGGAGGACTCAAGGTCCATGACTCTGTCGAACCCAGAGCCACTGCTCTCCCCAGGTCTAGGAACGCACACAGCCTCCTGCTGACACAGTCAGGCTCTGAGGACCAGCAACCACGTTAAGGAGTGAGGGCCAGGCTGTATGGAGGGACTGTGGGAGAGGGGACAGAGGGAGCTGGGAGGGTAGGAAACATGACCCTCTCGTTCCGGCACAAGGGCCCAGGAGAAAGGAGAAATTGCAGGGGGACACACACACACGCACGCTCACACACAGTGGTGCACAGACACTGCGTCCTCACACACACACTCAAACAGCCGCACCCACAAGCTGACACACACACTCACTCAGGTGCACCCTCAGTCACCACCCCCCCACACACTCCACTCCCTCACTTGTCCTGGCACACACAAGCTCACACAGCCACGCTCTGCCGGCATCTCTAGTGCCCTGACTCCCTAGGGCCCTCGTTTGGGCTCCCCCAGACGACAAAGAGGCGGAGGCGTGCGGGAGGGGTGGTATGGTTCCTCAGGACTGGCAAGGCCCAGTCCCCGCAGCGGTGTGCTGTCTGTCCCATGACCACTGTGGTGCTGAGATTCCTGTTTCCACATGGGCTTAAGGCGTTTGCCCAAGGCCCTCTCTCCGCTGAAGACCCCACAAGGTAAGCACCACCAAGAGGCACGAATCACTGGTCCCTGTCACAAGCTGAGGCAGTTAGTCTCCAGGTGTCAGCCCACAAGACCCTTCCACACGTGAACAATAACCCCATAGGTAGGGGCAGGATCAAAGCCGTGATTGCAACACCTTATCAGGGATTGCACAGGGCCCCACACTCCAGGTTGGAAAGAGCTTATCCAACTCCCTAAACTTTTGTTTTGTACATTACCATGGCTTCCAAGATCCTGAAACTTATTTTATTTAAACTTATTTATTTATTTATTTATTTATTTATTTATTTATTTATTTATTTATTCATCAGACAGAGAGAGAGAGAGCACAAGCAGGGAAACAGCCCAGGGAGAGGGAGAGGCAGGCTTCCCGTCGAGCAGGGAGCCCGAAGCGGGGCTCGATCCCAGGAGCCTGGCTGCAGGACCTGAGCCGAAGGCAGACGCTTAAGCGTCTAGCCACCCAGGCGCCCCAAAACCCCCTAAACTTGAACAGGAACGCAGCAACCCTTTGGGGAGCTCTGTACACTTGCTGAATAAACTTTGCCCTGCTGCCCACCACTCCTCTTCTGGACTACATCTCCTTTCCACGACACGGCATGACCGAGAACCCGGGCACACAGGGACCCACAGTCCTGGATCCCAGACTGCTGTCTCATCGGAGAGGACCACATCAGGAGTTCACTAGCGTTCTGGCTCCATGACTCTGAACCACGTGTGTGTCCCTGGCCCTTCTGGATCTTCGTGTTCTTGTCTGTGTAAAGCGTCCCTCTTTGCCCGTGTTAGTCTGTCTTCCCGAACATGCCTTGGCGTGTCTTGGCCCGGCTGTGCCTGTGCCGTCAGGTCTCCCATCTCGCATCCGTGCTGAGCCCAGATAGGCACAGCTGTGCCTCTAGGAGTGCTTTGGGCTTTGCGAGTCTCTGCTTGGCTACAGCTGCCGGGCCGTTGGCCTGCCAATGTGTTGGCGTAAGGGTTCCTGTCTCTGAGTCTGTCCACCTGTGAATTGGACCCCGTTTCATCCATTTTGGGGTCAGAATCCTCTCCTCCTCCGACGGGGGCGCGTTAGGAATCTTTGGTGAGTCTTGAGAAGTCCTTCACTTCCTGTACCGTAGGGTGGCGCAGTGACGCCTCCTTGGAAACAGAGGAAGGGCCAAGCTCCTCCTGCCGGGCAGCGAGGGGCTCACCAAAGGGTCCTCAGCCGCCCCGCTTAGGGCCGAAGGTCACTCATCGTTCTCCCTTTTCCCGCTTTCAACTACTTTGTGGCCTCAGTCTCTGGCACAGTGCGTTGATGTGGGCAGGTTTTCAAAGGCAGAACGTCCTGCTGCCCTCCCCATCTTGCTGTGTTGCCCCGTAGCCTGCTCCTGAGCAGGACCGACTGACGTCCGCCACTGTGGTACTTGGTTTCTGTGTAACCCATGCCCCTTTCCATCCTCAATTCCTGCGTTACGTCCTCCTTTGCTGTCCGCTTCGTGTGTCTGGGAGACAGGCGGACATCTCTGGCACCACTGGATCGAACTGCGCTAGGCCTCCGAGACCTTGTGCGTGAGCGAGGTACCCAAGGCACCGTCAGGGACATGCGGGGACCTCCAAGAGGTCCTTCCTGCCCCTTCGTTCTGAAATTCCTCTGCAAACGCTTGGCTGATCCCATCGCTAGGGACGCAGCCAATATTGCCACCTGCCGGCCCGGGGCACCTTGGGTCGGTAGAACTCCTGCGCCTGGCAGAACTCAGTGTTCACACCCCGACCCCGTTCACCCCGTCACCACTGCTCTACCCTGGGGTTGCTTGCCCGCCTCTGGCTCTGTTAGCTTCCTACACATGGGTGCTCCCACCCATAGGCTTCCTCCTGGGAAGGGGCTGGCTTCCTCCACGGTAGACAGTGCTTTACCGATTCTACGCTGAACGCCCCTTCTTGGGGGCCCTCCCCACTCACAGTTGCAGGGAACACCCCAGCCTGGGGGAACCCAGGTTTGCCCATACGTGGACTTGGTTGACGTAGTGGGCGAGGGGCCTGCTCCCGGCTGGGTGTCGTGACTCCACTTCACGTTCCCACAGCTTACAAGACCCAGCTCTGTGCATGCTGAGCCGACGATCCTACACGTGCCCCTGCTTGGATGCACTTGTCCTTCAGGCCACACAGGCAACGCAGCGTGGTTCCATAGGCAAATCCTGCTCTCCTGTTTCCTCTGCGAGTACTTTACGGGGATGCCTTGTATCTCAGGCTAGCCCTTTGACTTAAGGGTCTAGTGACCGGCTTCCTTTCAGCGGGTAGGACTCTGCTTATCTTAGAGCCACACACCCCCACCGCCACCCCACGGCCCTCTCCCTACCACCCTAGGCTCATCCTCTCACTCCTTCTCCTGATGCCTGGTGCATATTTTCTCGGGCGTCCTTGGCGACCATAACCTTTACGTTACACTCTTTTTCCCTGAACGTGTTGAAGGTTATCACCCACTGCCTTCTGGCCACCGTCCATCCTAAGGGGAAGCTGGCTCTTCCTCCCACTGAGGAACCCCGGGGTGTGATGGGTCAGTCCCGCCTCTGTGGGCTGCCGAGAGGCCTGTCCTTGCCTTTGCACCAAACACAAGAGCCCATTGGCCTGGGCATCCCTTTGGATCCTTCCTTCCACTAGGACTGCATTGGGCTCCTTGGATGTGCAGAGTCAGCATTGTCCGCAAAGTGGCAAAGCTTTATCACCTTAGGTCCTCATGCACTGGCTGCCTCTTCCTCTCTCCCACCTCTTCCTGGCATTCCCAATTTGTGCCTGCTGGTGGTCAGCATGAGCTGACGCCTCTCCCTCCCTCTCCCTCTCTCCCTTCCTCTCTCCCTGCAGAGTCTCTCCCTCCTCTCTCCCTCTCCCTTTCCCTCGCTTCTCCTCTCCATCCCTCCTCTCCCTCTCCCTCCTCTCTCCCTCACCCTTCTGTGTCCCTCTCCCTCCTCTCTCCCTCCTCTCTCTTCTTCCCCCTCCCTCCTCCTCTACTTCTCCCCTCCTTTCCCTCTCTTCACCCTCTCCCTCTCCTCCCCCTCTCCCTTCTGTGTCCCTCTCCCCCCTCTCTCCCTCCTCTCTCTTCCTTCCCCTCCCTCCCTTTTCCTCCCTCCTCAGTCCTACTCTCCCTCTCTTCCCCCTCTTGCTCTCTTCCCCATCTCCCATCACCTGGAGCCCCCAGCCTTCTCCATTTCCATGGCTGTGCTGCTTCTGGTGCAGTGTTGCCTCAGGAGCTTCCTTCAGGGGCTGGAGCAACATGACAAGAGCTAGTGTACTTAGGACTGTAGTGGTAACTCCAACGTCTGGGCTGTCTCAGGGACGGTGTTAGAAAATTTTGCTTCTCCCGCCATATGGCCTTTGGTTTTGCTCCCTTCCTCGTTTGCGTCAACAAGCAGATTTTGAAACACTGAAACGTGCTACCGCCAAAAGCCCTGCACTTTACCCCAAGGGGGACCCTCCTGCCCCTTTCCGGTTGAAATCCTCCAGGCGCCCAGACCCATTCCTTTTAAATGAGGCCCTCCCACAATGCAACACTAACCCTCGCGGCCTTGGCATCACCCACGCGGCCTTCCTGGCACTCAAGGCGGTATCCCTCGGGCACCTCAATGTTCACCCAAGGTGCGGACCGCCATGAGGCGTGGGACTGTCCCGAAGGACCTGGTGAGTACCGGAGAAAGGGCACGTGTGCTGCCAATGCTCGCTGCCATATCCCCTCGCAGGCAGGTGGTCCACTCGGTGACAGACACAGCAGGAACATGCAGCCAGTGGGGGGACCAAAGGCAGTGGAGCTGCCCAGCAGCCTCAGCTCCTCAGGAAGGTGGATAAAAGCAGGCTCCGTGGACCATTCTGCTGGAGCTCTGACATCCTTGGCAGTTAGAGCAGGAGGGAAGGAGGACACGAGAGTCCCCCAAGGAAGGAGAAAGCAAAGATGGGAAGAGAGCCAGACAGAGAAGGGTGTGGCAGAGGAAAGTACAGCGGGAGCAAGTCCTGCCAGCGGCTTTGACGAAAGACTACCCCGAGTCACTGTGTAGGCTACATGGCCTGCCCACTGGCATGCCACCGAGTCCGAATCCCGGACCTCCCTGGGGCTGTGTTAGTAGCTCTGTAGGCACCGTGGGGTGGCCAGGGACCTTGGCTCTTTGCTAATTTGAGGCCAGTTATGTGTGTGTGTTTCCTCTCTTTTGAGGAGAGTCCGGGCGCGGAGGGGGTGAGGGAGGCAGCCCCTGCATCCTGGATCCTGGTGGGCGGCCCCCTGACACCCTTCGCCACCGTTCGGGTAAATGCGGGAAGGCCATGGGCACAGCGATCTGGCGGTGGTTGGAGCACCAGGTAATGGCTCCAGGGCTTTCCTTCAGGGTCACTAAGAAAGGGCCGGGTGAGGCTTCCGGGGGTCAGGGGGTCACCCTCTTGAGCCGTTGCATTGGAATTCCCCAGTGCCAGCAGCCTGGTCCCCCTGGACGGCCGGGAAAGGCAACACGGGCTGTGTGATAGGAGGGACCTCCGGCTCATGGCCTGGCAGGTGATAGCCGGGAATAGACCAGGTTCCAGATGCGGAGGCCACCCCGGAGGAGGAGGCACACAGGCCGGCTCCCTGGCTGGTGCCTTCGGGGGCCGAGGGGCGGGGGTCTGGGCGGGCACACGCTCCGCCCTGTCATCCTCAGTACGCTCCGTGCCCAGCGGCCTGGGCGTGACTCAGGGCTCCGTGTCACAAAGGCCGCATGCGTGGCGTCGCGTCACCGTCGCCCCGTGGCCATCTGGTCCCTAGCTCTTCTGCGCATGCCTTCACCAGCCTCCGGCCTCTTGGAGGCCTCTGCTTCCCGCCTCCAGTTGGGGGCGCCAGAGCTCCACCTGCCGGCCGCGTGCGGGAGCCAGGTGCTGGCTCCTCCAGCTCCTTCGCTCCGCTGCGGGCTCTGCTCCCTCAGCACCAGCACCACATGGAGAGCGCGGCGGGCTCCGGGCAAGGCGGGGCTGCCCTGCCATCCTGGAGCACCTTGTTCCTGGAGGGGGGCCGTGAGGCGCCGGAGCCCTGCGCCCAGGCAGGCGCCTGGGGTGAGGCGGGGCCGCTGCAGGCCCTAGGTGCCGGGGGGGATGGGCGCAGAGGCTGTGCTGGGTGCGGAGGCCCAGCAGGGCAGAGAGCAGGCCGGCCCCGGGGACGAGTTGGTGCTGGTGGTGGAGGATATCATGGCGGTGGTGGAGGTCGTGGCCGAGGAAGACCAGGAGGCGGTGCAAGCACAGCAGGACGAGCAGCTGCAGCAGCTGCAGCAGGGGGAGTCAGGGCTGGGTCCCGAGACAGCCGGCGCCCCACTTGCCGCGCTGGAGATGGTTCAGTTCGCGCTCAGCTCTGTGGATGCCCAAGCTACCAGGGCCTACTTGCGGCTCAAGCGCAGGATGAATCAGAAGCGGAGTTCTCACCTGGCTCGAAGAAGGGCCATCATACAGCGCATCCCCGGCTTCTGGGCCCAGGCGGTATCCTTTCTCCTGCTGGGCTTGGGTTTGTCTGCGGTGGAGGTCCACTGGGAGGAAGGGACCAGCAGAGGCTCTGCCAGGGGGCAGGAGCGCTGGGGGAAAGGGTCCCCGGCCCCTCTCCACCCCCAGTGGGAGTGGGTCCCCCGTCCCTATAAGGCGCAGCACAGGGGCGTGGGCCTGGAAGGTGGGGGGAAGGCAAGGGCTGAGGCTTGTGGAGACCACGTCTGAGCAGAAGCTGCGGGCAAATGCTCTGGGACTGCAGGGGAGCACTCCCAACACTCTCCCAGGGGTCATGGAGCACATGTCCACACCCTGCATGTCTAGTGTAGTTCCACCCTTGGCTCGGAGCAGGTCCTGGAAGGAAACGTCCTGCCGGCTGCGTGGGGTATGCCCATTGAGAGGCAGGCCACCCCCTTCCCTGTCCTTCAGAGCCTGTGTTCTTTTCCAAAGAGTACAGTGCCCACCCACTGCTGCGTCCTCATGCGGCTTCCAGAGTCATTCAGCAGGCCGCCAGGCTTCCCCGTACATCAGAAACCCAGACACGCTGTACGCGGTGCTGCAAACTGTCTCCTCAGGCCCTACACAGCCAGGCTGCGGCCCCATGCCCAGGCGCCCCCCCACCCCCCCGTTTGCTCCCTCCGTGTCTCTCCCCTCTATGTGCGTCCCACCCTCTCCCTCGCTCCCCTCTGCCCTCCCTCTGTGTCCCTTCCTCCTGTGTGGGTATCTCTGTCTCTGTCTCTCCTTTGCTTTCCCCCCCCCCCCCCCGTTGCCACCCAACCCCCTTCCCTCCCTCTCTCGCTGAACCTAACGGGCCCTCCCTTTGCCCTGTGGGTGTGCAGCCAGGCTAAGGGAGATGAGTGGCCCCTTTGTGGGCGCAGAAGGCCCCTCCAGGACACAGGCCTGCAGGGCCAACACATAAGCAAACACGGCCCTGAGAGCGCGACCGACCACATCTGGACACCCAAAGCAGTCACTGCCTGCCTGCCAAACACACAGGCCAGGGTGACGGTGGAAGGAGAACAGGCAGGCCCTTGACCTTGTCCTGCCCGGGCGCAGACCCTCTCGGAGGGCACTGGAAGCCAAGGCACCTGCTGGTATTGAGCAGCTGTGATGAAAGAGCAGGAGCTGAGTGGCTTGGGAGGGCAGCAGGGCCTGGTGGTTCTACCCGTGCCCTGTTTGGGGCCCTTCCTCTCCCCGGGAAGGGCTGGGTTGGTCCTGGCTCTCCTTCCATAGCGCTGAAGGCGAGGCTCCTTGACCCAAGGCAGATCCTGAATCACCCCCAGATATCAGCCGTGACGGGTGACCAGGACAAAGATGTGCTCAGCTACATGACCGATTTGGAGGTCAGCACTGGGAGTGGGTGGCGGGGGTAGGACCACTGGGAGTGGAATTTGGGCAAGGGAGGGCCCGGTAGTATTGTTCAGCGGAGGATGCAGGGAGCATCTCGGGACCCGTGGAGGACAAGTCCCCTTCCCCTCGTCTTTCTTTTATGTTGCAGGTGGAGGAACTGGGCCGTCCCAAGGACCACAGCAGGTTGATGTTCTTCTTTGGGAACAACCCCTACTTCCAGAACAAAGTGATCCTTAAGGAGTATCACCTTAGCATTGCCGGTAGGAGTGGGCTAGAGCTTCGAGGGTGCCGGGGGCGGGCCGGCGGGGGCAGGTGGGCACTCGGGAGGAGCAGGGAGTGTGCAGGGACACAAGTGGAAGCCAGAGCCGGCACAGGAGGGAGAGAGGCTGAGAGGAGAGCGGGAGAGAGGGCGACAGGGTGTGGGTCCTAGGCAGTGCAGAGCCTCCCCTGAATTTTCCCTTCCTGCAGGATACAGGGCGACTCGGTCCACTCCAGTGCAGTGGTTCTGGGATGAAGAACGTGGAGCTCCCAGCCGAAGACTCGACTCCACCAGCCTTACCTTCTTCAAGTGGATTGCCGAGGTGGGGCCGCTTGAGGCCTTCATTAGCATTGGTGATGGCAATGGGGGCAGCCTGGAAGGGGTCCCGGGCCCCGTGCTCACCTGGGCGGTTTCCCCTACCAGATCATCATCGAGGACCTGTGGCGCAATCCCTTGCGGTACAACCTGAGGCAGGGAGGCAGCCGACGACACTGAGCAGACAGGAGGACCTGTCGGTGAGTAGCCGGGCCACTGCGTCCTGAAATATGTGTGGGAGGTGCCAGGGCACAGTCGGGTTTGGGACTCAGTTTGGAAACTGAGGCTCAGAGGACCCTGGGCCCCCGGATCACCCAGGGAGCGGCTGGAGGGAGAGTAGGGACCCTGGCGAGGGAACTCAGGGCACACACCCAGGGCAGGGTGTCCACTGGGGCAAGTTCATCCGGTGAGCCAGGTGGGAGCCAGAAAGTCTCAGGTCGTTCGGGGGAAGCAAGGCTCCTCCACCCCATTTCTCTGAACACTCACCCATGCCGTCCGCCGGGTCCCTCAGTTCTCCTGCTGGCTTTTCAGGTGGGGACAGTCTGCCAAAGTTTTCGAGTGGGCTCCCTTGTCCCGAGACGCTCCGACGTCCCTCCGTGTTACGGACCACCCCGTGGCCTCCCAGAGCCACACGGCCATTCTTGGCAATGGTACTAGGCCATCTGGAGGAGGGTGGTGAAGCCCTAGAGGAGGAGGAAGCGGGATCCCACAAGGACAGGGCCCTCGGTCACCGCCGCCTTAGCGATCCTCGGCATGAGGCAGTGTCACGAACACCTCCCTTGTGCGTCCGTGTGTCGTGTGTTTGTGTGTGTGTGTCGCGGGCACGGCAGCTGTGCGGACGTGGACACCGCAGAGCATCAGAGTTGGACCAACGAGAAGCAGTGGAGGAGGCGTCCAGCGTTGTGAGAGACGGGTGGACGAGTCTACGTGGTGCTCTGCCCGCACAGGACAGACGTGGGGGAACAGATCTTCAGGGCCAGCTCTAGAGAGTGTCCAGCACCCAGATCGCCAGGGATGGCGGGCGAGTCATAAACAAGTTCAGAAGCCCTATGTGTCTGTGTGTGGATGTGTATGGGGGGGACCCAGCACACGGCCAGTAGGAGATCAGCCCTGGCCTGTGGGATTCCGTGTGTGCGGGGGCTGTAAGGCACGGGGGCAGGGCAGGGCAGGGCTTGGTTGTGGAGAGACCACCGCTCTTGCTCGGCAGGTCAGGGAGGAGGACGGGAAAGGGCACACCTCTCTACATGGGAGCCGTGTTCTTCAGGGCAGGGGAAGGGGCGTGCCGAGCGGGGCACTCGTGGCCCGGTGGCTCTGCTACCGCCCCGTTCACCCCGCTTGGAGAGCTTCTCCCTGTACCCTTTCTCCTGGAAGCGTGCCCTGCATTGCTGTGATGCCGTCCCGTGCATGCTTCCTCTAGTCAGGATCACCGCAAAACCACGTGTCCCCTGGAGGACTAAGGAGGCGGTTCCTCAGGGTCCCTCACGGTCCCTCCAAACCCACGTCCTGTCCCTCTGCAACCACCCTCCCCACAGGCGTGCATGTGTGTGTGTGTGTGTGTGTGTGTGTGTGTGTGTGTTGCGTGTTCAAGTGTCTGCATGAGCACACACCTGTCCCAGTGTGGTTGTAGGCCCTGTTCGATGATGGAGAGGGACTGCGGGGTTTCTAGCTCTGCTGACTGAGGAGAAAGGGGCCAGTGGCTGACTGCAGGCCACATCCCTCCTGACACAACAGACGACGTGGGCATTCCTTGGGTATTCAGGGGTGTGTCTGCCCCCGGATGCCACACCGCAGAGGGGCCAAGGGGAGCAGGGAGGGGTGGGAGCTGGCAGGCGTATGTCAAGCGACCTCCCATCTGTGCTGCTGGCACGGCTGGTCCCAGCTGTGGGAAACACCGTGAGGTTTCAGCATGTGCTACAGAGGGGCTAAGAACTTGTGCCCCGATTTGCGCTGTCGGCCAAGGGTCCCAAAGAGTAAGTAAGTCCCCACTGGCAGTACGTTTCTGCAGAGGGAAAGAGTCCTGAGGGGAGCGCTCCTCCTCGGCCGAAGGGCCGTCCTGGTGTCCGATGAGCTCCCGGTTGGGGCGGTCATCTCTGCCTCCTGTGGACCAGGTGGAGAAGAGGGAAAGGAGAGGAGGTGGACCCTCAGGGCCCGTGTTCTCTGCCTCACCGAGGGGCACCTAGCTTGCTGCTCCTGAGTCGACAGGCGCTTCCCAAATCAAATCACCTCTCACTACCCCTGAGCTGGCTCCCACCACCAGCACGCCCCCGAGGAACGCACTTCCCAGGTGACGTTCCCCACTAGCTCTGCCACAACTGGACCTCGCAACGTGGGCCCCAGCTCTGTCTTCCTGTTGCCTATCAATGGTCTCTGTGTGAGCGACCCAGTGGCCCCTGGGCTGCTATGCTGACAGCTCAGCCTGTTTGGACTCTTGGCCTCTCGTCTTTGGGGAACTCTGTTCCTTCCTGCCTGTCGGAGCAGCTAGCTGTAGGTAGAGGAGGGTTCTGGCCTTCGGGCTCTGGAAGCCCTGCTGGGCCCCATGGCCCCATGTCCGGAACAGCACTAGGTGGCACCACTGTGCGGCAGTGGTGGGGATCTGAAGCCCGATACACTCCTCAGGAACAGAGTAGTGCGCTGGAGAGCCCGCAGTGCCGTGGGCACAGGGAGCTTTCCCTTGAGCCACTGGAAAGGCTGTTCCCTCATACACGTCTTCCCGCTCCTTGACTCCTAAGCTGCAGGGCAACCTGGCAGCTCCCATGGTCTGGTCCCTAGGATTCTTCATGTCCGCAAGGTGGAGCTGAAGACCCATGGACCCCACTGGTCCCACGGGGACCGGCCAGCATGCCTTAGGCCCTAGAAGTCCCCAGAAAGGGCCCAGCCCACCATGCCTGTTTTCCCTGGAACCTTCTGGGCTTCCTCTGGCCTTTCGGGAAGGGACCTCCCAGCTATAAAAGGGAGAGGAAAGGCTGGACGGTAGCCACATGCCCTGTGCCCCCAGAGCAAGGCGCCGTGCTGCCCTCGGCCACCGTGGAAGACCTGTCTGCCGTGGAATGAGGTGGGGTTGATTGGATGCAGGCATCAGCTGCCAGGGAGTAAGTCTTACGTTGCCACGCCGTCTCCGGGGCATGGCTCGTGAGGCACTTTGCCGGCACCGAGGACAAAGTGGGTGTGGAAGAAGGCCCTACTTTTCAGTCATGCCTGGAGAGACTGGCTTGCATTGGCACCAAAGCAACTGCCCAAAGCTTACTGTGCCGGCTTACAAGCACACTCTGGGTGTCCTCTCACCACGACTGCGAGCCCGCCGCGGGGCCGTGGTGGCCCGGCCTGATATTCCGCTCACGGTCTGACCCGGGTGGGCCTGGACGGGCCAAGGGCTAGGAAGGGTACGTTCTCTTCTGCAGGCCAGGCGAGCCGGGGGAACCCCTTCCCATGGCATTCGCAGTGTTGGCACAATGCAGCACAAACACATTCTGTGTCTAGTGGGAAAGGCGTGTGCATTCCTGCTACGTGTGTCCTGGGTGCCGTCCTCAGCTCCTTGCCGCCTGACCTCCCTAACAGCAGACAGACAGGTGGCTCCAGGCCAGCAGACGGCATCACCTGCCACCCTCTTAACAGGGTTCACCCAGACATCCTCTTCAGGGTCCCCTTTGCTCTATGCTCGTGGCTCCTCTAAGGGTCAGTTGCTCTGTCCTCCAGGGCAAACACACTCGCGTTGTCTGCTTGCGTGGTTGTTGGGTGAGTGTGCTGCTGTGGGACCCCCGCTTGGGACCTTTTCCAGGGTCACCTGACTGGGTGCCAGTCACAGAGGGGGACAGGGCTTTTATGCCCAGGGAAAAGAGCTGCTCAGAGGGGTGAATGCATCTTCTGTCCTGAAGTCCTTCTCCCCTAGAGACCGTGTGGGGCCAGTGAGGGGCCAGAGAAAGAGCACCTGAACCCAAAGACTTAGAGGAAGACGGAGAGGAGAGCAAGAAGAAAGCACAGGCACGCAGCTGGACAGAGCACTCTTTGTCACTCTTCTCCTGAGTAGCAAAGGACATGGGCTGGGAACAAACTGTGGCCACACTTTTCCCCCCCCACGCTGGCCTGGCAGAGAGCATCGGGGCACCTGTGTCCTGGAATTGCCCTAGATTCTCCGGGGCATGGGCTGACGCTTTCCACACACACTGGTCCAGGGCTCTCGGGGGTGTGTACCGTGTCCTGAGTCCTAGAGGAGTCTATTCGGGTAGGCGAGGGACAGCCTGGCATTGCCTGGCTTCAAATACCAGGCGGAGGGCCCCCCGGGAGGAAGCGGCGGGAGGGGTGAAAGGTGGAGGTGTGTCCCGGCGGGACGGCAGGCTGGGGGCGCCGCAGCTGGCTCCCTGAGTGGTGCCTGCAGCGCGAGGGGCGGGGCCCTGCGTGACCACGCCCACCAGCCGTTACCTGATTGGACGCGGGGTTCTCCCTCGTCCAAGGCCAGCCCAGGACTCAGTCCCCACCAAGGCCGCACACGTGATACAGCGTCCTCCTGGGGCGTCACAGCATGCCCGCTATCCCTTGTGCGCATGCGTTCAGCGGCCCACGGCCTCTGGGAGGACGCTGCCTCCCGCAGACAACTAGCGGCGCCGGAGCTCCACCTGCCCGACCCGTTTGCGGGAGCCACGTGCTCTCACCTCCAGCTCCTCTCCGCTGCTGGCTCTTGCTCGCTCACGACCAGGACCACATGGAGAGCGCGGCGGGCTCCGGGGAAGGCGGGGCTGCCCCGCCGTCCTGCACCACCTTGGTCCTGGAGGGGGGCCGTGAGGCGTCGGGGGCCCCGCGCCCAGGCCAGGCGCCCGGGGGGACGCAGGGCCGCTGCAGGCCCTAGGTGCCGCCGGGATGGCGCAGAGGCTGTGGTGGGTGCTGAGGCCCAGCAGGGCAGAGAGCAGGCCGGCCCCGGGGACGAGTTGGTGCTGGTGGTGGATGTCATGGTAGCGCTGGACCCTGGTGTAGAGGAGGTTGGAGGGGAGCACACTGTAGAGGAATCAGAGGAGGAGGAGGACAAGGAGGCTGAGCAGGAAGCCAAAGTTGCGGTGGAGTCTCAGGACACAGTCAAGTCTGAGGAAGAGGAGAAAGCTGAAGTGGTGGCACGGCCTGAAGAGGCTGAGGAAGGGGAGGCTGTTGAGGATGAGAAGGAGGACACTGAGGAGGGGGCTGTTGCGGAAGAGTCTGAGATATACCTCCAAGAGGTTACGGAGGTGGGGGAGGAAGCTGATGAGGGAAATGAGAAGTCCACGGAGAAAGAGCATGAGGAGGCGGAGAAGGCTTGAGGAGGATTCTGTGGACGGAGCATCTGAGGCCAAGGAGGAGGAGGCTAAGAAGGAGGAGGACGCAGATGGTGAAGAGCAGGTGGCTGAGGAAGAGGAGGCCGAGGAGTGGGAGCAGCCTGAGGAAGGGGAGAAGGCTGAAGAGGCTGAGGAGGTGGCTGTGCAGGAGGAGGCCAGGGAGGAGGGCCAGAAGGAGGAAGAGGCGCAGGAGAAGCAGGAAGGGGAAGAACAGCCAGAGGCACGGCGGGGTCCATCCCTGTCCCCGCTCGAGGCTCTAGGGGCCCTGCAGTCCGAGCTGGAGCCCGGGAATAAGCAAGCCAGCAGGTCCTACTCTCTGCTCAAGCTCAAGTCATGTCAGAGGCGGCAGCGTCACCTGGAACACCGAAGCGCCATTATCCGGGCATCCCTGGCTTCTGGGCCAAGGCTGTATCCTTCATGCTGTCACTGAGGGATTCCGATGTATCTGGGCCAGTGCGTGAGGAACGAGAGGGAGGGGGCTGTTGACTATCAACATGCATCATGGGGGGGAACCCCCCTCACGCCCCGCAGCATTGCAGAGGACACGCTCATGCCGTGGGGATCAAGACAGCCTGGAAATCCTGGTTCCGGTTGGGCGTGGGGGCCGCAGGGTGCTCTGGGTGTCGCACGAGGCACTGAAACTCCCGCTGGGCATCTAGGAGCACTGGTTCGGGTCAGAGTCAGGAATAGCAGCAGGGTCTCTTCACCCAAAACACATTCACACCAAGCACGGGTTCCCCTGGGTAGAATGCTGCAGGCAAGGGGTGGTGAGCCCACCCGGTCAGCCTGAGGCAGGAATGTGTGCTGTCCGGAAACGCGCTAGTTCTGCCTAGCCATCAGCACACGAGGATGAGCTGTGGAGGGGGTGTGGGGCGGGAGGGGTGTCTCTCAGGATGCCAGCTGCCTGTGTCCCTGCTGAGATATGTAGCACCACGGGGCGCCGTGGTCCTTGAGGCAGCCGGGGCGGAGGCAGTGGGACCCCGCGGCGGAGAGGGGAGACAGTGCCCGGTTGCTGTCCAGACTCGCTCTGTTGCTGTAGCTCTTTCATCTCCAGCCCTCGGAGATCCTTGACCGAAAAAGCAGTTTGTGAACCACTCGCAGATGTCAGCCATGATCAGTGAGCAAGATGAAGGCATACTTGGCTACCTGACGGATTTGAAGGTCTGGCCCGGGAGACTGAGGCCGGGGTGGGGGACAGGAGAGGAGAGGGTGGCCAAAGTGAGTCCTCCCCAAAGTCAGGAGGGTCAAGGTCTGCTGGACAGAGCTTTCACGCCTCTGCCCCACTTTCCCGCCGGGCAGGTGGAGGAACTGCGGTTTCCCCGTGAGTGCCGCCACATCCTGCTCTTCTTTCGCAAGAACTCCTACTTCCGGAATGAAGTGGTTGTGAAGGAGTATGTCGTCAGCGCTGCTGGTAAGAGGCCGCTGTCTGGATGGGCGGTGGCAGGTGGAGGAGGGCGGGTTGCCTTCCCCGACTCATTACCCAGCACCCTCTCACACACTCGTCTTCCTGCAGGGTACGGGCCATCTCATTCCCCTCCCATCCAGTGGCACCAGGATTTCGAACGAGAGGCCCACAGCCGCTGGCACCACAACAGCAGCCTTAACTTCTTCAACTGGTTCTCTGACCACAGCTTTGCCGGGGCTAGCAGGATAGCTGAGGTGGGGCCCTGTGACAAACAGCGTAAATGACCTTGCTGGCTTCTCCAGCTGCTTGGGATGGACACCTGAGCCCTGCCCCCGTTTCTCCTGCCAGATCCTCATGGACGACCTGTGGCCCAATCCCCTGCAGTATTATGTGAGCAAGAAGGCAGCAGGAGAGGGAACTGAGAGGACGACAGGTGAGGAGCCCAGGGCGTGGGCGCCGAGACGTGTGCTGTCGGGATCCCTGGGCCCTGGGCTACACAAAGGGAGACACTGAGGTTCACAGGAACACTCCGAGACAGCGACCCCGGGACAAAGCACGTCACCCTGACATGGAACGTGGGGAGGTGCAGTGCCAAACGGGTTGTGCCTGGGGAAGCTTGAGGCAGGCGAGGCCACGCAGCGTCATGGAGCAGAGCCGGAGAAGCAAAGCCGGCTCAGCGGCTGCACTTGCGGCAACTGTCATTCTGTGGCCCGTGAACCCCAGCCTCAGGTCTGCGAGCAGCGCATTACAAGGGTGACCAGAGGCACCCTTGGCCCAAATGTCTGGGTGTCCTGGTGCAAAGCCGCACCCCGCCTTCCCGTCCCTTCTCTGTGTTGATCACCACAGTTGTCCCCTTAAATTCCGGAGGCATCTCCTTTGCCAAGCCCACTGGCCCGCGGGCAGTCATGAAGGAGCAGGCTCGGTAACACGTGGCTGGAGGAAACATAAAGCGATCACAGTCGGGGGCAGGGGCTTGGCCAGGGGAGAATGAACGCCATTCCCGACGAGAACCTTGAAACCCTCAAGCAACCTTAAGTATGGCCCAGTGAAGATACCCACTGCTGTCCTCCTGTGTCCGTGTGCACGTGTGTCCCCGCGTGCGTGCTTGTGCATGTGCGTGTGCGTGTGCGTGTGTGTGTGTGTGCCATCTCGTCTAGGGAGCTTCATGATGTTGAAGTGAGGATGAGGACCATCGCACTTGACGGAAAGCAGTCCGGAAACTTCAGAAGGAGCCGAAGGGTCAACCCGCTTCCTCTCTGCAGGAAATAACTGAAGACAGGTGCCGGGGTGAAACACGGCCTGTTGAGGCCCCGGGAGCCCTGGAGAAATATCGAAATGTAAATAAACAACGTCAAGTGTGTTTCCGTGTGTGTGTGTGTGTGTGTGTCTGTGTGTGTGTGTGTGTGTGTGTGTGTCTGTGTGCTCTGGCACACGCACTCTTCCTCCTGGAAGGGGCTCCAGGGGACTGACTGAACACAGCGGCTGCATGTCGGTGTTTTCCTTCTGCGCCTGGGCTTCCCCATTCTGTGGATCGGCCTGTCCTGTAGGCTTGCCCACAGGGCTAGGACACGCATGGTCTGGGACTGCATCCCAGGGGGCAGAGGTACCGTTCCCCCAGGCCCAGTGGGGCCGGGCAGGGAGAAGACCTGATCGAAAGGCCAGCCAACCGGGGCTCATCTCTTCCCTGGGGAAATGAGGGAGTTCAAGGAAAGGGAATAACGAGCCAGGGACAAACACGTCCAGTAGCCAGGTTAGGTGGACGCCGATGGTGGCCTCCAGGGATGCTCCCTGGTGGATGGCCTCAGACACACCCACCGCACATTCCATGGGGGGAGGACTCAAGGTCCATGACTCTGTCGAACCCAGTGCCACTGCTCTCCCCAGGTCTAGGAACGCACACAGCCTCCTGCTGACACAGTCAGGCTCTGAGGACCAGCAACCACGTTAAGGAGTGAGGGCCAGGCTGTATGGAGGGACTGTGGGAGAGGGGACAGAGGGAGCTGGGAGGGTAGGAAACATGACCCTCTCGTTCTGGCACAAGGGCCCAGGAGAAAGGAGAAATTGCAGGGGGACACACACACACGCACGCTCACACACAGTGGTGCACAGACACTGCGTCCTCACACACACACTCAAACAGCCGCACCCACAAGCTGACACACACACTCACTCAGGTGCACCCTCAGTCACCACCCCCCCACACACTCCACTCCCTCACTTGTCCTGGCACACACAAGCTCACACAGCCACGCTCTGCCGGCATCTCTAGTGCCCTGACTCCCTAGGGCCCTCGTTTGGGCTCCCCCAGACGACAAAGAGGCGGAGGCGTGCGGGAGGGGTGGTATGGTTCCTCAGGACTGGCAAGGCCCAGTCCCCGCAGCGGTGTGCTGTCTGTCCCATGACCACTGTGGTGCTGAGATTCCTGTTTCCACATGGGCTTAAGGCGTTTGCCCAAGGCCCTCTCTCCGCTGAAGACCCCACAAGGTAAGCACCACCAAGAGGCACGAATCACTGGTCCCTGTCACAAGCTGAGGCAGTTAGTCTCCAGGTGTCAGCCCACAAGACCCTTCCACACGTGAACAATAACCCCATAGGTAGGGGCAGGATCAAAGCCGTGATTGCAACACCTTATCAGGGATTGCACAGGGCCCCACACTCCAGGTTGGAAAGAGCTTATCCAACTCCCTAAACTTTTGTTTTGTACATTACCATGGCTTCCAAGATCCTGAAACTTATTTTATTTAAACTTATTTATTTATTTATTTATTTATTTATTTATTTATTTATTTATCAGAGAGAGAGAGAGAGAGCACAAGCAGGGAAACAGCCCAGGGAGAGGGAGAGGCAGGCTTCCCGTCGAGCAGGGAGCCCGAAGCGGGGCTCGATCCCAGGAGCCTGGCTGCAGGACCTGAGCCGAAGGCAGACGCTTAAGCGTCTAGCCACCCAGGCGCCCCAAACCCCCTAAACTTGAACAGGAACGCAGCAACCCTTTGGGGAGCTCTGTACACTTGCTGAATAAACTTTGCCCTGCTGCCCACCACTCCTCTTCTGGACTACATCTCCTTTCCACGACACGGCATGACCGAGAACCCGGGCACACAGGGACCCACAGTCCTGGATCCCAGACTGCTGTCTCATCGGAGAGGACCACATCAGGAGTTCACTAGCGTTCTGGCTCCATGACTCTGAACCACGTGTGTGTCCCTGGCCCTTCTGGATCTTCGTGTTCTTGTCTGTGTAAAGCGTCCCTCTTTGCCCGTGTTAGTCTGTCTTCCCGAACATGCCTTGGCGTGTCTTGGCCCGGCTGTGCCTGTGCCGTCAGGTCTCCCATCTCGCATCCGTGCTGAGCCCAGATAGGCACAGCTGTGCCTCTAGGAGTGCTTTGGGCTTTGCGAGTCTCTGCTTGGCTACAGCTGCCGGGCCGTTGGCCTGCCAATGTGTTGGCGTAAGGGTTCCTGTCTCTGAGTCTGTCCACCTGTGAATTGGACCCCGTTTCATCCATTTTGGGGTCAGAATCCTCTCCTCCTCCGACGGGGGCGCGTTAGGAATCTTTGGTGAGTCTTGAGAAGTCCTTCACTTCCTGGACCGTAGGGTGGCGCAGTGACGCCTCCTTGGAAACAGAGGAAGGGCCAAGCTCCTCCTGCTGGGCAGCGAGGGGCTCACCAAAGGGTCCTCAGCCGCCCTGCTTAGGGCCGAAGGTCACTCATCGTTCTCCCTTTTCCCGCTTTCAACTACTTTGTGGCCTCAGTCTCTTGCACAGTGCGTTGATGTGGGCAGGTTTTCAAAGGCAGAACGTCCTGCTGCCCTCCCCATCTTGCTGTGTTGCCCCGTAGCCTGCTCCTGAGCAGGACCGACTGACGTCCGCCACTGTGGTACTTGGTTTCTGTGTAACCCATGCCCCTTTCCATCCTCAATTCCTGCGTTACGTCCTCCTTTGCTGTCCGCTTCGTGTGTCTGGGAGACAGGCGGACATCTCTGGCACCACTGGATCGAACTGCGCTAGGCCTCCGAGACCTTGTGCGTGAGCGAGGTACCCAAGGCACCGTCAGGGACATGCGGGGACCTCCAAGAGGTCCTTCCTGCCCCTTCGTTCTGAAATTCCTCTGCAAACGCTTGGCTGATCCCAACGCTAGGGACGCAGCCAATATTGCCACCTGCCGGCCCGGGGCACCTTGGGTCGGTAGAACTCCTGCGCCTGGCAGAACTCAGTGTTCACACCCCGACCCCGTTCACCCCGTCACCACTGCTCTACCCTGGGGTTGCTTGCCCGCCTCTGGCTCTGTTAGCTTCCTACACATGGGTGCTCCCACCCATAGGCTTCCTCCTGGGAAGGGGCTGGCTTCCTCCACGGTAGACAGTGCTTTACCGATTCTACGCTGAACGCCCCTTCTTGGGGGCCCTCCCCACTCACAGTTGCAGGGAACACCCCAGCCTGGGGGAACCCAGGTTTGCCCATACGTGGACTTGGTTGACGTAGTGGGCGAGGGGCCTGCTCCCGGCTGGGTGTCGTGACTCCACTTCACGTTCCCACAGCTTACAAGACCCAGCTCTGTGCATGCTGAGCCGACGATCCTACACGTGCCCCTGCTTGGATGCACTTGTCCTTCAGGCCACACAGGCAACGCAGCGTGGTTCCATAGGCAAATCCTGCTCTCCTGTTTCCTCTGCGAGTACTTTACGGGGATGCCTTGTATCTCAGGCTAGCCCTTTGACTTAAGGGTCTAGTGACCGGCTTCCTTTCAGCGGGTAGGACTCTGCTTATCTTAGAGCCACACACCCCCACCGCCACCCCACGGCCCTCTCCCTACCACCCTAGGCTCATCCTCTCACTCCTTCTCCTGATGCCTGGTGCATATTTTCTCGGGCGTCCTTGGCGACCATAACCTTTACGTTACACTCTTTTTCCCTGAACGTGTTGAAGGTTATCACCCACTGCCTTCTGGCCACCGTCCATCCTAAGGGGAAGCTGGCTCTTCCTCCCACTGAGGAACCCCGGGGTGTGATGGGTCAGTCCCGCCTCTGTGGGCTGCCGAGAGGCCTGTCCTTGCCTTTGCACCAAACACAAGAGCCCATTGGCCTGGGCATCCCTTTGGATCCTTCCTTCCCCTAGGACTGCATTGGGCTCCTTGGATGTGCAGAGTCAGCATTGTCCGCAAAGTGGCAAAGCTTTATCACCTTAGGTCCTCATGCACTGGCTGCCTCTTCCTCTCTCCCACCTCTTCCTGGCATTCCCAATTTGTGCCTGCTGGTGGTCAGCATGAGCTGACCCCTCTCCCTCCCTCTCCCTCTCTCCCTTCCTCTCTCCCTGCAGAGTCTCTCCCTCCTCTCTCCCTCTCCCTTTCCCTCGCTTCTCCTCTCCATCCCTCCTCTCCCTCTCCCTCCTCTCTCCCTCACCCTTCTGTGTCCCTCTCCCTCCTCTCTCCCTCCTCTCTCTTCTTCCCCCTCCCTCCTCCTCTACTTCTCCCCTCCTTTCCCTCTCTTCACCCTCTCCCTCTCCTCCCCCTCTCCCTTCTGTGTCCCTCTCCCTCCTCTCTCCCTCCTCTCTCTTCCTTCCCCTCCCTCCCTTTTCCTCCCTCCTCAGTCCTACTCTCCCTCTCTTCCCCCTCTTGCTCTCTTCCCCGTCTCCCATCACCTGGAGCCCCCAGCCTTCTCCATTTCCATGGCTGTGCTGCTTCTGGTGCAGTGTTGCCTCAGGAGCTTCCTTCAGGGGCTGGAGCAACATGACAAGAGCTAGTGTACTTAGGACTGTAGTGGTAACTCCAACGTCTGGGCTGTCTCAGGGACGGTGTTAGAAAATTTTGCTTCTCCCGCCATATGGCCTTTGGTTTTGCTCCCTTCCTCGTTTGCGTCAACAAGCAGATTTTGAAACACTGAAACGTGCTACCGCCAAAAGCCCTGCACTTTACCCCAAGGGGGACCCTCCTGCCCCTTTCCGGTTGAAATCCTCCAGGCGCCCAGACCCATTCCTTTTAAATGAGGCCCTCCCACAATGCAACACTAACCCTCGCGGCCTTGGCATCACCCACGCGGCCTTCCTGGCACTCAAGGCGGTATCCCTCGGGCACCTCAATGTTCACCCAAGGTGGGGACCGCCATGAGGCGTGGGACTGTCCCGAAGGACCTGGTGAGTACCGGAGAAAGGGCACGTGTGCTGCCAATGCTCGCTGCCATATCCCCTCGCAGGCAGGTGGTCCACTCGGTGACAGACACAGCAGGAACATGCAGCCATTGGGGGGACCAAAGGCAGTGGAGCTGCCCAGCAGCCTCAGCTCCTCAGGAAGGTGGATAAAAGCAGGCTCCGTGGGCCATTCTGCTGGAGCTCTGACATCCTTGGCAGTTAGAGCAGGAGGGAAGGAGGACACGAGAGTCCCCCAAGGAAGGAGAAAGCAAAGATGGGAAGAGAGCCAGACAGAGAAGGGTGTGGCAGAGGAAAGTACAGCGGGAGCAAGTCCTGCCAGCGGCTTTGACGAAAGACTACCCCGAGTCACTGTGTAGGCTACATGGCCTGCCCATTGGCATGCCACCGAGTCCGAATCCCGGACCTCCCTGGGGCTGTGTTAGTAGCTCTGTAGGCACCGTGGGGTGGCCAGGGACCTTGGCTCTTTGCTAATTTGAGGCCAGTTATGTGTGTGTGTTTCCTCTCTTTTGAGGAGAGTCCGGGCGCGGAGGGGGTGAGGGAGGCAGCCCCTGCATCCTGGATCCTGGTGGGCGGCCCCCTGACACCCTTCGCCACCGTTCGGGTAAATGCGGGAAGGCCATGGGCACAGCGATCTGGCGGTGGTTGGAGCACCAGGTAATGGCTCCAGGGCTTTCCTTCAGGGTCACTAAGAAAGGGCCGGGTGAGGCTTCCGGGGGTCAGGGGGTCACCCTCTTGAGCCGTTGCATTGGAATTCCCCAGTGCCAGCAGCCTGGTCCCCCTGGACGGCCGGGAAAGGCAACACGGGCTGTGTGATAGGAGGGACCTCCGGCTCATGGCCTGGCAGGTGATAGCCGGGAATAGACCAGGTTCCAGATGCGGAGGCCACCCCGGAGGAGGAGGCACACAGGCCGGCTCCCTGGCTGGTGCCTTCGGGGGCCGAGGGGCGGGGGTCTGGGCGGGCACACGCTCCGCCCTGTCATCCTCAGTACGCTCCGTGCCCAGCGGCCTGGGCGTGACTCAGGGCTCCGTGTCACAAAGGCCGCATGCGTGGCGTCGCGTCACCGTCGCCCCGTGGCCATCTGGTCCCTAGCTCTTCTGCGCATGCCTTCACCAGCCTCCGGCCTCTTGGAGGCCTCTGCTTCCCGCCTCCAGTTGGGGGCGCCAGAGCTCCACCTGCCGGCCGCGTGCGGGAGCCAGGTGCTGGCTCCTCCAGCTCCTTCGCTCCGCTGCGGGCTCTGCTCCCTCAGCACCAGCACCACATGGAGAGCGCGGCGGGCTCCGGGCAAGGCGGGGCTGCCCTGCCATCCTGGAGCACCTTGTTCCTGGAGGGGGGCCGTGAGGCGCCGGAGCCCTGCGCCCAGGCAGGCGCCTGGGGTGAGGCGGGGCCGCTGCAGGCCCTAGGTGCCGGGGGGATGGGCGCAGAGGCTGTGCTGGGTGCGGAGGCCCAGCAGGGCAGAGAGCAGGCCGGCCCCGGGGACGAGTTGGTGCTGGTGGTGGAGGATATCATGGCGGTGGTGGAGGTCGTGGCCGAGGAAGACCAGGAGGCGGTGCAAGCACAGCAGGACGAGCAGCTGCAGCAGCTGCAGCAGGGGGAGTCAGGGCTGGGTCCCGAGACAGCCGGCGCCCCACTTGCCGCGCTGGAGATGGTTCAGTTCGCGCTCAGCTCTGTGGATGCCCAAGCTACCAGGGCCTACTTGCGGCTCAAGCGCAGGATGAATCAGAAGCGGAGTTCTCACCTGGCTCGAAGAAGGGCCATCATACAGCGCATCCCCGGCTTCTGGGCCCAGGCGGTATCCTTTCTCCTGCTGGGCTTGGGTTTGTCTGCGGTGGAGGTCCACTGGGAGGAAGGGACCAGCAGAGGCTCTGCCAGGGGCAGGAGCGCTGGGGGAAAGGGTCCCCGGCCCCTCTCCACCCCCAGTGGGAGTGGGTCCCCCGTCCCTATAAGGCGCAGCACAGGGGCGTGGGCCTGGAAGGTGGGGGGAAGGCAAGGGCTGAGGCTTGTGGAGACCACGTCTGAGCAGAAGCTGCGGGCAAATGCTCTGGGACTGCAGGGAGCACTCCCAACACTCTCCCAGGGGTCATGGAGCACATGTCCACACCCTGCATGTCTAGTGTAGTTCCACCCTTGGCTCGGAGCAGGTCCTGGAAGGAAACGTCCTGCCGGCTGCGTGGGGTATGCCCATTGAGAGGCAGGCCACCCCCTTCCCTGTCCTTCAGAGCCTGTGTTCTTTTCCAAAGAGTACAGTGCCCACCCACTGCTGCGTCCTCATGCGGCTTCCAGAGTCATTCAGCAGGCCGCCAGGCTTCCCCGTACATCAGAAACCCAGACACGCTGTACGCGGTGCTGCAAACTGTCTCCTCAGGCCCTACACAGCCAGGCTGCGGCCCCATGCCCAGGCGCCCCCCCACCCCCCGTTTGCTCCCTCCGTGTCTCTCCCCTCTATGTGCGTCCCACCCTCTCCCTCGCTCCCCTCTGCCCTCCCTCTGTGTCCCTTCCTCCTGTGTGGGTATCTCTGTCTCTGTCTCTCCTTTGCTTTCCCCCCCCCCCGTTGCCACCCAACCACCTTCCCTCCCTCTCTCGCTGAACCTAACGGGCCCTCCCTTTGCCCTGTGGGTGTGCAGCCAGGCTAAGGGAGATGAGTGGCCCCTTTGTGGGCGCAGAAGGCCCCTCCAGGACACAGGCCTGCAGGCCAACACATAAGCAAACACGGCCCTGAGAGCGCGACCGACCACATCTGGACACCCAAAGCAGTCACTGCCTGCCTGCCAAACACACAGGCCAGGGTGACGGTGGAAGGGAGAACAGGCAGGCCCTTGACCTTGTCCTGCCGGGCGCAGACCCTCTCGGAGGCACTGGAAGCCAAGGCACCTGCTGGTATTGAGCAGCTGTGATGAAAGAGCAGGAGCTGAGTGGCTTGGGAGGGCAGCAGGGCCTGGTGGTTCTACCCGTGCCCTGTTTGGGGCCCTTCCTCTCCCCGGGAAGGGCTGGGTTGGTCCTGGCTCTCCTTCCATAGCGCTGAAGGCGAGGCTCCTTGACCCAAGGCAGATCCTGAATCACCCCCAGATATCAGCCGTGACGGGTGACCAGGACAAAGATGTGCTCAGCTACATGACCGATTTGGAGGTCAGCACTGGGAGTGGGTGGCGGGGGTAGGACCACTGGGAGTGGAATTTGGGCAAGGGAGGGCCCGGTAGTATTGTTCAGCGGAGGATGCAGGGAGCATCTCGGGACCCGTGGAGGACAAGTCCCCTTCCCCTCGTCTTTCTTTTATGTTGCAGGTGGAGGAACTGGGCCGTCCCAAGGACCACAGCAGGTTGATGTTCTTCTTTGGGAACAACCCCTACTTCCAGAACAAAGTGATCCTTAAGGAGTATCACCTTAGCATTGCCGGTAGGAGTGGGCTAGAGCTTCGAGGGTGCCGGGGGCGGGCCGGCGGGGGCAGGTGGGCACTCGGGAGGAGCAGGGAGTGTGCAGGGACACAAGTGGAAGCCAGAGCCGGCACAGGAGGGAGAGAGGCTGAGAGGAGAGCGGGAGAGAGGGCGACAGGGTGTGGGTCCTAGGCAGTGCAGAGCCTCCCCTGAATTTTCCCTTCCTGCAGGATACAGGGCGACTCGGTCCACTCCAGTGCAGTGGTTCTGGGATGAAGAACGTGGAGCTCCCAGCCGAAGACTCGACTCCACCAGCCTTACCTTCTTCAAGTGGTTGTGCGACCCCAGCTGCCCAGGGTCTAACAAGATTGCCGAGGTGGGGCCGCTTGAGGCCTTCATTAGCATTGGTGATGGCAATGGGGGCAGCCTGGGAAGGGGTCCCGGGCCCCGTGCTCACCTGGGCGGTTTCCCCTACCAGATCATCATCGAGGACCTGTGGCGCAATCCCTTGCGGTACTACCTGAGGCAGGGAGGCAGCCGACGACACTGAGCAGACAGGAGGACCTGTCGGTGAGTAGCCGGGCCACTGCGTCCTGAAATATGTGTGGGAGGTGCCAGGGCACAGTCGGGTTTGGGACTCAGTTTGGAAACTGAGGCTCAGAGGACCCTGGGCCCCGGATCACCCAGGGAGCGGCTGGAGGGAGAGTAGGGACCCTGGCGAGGGAACTCAGGGCACACACCCAGGGCAGGGTGTCCACTGGGGCAAGTTCATCCGGTGAGCCAGGTGGGAGCCAGAAAGTCTCAGGTCGTTCGGGGGAAGCAAGGCTCCTCCACCCCATTTCTCTGAACACTCACCCATGGCCGTCCGCCGGGTCCTCAGTTCTCCTGCTGGCTTTTCAGGTGGGGACAGTCTGCCAAAGTTTTCGAGTGGGGCTCCCTTGTCCCGAGACGCTCCGACGTCCCTCCGTGTTACGGACCACCCCGTGGCCTCCCAGAGCCACACGGCCATTCTTGGCAATGGTACTAGGCCATCTGGAGGAGGGTGGTGAAGCCCTAGAGGAGGAGGAAGCGGGATCCCACAAGGACAGGGCCCTCGGTCACCGCCGCCTTAGCGATCCTCGGCATGAGGCAGTGTCACGAACACCTCCCTTGTGCGTCCGTGTGTCGTGTGTTTGTGTGTGTGTGTCGCGGGCACGGCAGCTGTGCGGACGTGGACACCGCAGAGCATCAGAGTTGGACCAACGAGAAGCAGTGGAGGAGGCGTCCAGCGTTGTGAGAGACGGGTGGACGAGTCTACGTGGTGCTCTGCCCGCACAGGACAGACGTGGGGGAACAGATCTTCAGGGCCAGCTCTAGAGAGTGTCCAGCACCCAGATCGCCAGGGATGGCGGGCGAGTCATAAACAAGTTCAGAAGCCCTATGTGTCTGTGTGTGGATGTGTATGGGGGACCCAGCACACGGCCAGTAGGAGATCAGCCCTGGCCTGTGGGATTCCGTGTGTGCGGGGGCTGTAAGGCACGGGGGCAGGGCAGGGCAGGGCTTGGTTGTGGAGAGACCACCGCTCTTGCTCGGCAGGTCAGGGAGGAGGACGGGAAAGGGCACACCTCTCTACATGGGAGCCGTGTTCTTCAGGGCAGGGGAAGGGGCGTGCCGAGCGGGGCACTCGTGGCCCGGTGGCTCTGCTACCGCCCCGTTCACCCCCGCTTGGAGAGCTTCTCCCTGTACCCTTTCTCCTGGAAGCGTGCCCTGCATTGCTGTGATGCCGTCCCGTGCATGCTTCCTCTAGTCAGGATCACCGCAAAACCACGTGTCCCTGGAGGACTAAGGAGGCGGTTCCTCAGGGTCCCTCACGGTCCCTCCAAACCCACGTCCTGTCCCTCTGCACCACCCTCCCACAGGCGTGCATGTGTGTGTGTGTGTGTGTGTGTGTGTTGCGTGTTCAAGTGTCTGCATGAGCACACACCTGTCCCAGTGTGGTTGTAGGCCCTGTTCGATGATGGAGAGGGACTGCGGGGTTTCTAGCTCTGCTGACTGAGGAGAAAGGGGCCAGTGGCTGACTGCAGCCACATCCCTCCTGACACACAGACGTCGTGGGCATTCCTTGGGTATTCAGGGGTGTGTCTGCCCCCGGATGCCACACGCAGAGGGGCCAAGGGGAGCAGGGAGGGGTGGGAGCTGGCAGGCGTATGTCAAGCGACCTCCCATCTGTGCTGCTGGCACGGCTGGTCCCAGCTGTGGGAAACACCGTGAGGTTTCAGCATGTGCTACAGAGGGGCTAAGAACTTGTGCCCCGATTTGCGCTGTCGGCCAAGGGTCCCAAAGAGTAAGTAAGTCCCCACTGGCAGTACGTTTCTGCAGAGGAAAGAGTCCTGAGGGGAGCGCTCCTCCTGGCCGAAGGGCCGTCCTGGTGTCCGATGAGCTCCCGGTTGGGGCGGTCATCTCTGCCTCCTGTGGACCAGGTGGAGAAGAGGGAAAGGAGAGGAGGTGGACCCTCAGGGCCCGTGTTCTCTGCCTCACCGAGGGGCACCTAGCTTGCTGCTCCTGAGTCGACAGGCGCTTCCCAAATCAACACCTCTCACTACCCCTGAGCTGGCTCCCACCACCAGCACGCCCCCGAGGACGCACTTCCCCAGGTGACGTTCCCCACTAGCTCTGCCACAACTGGACCTCGCAACGTGGGCCCCAGCTCTGTCTTCCTGTTGCCTATCAATGGTCTCTGTGTGAGCGACCCAGTGGCCCCTGGGCTGCTATGCTGACAGCTCAGCCTGTTTGGACTCTTGGCCTCTCGTCTTTGGGGAACTCTGTTCCTTCCTGCCTGTCGGAGCAGCTAGCTGTAGGTAGAGGAGGGTTCTGGCCTTCGGGCTCTGGAAGCCCTGCTGGGCCCATGGCCCCATGTCCGGAACAGCACTAGGTGGCACCACTGTGCGGCAGTGGTGGGGATCTGAAGCCCGATACACTCCTCAGGAACAGAGTAGTGCGCTGGAGAGCCGCAGTGCCGTGGGCACAGGGAGCTTCCCTTGAGCCACTGGAAAGGCTGTTCCCTCATACACGTCTTCCCGGCTCCTTGACTCCTAAGCTGCAGGGCAACCTGGCAGCTCCCATGGTCTGGTCCCTAGGATTCTTCATGTCCGCAAGGTGGAGCTGAAGACCCATGGACCCCACTGGTCCCACGGGACCGGCCAGCATGCCTTAGGCCCTAGAAGTCCCCAGAAAGGGCCAGCCCACCATGCCTGTTTTCCCTGGAACCTTCTGGGCTTCCTCTGGGCTTTCGGGAAGGACCTCCCAGCTATAAAAGGGAGAGGAAAGGCTGGACGGTAGCCACATGCCCTGTGCCCCCAGAGCAAGGCGCCGTGCTGCCTCGGCCACGTGGAAGACCTGTCTGCCGTGGAATGAGGTGGGGTTGATTGGATGCAGGCATCAGCTGCCAGGGAGTAAGTCTTACGTTGCCACGCCGTCTCCGGGGCATGGCTCGTGAGGCACTTTGCCGGCACCGAGGACAAAGTGGGTGTGGAAGAAGGCCCTACTTTTCAGTCATGCCTGGAGAGACTGGCTTGCATTGGCACCAAAGCAACTGCCCAAAGCTTACTGTGCCGGCTTACAAGCACACTCTGGGTGTCCTCTCACCACGACTGCGAGCCCGCCGCGGGGCCGTGGTGGCCCGGCCTGATATTCCGCTCACGGTCTGACCCGGGTGGCCTGGACGGGCCAAGGCTAGGAAGGGTACGTTCTCTTCTGCAGGCCAGGCGAGCCGGGAACCCCTTCCCATGGCATTCGCAGTGTTGGCACAATGCAGCACAACACATTCTGTGTCTAGTGGGAAAGGCGTGTGCATTCCTGCTACGTGTGTCCTGGGTGCCGTCCTCAGCTCCTTGCCGCCTGACCTCCCTAACAGCAGACAGACAGGTGGCTCCAGGCCAGCAGACGGCATCACCTGCCACCCTCTTAACAGGGTTCACCCAGACATCCTCTTCACGGTCCCCTTTGCTCTATGCTCGTGGCTCCTCTAAGGGTCAGTTGCTCTGTCCTCCAGGGCAAACACACTGCGTGTCTGCTTGCGTGGTTGTTGGGTGAGTGTGCTGCTGTGGGACCCCGCTTGGGACCTTTTCCAGGGTCACCTGACTGGGTGCCAGTCACAGAGGGGGACAGGGCTTTTATGCCCAGGGAAAAGAGCTGCTCAGAGGGGTGAATGCATCTTCTGTCCTGAAGTCCTTCTCCCCTAGAGACCGTGTGGCCAGTGAGGGGCCAGAGAAAGAGCACCTGAACCCAAAGACTTAGAGGAAGACGGAGAGGAGAGCAAGAAGAAAGCACAGGCACGCAGATGGACAGAGCACTCTTTGTCACTCTTCTCCTGAGTAGCAAAGGACATGGGCTGGAACAAACTGTGGCCACACTTTTCCCCCCACGCTGGCCTGGCAGAGAGCATCGGGGCACCTGTGTCCTGGAATTGCCCTAGATTCTCCGGGGCATGGGCTGACGCTTTCCACACACACTGGTCCAGGGCTCTCGGGGGTGTGTACCGTGTCCTGAGTCCTAGAGGAGTCTATTCGGGTAGGCGAGGGACAGCCTGGCATTGCCTGGCTTCAAATACCAGGCGGAGGGCCCCCCGGGAGGAAGCGGCGGGAGGGGTGAAGGTGGAGGTGTGTCCCGGCGGGACTGCAGGCGGGGGCGCCACAGCTGGCTCCCTGAGTGGTGCCTGCAGCGCGAGGGGCGGGGCCCTGCGTGACCACGCCCACCAGCCGTTACCTGATTGGACGCGGGGTTCTCCCTCGTCCAAGGCCAGCCCAGGACTCAGTCCCACCAAGGCCGCACACGTGATACAGCGTCCTCCTGGGGCGTCACAGCATGCCCGCTATCCCTTGTGCGCATGCGTTCAGCGGCCCACGGCCTCTGGGAGGACGCTGCCTCCCGCAGACAACCAGGGGCGCCGGAGCTCCACCTGCCCGACCGTTTGCGGGAGCCACGTGCTCTCACCTCCAGCTCCTCTCCGCTGCTGGCTCTGCTCGCTCACGACCAGGACCACATGGAGAGCGCGGCGGGCTCCGGGGAAGGCGGGGCTGCCCCGCCGTCCTGCACCACCTTGGTCCTGGAGGGGGGCCGTGAGGCGTCGGGGCCCCGCGCCCAGGCAGGCGCCCGGGGGGACGCAGGGCCGCTGCAGGCCCTAGGTGCCGCCGGGATGGGCGCAGAGGCTGTGGTGGGTGCTGAGGCCCAGCAGGGCAGAGAGCAGGCCGGCCCCGGGGACGAGTTGGTGCTGGTGGTGGATGTCATGGTAGCGCTGGACCCTGGTGTAGAGGAGGTTGGAGGGGAGCACACTGTAGAGGAATCAGAGGAGGAGGAGGACAAGGAGGCTGAGCAGGAAGCCAAAGTTGCGGTGGAGTCTCAGGACACAGTCAAGTCTGAGGAAGAGGAGAAAGCTGAAGTGGTGGCACGGCCTGAAGAGGCTGAGGAAGGGGAGGCTGTTGAGGATGAGAAGGAGGACACTGAGGAGGGGGCTGTTGCGGAAGAGTCTGAGATATACCTCCAAGAGGTTACGGAGGTGGGGGAGGAAGCTGATGAGGGAAATGAGAAGTCCACGGAGAAAGAGCATGAGGAGGCGGAGAAGGCTGAGGAGGATTCTGTGGACGGAGCATCTGAGGCCAAGGAGGAGGAGGCTAAGAAGGAGGAGGACGCAGATGGTGAAGAGCAGGTGGCTGAGGAAGAGGAGGCCGAGGAGTGGGAGCAGCCTGAGGAAGGGGAGAAGGCTGAAGAGGCTGAGGAGGTGGCTGTGCAGGAGGAGGCCAGGGAGGAGGGCCAGAAGGAGGAAGAGGCGCAGGAGAAGCAGGAAGGGGAAGAACAGCCAGAGGCACGGCGGGGTCCATCCCTGTCCCCGCTCGAGGCTCTAGGGGCCCTGCAGTCCGAGCTGGAGCCCGGGAATAAGCAAGCCAGCAGGTCCTACTCTCTGCTCAAGCTCAAGTCATGTCAGAGGCGGCAGCGTCACCTGGAACACCGAAGCGCCATTATCCGGGGCATCCCTGGCTTCTGGGCCAAGGCTGTATCCTTCATGCTGTCACTGAGGGATTCCGATGTATCTGGGCCAGTGCATGAGGAACGAGAGGGAGGGGGCTGTTGACTATCAACATGCATCATGGGGGGGAACCCCCCTCACGCCCCGCAGCATTGCAGAGGACACGCTCATGCCGTGGGGATCAAGACAGCCTGGAAATCCTGGTTCCGGTTGGGCGTGGGGGCCGCAGGGTGCTCTGGGTGTCGCACGAGGCACTGAAACTCCGCTGGGCATCTAGGAGCACTGGTTCGGGTCAGAGTCAGGAATAGCAGCAGGGTCTCTTCACCCAAAACACATTCACACCAAGCACGGGTTCCCCTGGGTAGAATGCTGCAGGCAAGGGGTGGTGAGAGCCCACCCGGTCAGCCTGAGGCAGGAATGTGTGCTGTCCGGAAACGCGCTAGTTCTGCCTAGCCATCAGCACACGAGGATGAGCTGTGGAGGGGGTGTGGGGCGGGAGGGGTGTCTCTCAGGATGCCAGCTGCCTGTGTCTCTGCTGAGATATGTAGCACCACGGGGCGCCGTGGTCCTTGAGGCAGCCGGGGCGGAGGCAGTGGGACCCCGCGGCGGAGAGGGGAGACAGTGCCCGGTTGCTGTCCAGACTCGCTCTGTTGCTGTAGCTCTTTCATCTCCAGCCCTCGGAGATCCTTGACCGAAAGCAGTTTGTGAACCACTCGCAGATGTCAGCCATGATCAGTGAGCAAGATGAAGGCATACTTGGCTACCTGACGGATTTGAAGGTCTGGCCCGGGAGACTGAGGCCGGGGTGGGGGACAGGAGAGGAGAGGGTGGCCAAAGTGAGTCCTCCCCAAAGTCAGGAGGGTCAAGGTCTGCTGGACAGAGCTTTCACGCCTCTGCCCCACTTTCCCGCCGGGCAGGTGGAGGAACTGCGGTTTCCCCGTGAGTGCCGCCACATCCTGCTCTTCTTTCGCAAGAACTCCTACTTCCGGAATGAAGTGGTTGTGAAGGAGTATGTCGTCAGCGCTGCTGGTAAGAGGCCGCTGTCTGGATGGGCGGTGGCAGGTGGAGGAGGGCGGGTTGCCTTCCCCGACTCATTACCCAGCACCCTCTCACACACTCGTCTTCCTGCAGGGTACGGGCCATCTCATTCCCCTCCCATCCAGTGGCACCAGGATTTCGAACGAGAGGCCCACAGCCGCAGGCACCACAACAGCAGCCTTAACTTCTTCAACTGGTTCTCTGACCACAGCTTTGCCGGGGCTAGCAGGATAGCTGAGGTGGGGCCCTGTGACATACAGCGTAAATGACCTTGCTGGCTTCTCCAGCTGCTTGGGATGGACACCTGAGCCCTGCCCCCGTTTCTCCTGCCAGATCCTCATGGACAACCTGTGGCCCAATCCCCTGCAGTATTATGTGAGCAAGAAGGCAGCAGGAGAGGGAACTGAGAGGACGACAGGTGAGGAGCCCAGGGCGTGGGCGCCGAGACGTGTGCTGTCGGGATCCCTGGGCCCTGGGCTACACAAAGGGAGACACTGAGGTTCACAGGAACACTCCGAGACAGCGACCCCGGGACAAAGCACGTCACCCTGACATGGAACGTGGGGAGGTGCAGTGCCAAACGGGTTGTGCCTGGGGAAGCTTGAGGCAGGCGAGGCCACGCAGCGTCATGGAGCAGAGCCGGAGAAGCAAAGCCGGCTCAGCGGCTGCACTTGCGGCAACTGTCATTCTGTGGCCCGTGAACCCCAGCCTCAGGTCTGCGAGCAGCGCATTACAAGGGTGACCAGAGGCACCCTTGGCCCAAATGTCTGGGTGTCCTGGTGCAAAGCCGCACCCCGCCTTCCCGTCCCTTCTCTGTGTTGATCACCACAGTTGTCCCCTTAAATTCCGGAGGCATCTCCTTTGCCAAGCCCACTGGCCCGCGGGCAGTCATGAAGGAGCAGGCTCGGTAACACGTGGCTGGAGGAAACATAAAGCGATCACAGTCGGGGGCAGGGGCTTGGCCAGGGGAGAATGAACGCCATTCCCGACGAGAACCTTGAAACCCTCAAGCAACCTTAAGTATGGCCCAGTGAAGATACCCACTGCTGTCCTCCTGTGTCCGTGTGCACGTGTGTCCCCGCGTGCGTGCTTGTGCGTGTGCGTGTGCGTGTGTGTGTGTGTGCCATCTCGTCTAGGGAGCTTCATGATGTTGAAGTGAGGATGAGGACCATCGCACTTGATGGAAAGCAGTCCGGAAACTTCAGAAGGAGCCGAAGGGTCAACCCGCTTCCTCTCTGCAGGAAATAACTGAAGACAGGTGCCGGGGTGAAACACGGCCTGTTGAGGCCCCGGGAGCCCTGGAGAAATATCGAAATGTAAATAAACAACGTCAAGTGTGTTTCCGTGTGTGTGTGTGTGTGTGTGTCTGTGTGTGTGTGTGTGTGTGTGTGTGTCTGTGTGCTCTGGCACACGCACTCTTCCTCCTGGAAGGGGCTCCAGGGGACTGACTGAACACAGCGGCTGCATGTCGGTGTTTTCCTTCTGCGCCTGGGCTTCCCCAGTCTGTGGATCGGCCTGTCCTGTAGGCTTGCCCACAGGGCTAGGACACGCATGGTCTGGGACTGCATCCCAGGGGGCAGAGGTACCGTTCCCCCAGGCCCAGTGGGGCTGGGCAGGGAGAAGACCTGATCGAAAGGCCAGCCAACCGGGGCTCATCTCTTCCCTGGGGAAATGAGGGAGTTCAAGGAAAGGGAATAACGAGCCAGGGACAAACACGTCCAGTAGCCAGGTTAGGTGGACGCCGATGGTGGCCTCCAGGGATGCTCCCTGGTGGATGGCCTCAGACACACCCACCGCACATTCCATGGGGGGAGGACTCAAGGTCCATGACTCTGTCGAACCCAGAGCCACTGCTCTCCCCAGGTCTAGGAACGCACACAGCCTCCTGCTGACACAGTCAGGCTCTGAGGACCAGCAACCACGTTAAGGAGTGAGGGCCAGGCTGTATGGAGGGACTGTGGGAGAGGGGACAGAGGGAGCTGGGAGGGTAGGAAACATGACCCTCTCGTTCCGGCACAAGGGCCCAGGAGAAAGGAGAAATTGCAGGGGGACACACACACACGCACGCTCACACACAGTGGTGCACAGACACTGCGTCCTCACACACACACTCAAACAGCCGCACCCACAAGCTGACACACACACTCACTCAGGTGCACCCTCAGTCACCACCCCCCCACACACTCCACTCCCTCACTTGTCCTGGCACACACAAGCTCACACAGCCACGCTCTGCGGGCATCTCTAGTGCCCTGACTCCCTAGGGCCCTCGTTTGGGCTCCCCCAGACGACAAAGAGGCGGAGGCGTGCGGGAGGGGTGGTATGGTTCCTCAGGACTGGCAAGGCCCAGTCCCCGCAGCGGTGTGCTGTCTGTCCCATGACCACTGTGGTGCTGAGATTCCTGTTTCCACATGGGCTTAAGGCGTTTGCCCAAGGCCCTCTCTCCGCTGAAGACCCCACAAGGTAAGCACCACCAAGAGGCACGAATCACTGGTCCCTGTCACAAGCTGAGGCAGTTAGTCTCCAGGTGTCAGCCCACAAGACCCTTCCACACGTGAACAATAACCCCATAGGTAGGGGCAGGATCAAAGCCGTGATTGCAACACCTTATCAGGGATTGCACAGGGCCCCACACTCCAGGTTGGAAAGAGCTTATCCAACTCCCTAAACTTTTGTTTTGTACATTACCATGGCTTCCAAGATCCTGAAACTTATTTTATTTAAACTTATTTATTTATTTATTTATTTATTTATTTATTTATTTATTTATTTATCAGAGAGAGAGAGAGAGAGAGCACAAGCAGGGAAACAGCCCAGGGAGAGGGAGAGGCAGGCTTCCTGTCGAGCAGGGAGCCCGAAGCGGGGCTCGATCCCAGGAGCCTGGCTGCAGGACCTGAGCCGAAGGCAGACGCTTAAGCGTCTAGCCACCCAGGCGCCCCAAACCCCCTAAACTTGAACAGGAACGCAGCAACCCTTTGGGGAGCTCTGTACACTTGCTGAATAAACTTTGCCCTGCTGCCCACCACTCCTCTTCTGGACTACATCTCCTTTCCACGACACGGCATGACCGAGAACCCGGGCACTGAGGGACCCACAGTCCTGGATCCCAGACTGCTGTCTCATCGGAGAGGACCACATCAGGAGTTCACTAGCGTTCTGGCTCCATGACTCTGAACCACGTGTGTGTCCCTGGCCCTTCTGGATCTTCGTGTTCTTGTCTGTGTAAAGCGTCCCTCTTTGCCCGTGTTAGTCTGTCTTCCCGAACATGCCTTGGCGTGTCTTGGCCCGGCTGTGCCTGTGCCGTCAGGTCTCCCATCTCGCATCCGTGCTGAGCCCAGATAGGCACAGCTGTGCCTCTAGGAGTGCTTTGGGCTTTGCGAGTCTCTGCTTGGCTACAGCTGCCGGGCCGTTGGCCTGCCAATGTGTTGGCGTAAGGGTTCCTGTCTCTGAGTCTGTCCACCTGTGAATTGGACCCCGTTTCATCCATTTTGGGGTCAGAATCCTCTCCTCCTCCGACGGGGGCGCGTTAGGAATCTTTGGTGAGTCTTGAGAAGTCCTTCACTTCCTGTACCGTAGGGTGGCGCAGTGACGCCTCCTTGGAAACAGAGGAAGGGCCAAGCTCCTCCTGCCGGGCAGCGAGGGGCTCACCAAAGGGTCCTCAGCCGCCCCGCTTAGGGCCGAAGGTCACTCATCGTTCTCCCTTTTCCCGCTTTCAACTACTTTGTGGCCTCAGTCTCTTGCACAGTGCGTTGATGTGGGCAGGTTTTCAAAGGCAGAACGTCCTGCTGCCCTCCCCATCTTGCTGTGTTGCCCCGTAGCCTGCTCCTGAGCAGGACCGACTGACGTCCGCCACTGTGGTACTTGGTTTCTGTGTAACCCATGCCCCTTTCCATCCTCAATTCCTGCGTTACGTCCTCCTTTGCTGTCCGCTTCGTGTGTCTGGGAGACAGGCGGACATCTCTGGCACCACTGGATCGAACTGCGCTAGGCCTCCGAGACCTTGTGCGTGAGCGAGGTACCCAAGGCACCGTCAGGGACATGCGGGGACCTCCAAGAGGTCCTTCCTGCCCCTTCGTTCTGAAATTCCTCTGCAAACGCTTGGCTGATCCCAACGCTAGGGACGCAGCCAATATTGCCACCTGCCGGCCCGGGGCACCTTGGGTCGGTAGAACTCCTGCGCCTGGCAGAACTCAGTGTTCACACCCCGACCCCGTTCACCCCGTCACCACTGCTCTACCCTGGGGTTGCTTGCCCGCCTCTGGCTCTGTTAGCTTCCTACACATGGGTGCTCCCACCCATAGGCTTCCTCCTGGGAAGGGGCTGGCTTCCTCCACGGTAGACAGTGCTTTACCGATTCTACGCTGAACGCCCCTTCTTGGGGGCCCTCCCCACTCACAGTTGCAGGGAACACCCCAGCCTGGGGGAACCCAGGTTTGCCCATACGTGGACTTGGTTGACGTAGTGGGCGAGGGGCCTGCTCCCGGCTGGGTGTCGTGACTCCACTTCACGTTCCCACAGCTTACAAGACCCAGCTCTGTGCATGCTGAGCCGACGATCCTACACGTGCCCCTGCTTGGATGCACTTGTCCTTCAGGCCACACAGGCAACGCAGCGTGGTTCCATAGGCAAATCCTGCTCTCCTGTTTCCTCTGCGAGTACTTTACGGGGATGCCTTGTATCTCAGGCTAGCCCTTTGACTTAAGGGTCTAGTGACCGGCTTCCTTTCAGCGGGTAGGACTCTGCTTATCTTAGAGCCACACACCCCCACCGCCACCCCACGGCCCTCTCCCTACCACCCTAGGCTCATCCTCTCACTCCTTCTCCTGATGCCTGGTGCATATTTTCTCGGGCGTCCTTGGCGACCATAACCTTTACGTTACACTCTTTTTCCCTGAACGTGTTGAAGGTTATCACCCACTGCCTTCTGGCCACCGTCCATCCTAAGGGGAAGCTGGCTCTTCCTCCCACTGAGGAACCCCGGGGTGTGATGGGTCAGTCCCGCCTCTGTGGGCTGCCGAGAGGCCTGTCCTTGCCTTTGCACCAAACACAAGAGCCCATTGGCCTGGGCATCCCTTTGGATCCTTCCTTCCCCTAGGACTGCATTGGGCTCCTTGGATGTGCAGAGTCAGCATTGTCCGCAAAGTGGCAAAGCTTTATCACCTTAGGTCCTCATGCACTGGCTGCCTCTTCCTCTCTCCCACCTCTTCCTGGCATTCCCAATTTGTGCCTGCTGGTGGTCAGCATGAGCTGACCCCTCTCCCTCCCTCTCCCTCTCTCCCTTCCTCTCTCCCTGCAGAGTCTCTCCCTCCTCTCTCCCTCTCCCTTTCCCTCGCTTCTCCTCTCCATCCCTCCTCTCCCTCTCCCTCCTCTCTCCCTCACCCTTCTGTGTCCCTCTCCCTCCTCTCTCCCTCCTCTCTCTTCTTCCCCCTCCCTCCTCCTCTACTTCTCCCCTCCTTTCCCTCTCTTCACCCTCTCCCTCTCCTCCCCCTCTCCCTTCTGTGTCCCTCTCCCTCCTCTCTCCCTCCTCTCTCTTCCTTCCCCTCCCTCCCTTTTCCTCCCTCCTCAGTCCTACTCTCCCTCTCTTCCCCCTCTTGCTCTCTTCCCCGTCTCCCATCACCTGGAGCCCCCAGCCTTCTCCATTTCCATGGCTGTGCTGCTTCTGGTGCAGTGTTGCCTCAGGAGCTTCCTTCAGGGGCTGGAGCAACATGACAAGAGCTAGTGTACTTAGGACTGTAGTGGTAACTCCAACGTCTGGGCTGTCTCAGGGACGGTGTTAGAAAATTTTGCTTCTCCCGCCATATGGCCTTTGGTTTTGCTCCCTTCCTCGTTTGCGTCAACAAGCAGATTTTGAAACACTGAAACGTGCTACCGCCAAAAGCCCTGCACTTTACCCCAAGGGGGACCCTCCTGCCCCTTTCCGGTTGAAATCCTCCAGGCGCCCAGACCCATTCCTTTTAAATGAGGCCCTCCCACAATGCAACACTAACCCTCGCGGCCTTGGCATCACCCACGCGGCCTTCCTGGCACTCAAGGCGGTATCCCTCGGGCACCTCAATGTTCACCCAAGGTGGGGACCGCCATGAGGCGTGGGACTGTCCCGAAGGACCTGGTGAGTACCGGAGAAAGGGCACGTGTGCTGCCAATGCTCGCTGCCATATCCCCTCGCAGGCAGGTGGTCCACTCGGTGACAGACACAGCAGGAACATGCAGCCAGTGGGGGGACCAAAGGCAGTGGAGCTGCCCAGCAGCCTCAGCTCCTCAGGAAGGTGGATAAAAGCAGGCTCCGTGGGCCATTCTGCTGGAGCTCTGACATCCTTGGCAGTTAGAGCAGGAGGGAAGGAGGACACGAGAGTCCCCCAAGGAAGGAGAAAGCAAAGATGGGAAGAGAGCCAGACAGAGAAGGGTGTGGCAGAGGAAAGTACAGCGGGAGCAAGTCCTGCCAGCGGCTTTGACGAAAGACTACCCCGAGTCACTGTGTAGGCTACATGGCCTGCCCATTGGCATGCCACCGAGTCCGAATCCCGGACCTCCCTGGGGCTGTGTTAGTAGCTCTGTAGGCACCGTGGGGTGGCCAGGGACCTTGGCTCTTTGCTAATTTGAGGCCAGTTATGTGTGTGTGTTTCCTCTCTTTTGAGGAGAGTCCGGGCGCGGAGGGGGTGAGGGAGGCAGCCCCTGCATCCTGGATCCTGGTGGGCGGCCCCCTGACACCCTTCGCCACCGTTCGGGTAAATGCGGGAAGGCCATGGGCACAGCGATCTGGCGGTGGTTGGAGCACCAGGTAATGGCTCCAGGGCTTTCCTTCAGGGTCACTAAGAAAGGGCCGGGTGAGGCTTCCGGGGGTCAGGGGGTCACCCTCTTGAGCCGTTGCATTGGAATTCCCCAGTGCCAGCAGCCTGGTCCCCCTGGACGGCCGGGAAAGGCAACACGGGCTGTGTGATAGGAGGGACCTCCGGCTCATGGCCTGGCAGGTGATAGCCGGGAATAGACCAGGTTCCAGATGCGGAGGCCACCCCGGAGGAGGAGGCACACAGGCCGGCTCCCTGGCTGGTGCCTTCGGGGGCCGAGGGGCGGGGGTCTGGGCGGGCACACGCTCCGCCCTGTCATCCTCAGTACGCTCCGTGCCCAGCGGCCTGGGCGTGACTCAGGGCTCCGTGTCACAAAGGCCGCATGCGTGGCGTCGCGTCACCGTCGCCCCGTGGCCATCTGGTCCCTAGCTCTTCTGCGCATGCCTTCACCAGCCTCCGGCCTCTTGGAGGCCTCTGCTTCCCGCCTCCAGTTGGGGGCGCCAGAGCTCCACCTGCCGGCCGCGTGCGGGAGCCAGGTGCTGGCTCCTCCAGCTCCTTCGCTCCGCTGCAGGCTCTGCTCCCTCAGCACCAGCACCACATGGAGAGCGCGGCGGGCTCCGGGCAAGGCGGGGCTGCCCTGCCATCCTGGAGCACCTTGTTCCTGGAGGGGGGCCGTGAGGCGCCGGAGCCCTGCGCCCAGGCAGGCGCCTGGGGTGAGGCGGGGCCGCTGCAGGCCCTAGGTGCCGGGGGGATGGGCGCAGAGGCTGTGCTGGGTGCGGAGGCCCAGCAGGGCAGACAGCAGGCCGGCCCCGGGGACGAGTTGGTGCTGGTGGTGGAGGATATCATGGCGGTGGTGGAGGTCGTGGCCGAGGAAGACCAGGAGGCGGTGCAAGCACAGCAGGACAAGCAGCTGCAGCAGCTGCAGCAGGGGGAGTCAGGGCTGGGTCCCGAGACAGCCGGCGCCCCACTTGCCGCGCTGGAGATGGTTCAGTTCGCGCTCAGCTCTGTGGATGCCCAAGCTACCAGGGCCTACTTGCGGCTCAAGCGCAGGATGAATCAGAAGCGGAGTTCTCACCTGGCTCGAAGAAGGGCCATCATCCAGCGCATCCCCGGCTTCTGGGCCCAGGCGGTATCCTTTCTCCTGCTGGGCTTGGGTTTGTCTGCGGTGGAGGTCCACTGGGAGGAAGGGACCAGCAGAGGCTCTGCCAGGGGCAGGAGCGCTGGGGGAAAGGGTCCCCGGCCCCTCTCCACCCCCAGTGGGAGTGGGTCCCCCGTCCCTATAAGGCGCAGCACAGGGGCGTGGGCCTGGAAGGTGGGGGGAAGGCAAGGGCTGAGGCTTGTGGAGACCACGTCTGAGCAGAAGCTGCGGGCAAATGCTCTGGGACTGCAGGGAGCACTCCCAACACTCTCCCAGGGGTCATGGAGCACATGTCCACACCCTGCATGTCTAGTGTAGTTCCACCCTTGGCTCGGAGCAGGTCCTGGAAGGAAACGTCCTGCCGGCTGCGTGGGGTATGCCCATTGAGAGGCAGGCCACCCCCTTCCCTGTCCTTCAGAGCCTGTGTTCTTTTCCAAAGAGTACAGTGCCCACCCACTGCTGCGTCCTCATGCGGCTTCCAGAGTCATTCAGCAGGCCGCCAGGCTTCCCCGTACATCAGAAACCCAGACACGCTGTACGCGGTGCTGCAAACTGTCTCCTCAGGCCCTACACAGCCAGGCTGCGGCCCCATGCCCAGGCGCCCCCCCACCCCCCGTTTGCTCCCTCCGTGTCTCTCCCCTCTATGTGCGTCCCACCCTCTCCCTCGCTCCCCTCTGCCCTCCCTCTGTGTCCCTTCCTCCTGTGTGGGTATCTCTGTCTCTGTCTCTCCTTTGCTTCCCCCCCCCCCCCCCGTTGCCACCCAACCCCCTTCCCTCCCTCTCTCGCTGAACCTAACGGGCCCTCCCTTTGCCCTGTGGGTGTGCAGCCAGGCTAAGGGAGATGAGTGGCCCCTTTGTGGGCGCAGAAGGCCCCTCCAGGACACAGGCCTGCAGGCCAACACATAAGCAAACACGGCCCTGAGAGCGCGACCGACCACATCTGGACACCCAAAGCAGTCACTGCCTGCCTGCCAAACACACAGGCCAGGGTGACGGTGGAAGGGAGAACAGGCAGGCCCTTGACCTTGTCCTGCCGGGCGCAGACCCTCTCGGAGGCACTGGAAGCCAAGGCACCTGCTGGTATTGAGCAGCTGTGATGAAAGAGCAGGAGCTGAGTGGCTTGGGAGGGCAGCAGGGCCTGGTGGTTCTACCCGTGCCCTGTTTGGGGCCCTTCCTCTCCCCGGGAAGGGCTGGGTTGGTCCTGGCTCTCCTTCCATAGCGCTGAAGGCGAGGCTCCTTGACCCAAGGCAGATCCTGAATCACCCCCAGATATCAGCCGTGACGGGTGACCAGGACAAAGATGTGCTCAGCTACATGACCGATTTGGAGGTCAGCACTGGGAGTGGGTGGCGGGGGTAGGACCACTGGGAGTGGAATTTGGGCAAGGGAGGGCCCGGTAGTATTGTTCAGCGGAGGATGCAGGGAGCATCTCGGGACCCGTGGAGGACAAGTCCCCTTCCCCTCGTCTTTCTTTTATGTTGCAGGTGGAGGAACTGGGCCGTCCCAAGGACCACAGCAGGTTGATGTTCTTCTTTGGGAACAACCCCTACTTCCAGAACAAAGTGATCCTTAAGGAGTATCACCTTAGCATTGCCGGTAGGAGTGGGCTAGAGCTTCGAGGGTGCCGGGGGCGGGCCGGCGGGGGCAGGTGGGCACTCGGGAGGAGCAGGGAGTGTGCAGGGACACAAGTGGAAGCCAGAGCCGGCACAGGAGGGAGAGAGGCTGAGAGGAGAGCGGGAGAGAGGGCGACAGGGTGTGGGTCCTAGGCAGTGCAGAGCCTCCCCTGAATTTTCCCTTCCTGCAGGATACAGGGCGACTCGGTCCACTCCAGTGCAGTGGTTCTGGGATGAAGAACGTGGAGCTCCCAGCCGAAGACTCGACTCCACCAGCCTTACCTTCTTCAAGTGGTTGTGCGACCCCAGCTGCCCAGGGTCTAACAAGATTGCCGAGGTGGGGCCGCTTGAGGCCTTCATTAGCATTGGTGATGGCAATGGGGGCAGCCTGGGAAGGGGTCCCGGGCCCCGTGCTCACCTGGGCGGTTTCCCCTACCAGATCATCATCGAGGACCTGTGGCGCAATCCCTTGCGGTACTACCTGAGGCAGGGAGGCAGCCGACGACACTGAGCAGACAGGAGGACCTGTCGGTGAGTAGCCGGGCCACTGCGTCCTGAAATATGTGTGGGAGGTGCCAGGGCACAGTCGGGTTTGGGACTCAGTTTGGAAACTGAGGCTCAGAGGACCCTGGGCCCCGGATCACCCAGGGAGCGGCTGGAGGGAGAGTAGGGACCCTGGCGAGGGAACTCAGGGCACACACCCAGGGCAGGGTGTCCACTGGGGCAAGTTCATCCGGTGAGCCAGGTGGGAGCCAGAAAGTCTCAGGTCGTTCGGGGGAAGCAAGGCTCCTCCACCCCATTTCTCTGAACACTCACCCATGGCCGTCCGCCGGGTCCTCAGTTCTCCTGCTGGCTTTTCAGGTGGGGACAGTCTGCCAAAGTTTTCGAGTGGGGCTCCCTTGTCCCGAGACGCTCCGACGTCCCTCCGTGTTACGGACCACCCCGTGGCCTCCCAGAGCCACACGGCCATTCTTGGCAATGGTACTAGGCCATCTGGAGGAGGGTGGTGAAGCCCTAGAGGAGGAGGAAGCGGGATCCCACAAGGACAGGGCCCTCGGTCACCGCCGCCTTAGCGATCCTCGGCATGAGGCAGTGTCACGAACACCTCCCTTGTGCGTCCGTGTGTCGTGTGTTTGTGTGTGTGTGTCGCGGGCACGGCAGCTGTGCGGACGTGGACACCGCAGAGCATCAGAGTTGGACCAACGAGAAGCAGTGGAGGAGGCGTCCAGCGTTGTGAGAGACGGGTGGACGAGTCTACGTGGTGCTCTGCCCGCACAGGACAGACGTGGGGGAACAGATCTTCAGGGCCAGCTCTAGAGAGTGTCCAGCACCCAGATCGCCAGGGATGGCGGGCGAGTCATAAACAAGTTCAGAAGCCCTATGTGTCTGTGTGTGGATGTGTATGGGGGACCCAGCACACGGCCAGTAGGAGATCAGCCCTGGCCTGTGGGATTCCGTGTGTGCGGGGGCTGTAAGGCACGGGGGCAGGGCAGGGCAGGGCTTGGTTGTGGAGAGACCACCGCTCTTGCTCGGCAGGTCAGGGAGGAGGACGGGAAAGGGCACACCTCTCTACATGGGAGCCGTGTTCTTCAGGGCAGGGGAAGGGGCGTGCCGAGCGGGGCACTCGTGGCCCGGTGGCTCTGCTACCGCCCCGTTCACCCCGCTTGGAGAGCTTCTCCCTGTACCCTTTCTCCTGGAAGCGTGCCCTGCATTGCTGTGATGCCGTCCCGTGCATGCTTCCTCTAGTCAGGATCACCGCAAAACCACGTGTCCCTGGAGGACTAAGGAGGCGGTTCCTCAGGGTCCCTCACGGTCCCTCCAAACCCACGTCCTGTCCCTCTGCACCACCCTCCCACAGGCGTGCATGTGTGTGTGTGTGTGTGTGTGTGTGTGTGTTGCGTGTTCAAGTGTCTGCATGAGCACACACCTGTCCCAGTGTGGTTGTAGGCCCTGTTCGATGATGGAGAGGGACTGCGGGGTTTCTAGCTCTGCTGACTGAGGAGAAAGGGGCCAGTGGCTGACTGCAGCCACATCCCTCCTGACACACAGACGTCGTGGGCATTCCTTGGGTATTCAGGGGTGTGTCTGCCCCCGGATGCCACACGCAGAGGGGCCAAGGGGAGCAGGGAGGGGTGGGAGCTGGCAGGCGTATGTCAAGCGACCTCCCATCTGTGCTGCTGGCACGGCTGGTCCCAGCTGTGGGAAACACCGTGAGGTTTCAGCATGTGCTACAGAGGGGCTAAGAACTTGTGCCCCGATTTGCGCTGTCGGCCAAGGGTCCCAAAGAGTAAGTAAGTCCCCACTGGCAGTACGTTTCTGCAGAGGAAAGAGTCCTGAGGGGAGCGCTCCTCCTGGCCGAAGGGCCGTCCTGGTGTCCGATGAGCTCCCGGTTGGGGCGGTCATCTCTGCCTCCTGTGGACCAGGTGGAGAAGAGGGAAAGGAGAGGAGGTGGACCCTCAGGGCCCGTGTTCTCTGCCTCACCGAGGGGCACCTAGCTTGCTGCTCCTGAGTCGACAGGCGCTTCCCAAATCAACACCTCTCACTACCCCTGAGCTGGCTCCCACCACCAGCACGCCCCCGAGGACGCACTTCCCCAGGTGACGTTCCCCACTAGCTCTGCCACAACTGGACCTCGCAACGTGGGCCCCAGCTCTGTCTTCCTGTTGCCCATCAATGGTCTCTGTGTGAGCGACCCAGTGGCCCCTGGGCTGCTATGCTGACAGCTCAGCCTGTTTGGACTCTTGGCCTCTCGTCTTTGGGGAACTCTGTTCCTTCCTGCCTGTCGGAGCAGCTAGCTGTAGGTAGAGGAGGGTTCTGGCCTTCGGGCTCTGGAAGCCCTGCTGGGCCCATGGCCCCATGTCCGGAACAGCACTAGGTGGCACCACTGTGCGGCAGTGGTGGGGATCTGAAGCCCGATACACTCCTCAGGAACAGAGTAGTGCGCTGGAGAGCCGCAGTGCCGTGGGCACAGGGAGCTTCCCTTGAGCCACTGGAAAGGCTGTTCCCTCATACACGTCTTCCCGGCTCCTTGACTCCTAAGCTGCAGGGCAACCTGGCAGCTCCCATGGTCTGGTCCCTAGGATTCTTCATGTCCGCAAGGTGGAGCTGAAGACCCATGGACCCCACTGGTCCCACGGGACCGGCCAGCATGCCTTAGGCCCTAGAAGTCCCCAGAAAGGGCCAGCCCACCATGCCTGTTTTCCCTGGAACCTTCTGGGCTTCCTCTGGGCTTTCGGGAAGGACCTCCCAGCTATAAAAGGGAGAGGAAAGGCTGGACGGTAGCCACATGCCCTGTGCCCCCAGAGCAAGGCGCCGTGCTGCCTCGGCCACGTGGAAGACCTGTCTGCCGTGGAATGAGGTGGGGTTGATTGGATGCAGGCATCAGCTGCCAGGGAGTAAGTCTTACGTTGCCACGCCGTCTCCGGGGCATGGCTCGTGAGGCACTTTGCCGGCACCGAGGACAAAGTGGGTGTGGAAGAAGGCCCTACTTTTCAGTCATGCCTGGAGAGACTGGCTTGCATTGGCACCAAAGCAACTGCCCAAAGCTTACTGTGCCGGCTTACAAGCACACTCTGGGTGTCCTCTCACCACGACTGCGAGCCCGCCGCGGGGCCGTGGTGGCCCGGCCTGATATTCCGCTCACGGTCTGACCCGGGTGGCCTGGACGGGCCAAGGCTAGGAAGGGTACGTTCTCTTCTGCAGGCCAGGCGAGCCGGGAACCCCTTCCCATGGCATTCGCAGTGTTGGCACAATGCAGCACAACACATTCTGTGTCTAGTGGGAAAGGCGTGTGCATTCCTGCTACGTGTGTCCTGGGTGCCGTCCTCAGCTCCTTGCCGCCTGACCTCCCTAACAGCAGACAGACAGGTGGCTCCAGGCCAGCAGACGGCATCACCTGCCACCCTCTTAACAGGGTTCACCCAGACATCCTCTTCAGGGTCCCCTTTGCTCTATGCTCGTGGCTCCTCTAAGGGTCAGTTGCTCTGTCCTCCAGGGCAAACACACTGCGTGTCTGCTTGCGTGGTTGTTGGGTGAGTGTGCTGCTGTGGGACCCCGCTTGGGACCTTTTCCAGGGTCACCTGACTGGGTGCCAGTCACAGAGGGGGACAGGGCTTTTATGCCCAGGGAAAAGAGCTGCTCAGAGGGGTGAATGCATCTTCTGTCCTGAAGTCCTTCTCCCCTAGAGACCGTGTGGCCAGTGAGGGGCCAGAGAAAGAGCACCTGAACCCAAAGACTTAGAGGAAGACGGAGAGGAGAGCAAGAAGAAAGCACAGGCACGCAGATGGACAGAGCACTCTTTGTCACTCTTCTCCTGAGTAGCAAAGGACATGGGCTGGAACAAACTGTGGCCACACTTTTCCCCCCACGCTGGCCTGGCAGAGAGCATCGGGGCACCTGTGTCCTGGAATTGCCCTAGATTCTCCGGGGCATGGGCTGACGCTTTCCACACACACTGGTCCAGGGCTCTCGGGGGTGTGTACCGTGTCCTGAGTCCTAGAGGAGTCTATTCGGGTAGGCGAGGGACAGCCTGGCATTGCCTGGCTTCAAATACCAGGCGGAGGGCCCCCCGGGAGGAAGCGGCGGGAGGGGTGAAGGTGGAGGTGTGTCCCGGCGGGACGGCAGGCGGGGGCGCCGCAGCTGGCTCCCTGAGTGGTGCCTGCAGCGCGAGGGGCGGGGCCCTGCGTGACCACGCCCACCAGCCGTTACCTGATTGGACGCGGGGTTCTCCCTCGTCCAAGGCCAGCCCAGGACTCAGTCCCACCAAGGCCGCACACGTGATACAGCGTCCTCCTGGGGCGTCACAGCATGCCCGCTATCCCTTGTGCGCATGCGTTCAGCGGCCCATGGCCTCTGGGAGGACGCTGCCTCCCGCAGACAACCAGGGGCGCCGGAGCTCCACCTGCCCGACCCTTTGCGGGAGCCACGTGCTCTCACCTCCAGCTCCTCTCCGCTGCTGGCTCTGCTCGCTCACGACCAGGACCACATGGAGAGCGCGGCGGGCTCCGGGGAAGGCGGGGCTGCCCCGCCGTCCTGCACCACCTTGGTCCTGGAGGGGGGCCGTGAGGCGTCGGGGCCCCGCGCCCAGGCAGGCGCCCGGGGGGACGCAGGGCCGCTGCAGGCCCTAGGTGCCGCCGGGATGGGCGCAGAGGCTGTGGTGGGTGCTGAGGCCCAGCAGGGCAGAGAGCAGGCCGGCCCCGGGGACGAGTTGGTGCTGGTGGTGGATGTCATGGTAGCGCTGGACCCTGGTGTAGAGGAGGTTGGAGGGGAGCACACTGTAGAGGAATCAGAGGAGGAGGAGGACAAGGAGGCTGAGCAGGAAGCCAAAGTTGCGGTGGAGTCTCAGGACACAGTCAAGTCTGAGGAAGAGGAGAAAGCTGAAGTGGTGGCACGGCCTGAAGAGGCTGAGGAAGGGGAGGCTGTTGAGGATGAGAAGGAGGACACTGAGGAGGGGGCTGTTGCGGAAGAGTCTGAGATATACCTCCAAGAGGTTACGGAGGTGGGGGAGGAAGCTGATGAGGGAAATGAGAAGTCCACGGAGAAAGAGCATGAGGAGGCGGAGAAGGCTGAGGAGGATTCTGTGGACGGAGCATCTGAGGCCAAGGAGGAGGAGGCTAAGAAGGAGGAGGACGCAGATGGTGAAGAGCAGGTGGCTGAGGAAGAGGAGGCCGAGGAGTGGGAGCAGCCTGAGGAAGGGGAGAAGGCTGAAGAGGCTGAGGAGGTGGCTGTGCAGGAGGAGGCCAGGGAGGAGGGCCAGAAGGAGGAAGAGGCGCAGGAGAAGCAGGAAGGGGAAGAACAGCCAGAGGCACGGTGGGGTCCATCCCTGTCCCCGCTCGAGGCTCTAGGGGCCCTGCAGTCCGAGCTGGAGCCCGGGAATAAGCAAGCCAGCAGGTCCTACTCTCTGCTCAAGCTCAAGTCATGTCAGAGGCGGCAGCGTCACCTGGAACACCGAAGCGCCATTATCCGGGGCATCCCTGGCTTCTGGGCCAAGGCTGTATCCTTCATGCTGTCACTGAGGGATTCCGATGTATCTGGGCCAGTGCATGAGGAACGAGAGGGAGGGGGCTGTTGACTATCAACATGCATCATGGGGGGGAACCCCCCTCACGCCCCGCAGCATTGCAGAGGACACGCTCATGCCGTGGGGATCAAGACAGCCTGGAAATCCTGGTTCCGGTTGGGCGTGGGGGCCGCAGGGTGCTCTGGGTGTCGCACGAGGCACTGAAACTCCGCTGGGCATCTAGGAGCACTGGTTCGGGTCAGAGTCAGGAATAGCAGCAGGGTCTCTTCACCCAAAACACATTCACACCAAGCACGGGTTCCCCTGGGTAGAATGCTGCAGGCAAGGGGTGGTGAGAGCCCACCCGGTCAGCCTGAGGCAGGAATGTGTGCTGTCCGGAAACGCGCTAGTTCTGCCTAGCCATCAGCACACGAGGATGAGCTGTGGAGGGGGTGTGGGGCGGGAGGGGTGTCTCTCAGGATGCCAGCTGCCTGTGTCTCTGCTGAGATATGTAGCACCACGGGGCGCCGTGGTCCTTGAGGCAGCCGGGGCGGAGGCAGTGGGACCCCGCGGCGGAGAGGGGAGACAGTGCCCGGTTGCTGTCCAGACTCGCTCTGTTGCTGTAGCTCTTTCATCTCCAGCCCTCGGAGATCCTTGACCGAAAGCAGTTTGTGAACCACTCGCAGATGTCAGCCATGATCAGTGAGCAAGATGAAGGCATACTTGGCTACCTGACGGATTTGAAGGTCTGGCCCGGGAGACTGAGGTCGGGGTGGGGGACAGGAGAGGAGAGGGTGGCCAAAGTGAGTCCTCCCCAAAGTCAGGAGGGTCAAGGTCTGCTGGACAGAGCTTTCACGCCTCTGCCCCACTTTCCCGCCGGGCAGGTGGAGGAACTGCGGTTTCCCCGTGAGCGCCGCCACATCCTGCTCTTCTTTCGCAAGAACTCCTACTTCCGGAATGAAGTGGTTGTGAAGGAGTATGTCGTCAGCGCTGCTGGTAAGAGGCCGCTGTCTGGATGGGCGGTGGCAGGTGGAGGAGGGCGGGTTGCCTTCCCCGACTCATTACCCAGCACCCTCTCACACACTCGTCTTCCTGCAGGGTACGGGCCATCTCATTCCCCTCCCATCCAGTGGCACCAGGATTTCGAACGAGAGGCCCACAGCCGCAGGCACCACAACAGCAGCCTTAACTTCTTCAACTGGTTCTCTGACCACAGCTTTGCCGGGGCTAGCAGGATAGCTGAGGTGCGGCCCTGTGACAAACAGCGTAAATGACCTTGCTGGCTTCTCCAGCTGCTTGGGATGGACACCTGAGCCCTGCCCCCGTTTCTCCTGCCAGATCCTCATGGACGACCTGTGGCCCAATCCCCTGCAGTATTATGTGAGCAAGAAGGCAGCAGGAGAGGGAACTGAGAGGACGACAGGTGAGGAGCCCAGGGCGTGGGCGCCGAGACGTGTGCTGTCGGGATCCCTGGGCCCTGGGCTACACAAAGGGAGACACTGAGGTTCACAGGAACACTCCGAGACAGCGACCCCGGGACAAAGCACGTCACCCTGACATGGAACGTGGGGAGGTGCAGTGCCAAACGGGTTGTGCCTGGGGAAGCTTGAGGCAGGCGAGGCCACGCAGCGTCATGGAGCAGAGCCGGAGAAGCAAAGCCGGCTCAGCGGCTGCACTTGCGGCAACTGTCATTCTGTGGCCCGTGAACCCCAGCCTCAGGTCTGCGAGCAGCGCATTACAAGGGTGACCAGAGGCACCCTTGGCCCAAATGTCTGGGTGTCCTGGTGCAAAGCCGCACCCCCGCCTTCCCGTCCCTTCTCTGTGTTGATCACCACAGTTGTCCCCTTAAATTCCGGAGGCATCTCCTTTGCCAAGCCCACTGGCCCGCGGGCAGTCATGAAGGAGCAGGCTCGGTAACACGTGGCTGGAGGAAACATAAAGCGATCACAGTCAGGGGCAGGGGCTTGGCCAGGGGAGAATGAACGCCATTCCCGACGAGAACCTTGAAACCCTCAAGCAACCTTAAGTATGGCCCAGTGAAGATACCCACTGCTGTCCTCCTGTGTCCGTGTGCACGTGTGTCCCCGCGTGCGTGCTTGTGCATGTGCGTGTGCGTGTGCGTGTGTGTGTGTGTGCCATCTCGTCTAGGGAGCTTCATGATGTTGAAGTGAGGATGAGGACCATCGCACTTGACGGAAAGCAGTCCGGAAACTTCAGAAGGAGCCGAAGGGTCAACCCGCTTCCTCTCTGCAGGAAATAACTGAAGACAGGTGCCGGGGTGAAACACGGCCTGTTGAGGCCCCGGGAGCCCTGGAGAAATATCGAAATGTAAATAAACAACGTCAAGTGTGTTTCCGTGTGTGTGTGTGTGTGTGTGTGTGTGTGTGTGTCTGTGTGCTCTGGCACACGCACTCTTCCTCCTGGAAGGGGCTCCAGGGGACTGACTGAACACAGCGGCTGCATGTCGGTGTTTTCCTTCTGCGCCTGGGCTTCCCCAGTCTGTGGATCGGCCTGTCCTGTAGGCTTGCCCACAGGGCTAGGACACGCATGGTCTGGGACTGCATCCCAGGGGGCAGAGGTACCGTTCCCCCAGGCCCAGTGGGGCTGGGCAGGGAGAAGACCTGATCGAAAGGCCAGCCAACCGGGGCTCATCTCTTCCCTGGGGAAATGAGGGAGTTCAAGGAAAGGGAATAACGAGCCAGGGACAAACACGTCCAGTAGCCAGGTTAGGTGGACGCCGATGGTGGCCTCCAGGGATGCTCCCTGGTGGATGGCCTCAGACACACCCACCGCACATTCCATGGGGGGAGGACTCAAGGTCCATGACTCTGTCGAACCCAGAGCCACTGCTCTCCCCAGGTCTAGGAACGCACACAGCCTCCTGCTGACACAGTCAGGCTCTGAGGACCAGCAACCACGTTAAGGAGTGAGGGCCAGGCTGTATGGAGGGACTGTGGGAGAGGGGACAGAGGGAGCTGGGAGGGTAGGAAACATGACCCTCTCGTTCCGGCACAAGGGCCCAGGAGAAAGGAGAAATTGCAGGGGGACACACACACACGCACGCTCACACACAGTGGTGCACAGACACTGCGTCCTCACACACACACTCAAACAGCCGCACCCACAAGCTGACACACACACTCACTCAGGTGCACCCTCAGTCACCACCCCCCCACACACTCCACTCCCTCACTTGTCCTGGCACACACAAGCTCACACAGCCACGCTCTGCCGGCATCTCTAGTGCCCTGACTCCCTAGGGCCCTCGTTTGGGCTCCCCCAGACGACAAAGAGGCGGAGGCGTGCGGGAGGGGTGGTATGGTTCCTCAGGACTGGCAAGGCCCAGTCCCCGCAGCGGTGTGCTGTCTGTCCCATGACCACTGTGGTGCTGAGATTCCTGTTTCCACATGGGCTTAAGGCGTTTGCCCAAGGCCCTCTCTCCGCTGAAGACCCCACAAGGTAAGCACCACCAAGAGGCACGAATCACTGGTCCCTGTCACAAGCTGAGGCAGTTAGTCTCCAGGTGTCAGCCCACAAGACCCTTCCACACGTGAACAATAACCCCATAGGTAGGGGCAGGATCAAAGCCGTGATTGCAACACCTTATCAGGGATTGCACAGGGCCCCACACTCCAGGTTGGAAAGAGCTTATCCAACTCCCTAAACTTTTGTTTTGTACATTACCATGGCTTCCAAGATCCTGAAACTTATTTTATTTAAACTTATTTATTTATTTATTTATTTATTTATTTATTTATTTATCAGAGAGAGAGAGAGAGAGCACAAGCAGGGAAACAGCCCAGGGAGAGGGAGAGGCAGGCTTCCTGTCGAGCAGGGAGCCCGAAGCGGGGCTCGATCCCAGGAGCCTGGCTGCAGGACCTGAGCCGAAGGCAGACGCTTAAGCGTCTAGCCACCCAGGCGCCCCAAACCCCCTAAACTTGAACAGGAACGCAGCAACCCTTTGGGGAGCTCTGTACACTTGCTGAATAAACTTTGCCCTGCTGCCCACCACTCCTCTTCTGGACTACATCTCCTTTCCACGACACGGCATGACCGAGAACCCGGGCACTGAGGGACCCACAGTCCTGGATCCCAGACTGCTGTCTCATCGGAGAGGACCACATCAGGAGTTCACTAGCGTTCTGGCTCCATGACTCTGAACCACGTGTGTGTCCCTGGCCCTTCTGGATCTTCGTGTTCTTGTCTGTGTAAAGCGTCCCTCTTTGCCCGTGTTAGTCTGTCTTCCCGAACATGCCTTGGCGTGTCTTGGCCCGGCTGTGCCTGTGCCGTCAGGTCTCCCATCTCGCATCCGTGCTGAGCCCAGATAGGCACAGCTGTGCCTCTAGGAGTGCTTTGGGCTTTGCGAGTCTCTGCTTGGCTACAGCTGCCGGGCCGTTGGCCTGCCAATGTGTTGGCGTAAGGGTTCCTGTCTCTGAGTCTGTCCACCTGTGAATTGGACCCCGTTTCATCCATTTTGGGGTCAGAATCCTCTCCTCCTCCGACGGGGGCGCGTTAGGAATCTTTGGTGAGTCTTGAGAAGTCCTTCACTTCCTGTACCGTAGGGTGGCGCAGTGACGCCTCCTTGGAAACAGAGGAAGGGCCAAGCTCCTCCTGCCGGGCAGCGAGGGGCTCACCAAAGGGTCCTCAGCCGCCCCGCTTAGGGCCGAAGGTCACTCATCATTCTCCCTTTTCCCGCTTTCAACTACTTTGTGGCCTCAGTCTCTTGCACAGTGCGTTGATGTGGGCAGGTTTTCAAAGGCAGAACGTCCTGCTGCCCTCCCCATCTTGCTGTGTTGCCCCGTAGCCTGCTCCTGAGCAGGACCGACTGACGTCCGCCACTGTGGTACTTGGTTTCTGTGTAACCCATGCCCCTTTCCATCCTCAATTCCTGCATTACGTCCTCCTTTGCTGTCCGCTTCGTGTGTCTGGGAGACAGGCGGACATCTCTGGCACCACTGGATCGAGCTCCGCTAGGCCTCCGAGACCTTGTGCGTGACCGAGGTACCCAAGGCACCGTCAGGGACATGCGGGGACCTCCAAGAGGTCCTTCCTGCCCCTTCGTTCTGAAATTCCTCTGCAAACGCTTGGCTGATCCCAACGCTAGGGACGCAGCCAATATTGCCACCTGCCGGCCCGGGGCACCTTGGGTCGGTAGAACTCCTGCGCCGGGCGGAACTCAGTGTTCACACCCCGACCCCGTTCACCCCGTCACCACTGCTCTACCCTGGGGTTGCTTTCCCGCCTCTGGCTCTGTTAGCTTCCTACACATGGGTGCTCCCACCCATAGGCTTCCTTCTGGGAAGGCGCTGGCTTCCTCCACGGTAGACAGTGCTTTACCGATTCTACGCTGAACGCCCCTTCTTGGGGGCCCTCCCCACTCACAGTTGCAGGGAACACCCCAGCCTGGGGGAACCCAGGTTTGCCCATACGTGGACTTGGTTGACGTAGTGGGCGAGGGGCCTGCTCCCGGCTGGGTGTCGTGACTCCACTTCACGTTCCCACAGCTTACAAGACCCAGCTCTGTGCATGCTGAGCCGACGATCCTACACGTGCCCCTGCTTGGATGCACTTGTCCTTCAGGCCACACAGGCAACGCAGCGTGGTTCCATAGGCAAATCCTGCTCTCCTGTTTCCTCTGCGAGTACTTTACGGGGATGCCTTGTATCTCAGGCTAGCCCTTTGACTTAAGGGTCTAGTGACCGGCTTCCTTTCAGCGGGTAGGACTCTGCTTATCTTAGAGCCACACACCCCCACCGCCACCCCACGGCCCTCTCCCTACCACCCTAGGCTCATCCTCTCACTCCTTCTCCTGATGCCTGGTGCATATTTTCTCGGGCGTCCTTGGCGACCATAACCTTTACGTTACACTCTTTTTCCCTGAACGTGTTGAAGGTTATCACCCACTGCCTTCTGGCCACCGTCCATCCTAAGGGGAAGCTGGCTCTTCCTCCCACTGAGGAACCCCGGGGTGTGATGGGTCAGTCCCGCCTCTGTGGGCTGCCGAGAGGCCTGTCCTTGCCTTTGCACCAAACACAAGAGCCCATTGGCCTGGGCATCCCTTTGGATCCTTCCTTCCCCTAGGACTGCATTGGGCTCCTTGGATGTGCAGAGTCAGCATTGTCCGCAAAGTGGCAAAGCTTTATCACCTTAGGTCCTCATGCACTGGCTGCTTCTTCCTCTCTCCCACCTCTTCCTGGCATTCCCATTTGTGCCTGCTGGTGGTCAGCATGAGCTGACGCCTCTCCCTCCCTCTCCCTCTCTCCCTTCCTCTCTCCCTGCAGAGTCTCTCCCTCCTCTCTCCCTCTCCCTTTCCCTCGCTTCTCCTCTCCATCCCTCCTCTCCCTCTCCCTCCTCTCTCCCTCACCCTTCTGTGTCCCTCTCCCTCCTCTCTCCCTCCTCTCTCTTCTTCCCCCTCCCTCCTCCTCTACTTCTCCCCTCCTTTCCCTCTCTTCACCCTCTCCCTCTCCTCCCCCTCTCCCTTCTGTGTCCCTCTCCCCCCTCTCTCCCTCCTCTCTCTTCCTTCCCCTCCCTCCCTTTTCCTCCCTCCTCAGTCCTACTCTCCCTCTCTTCCCCCTCTTGCTCTCTTCCCCATCTCCCATCACCTGGAGCCCCCAGCCTTCTCCATTTCCATGGCTGTGCTGCTTCTGGTGCAGTATTGCCTCAGGAGCTTCCTTCAGGGGCTCGAGCAACATGACAAGAGCTAGTGTACTTAGGACTGTAGTGGTAACTCCAACGTCTGGGCTGTCTCAGGGACGGTGTTAGAAAATTTTGCTTCTCCCGCCATATGGCCTTTGGTTTTGCTCCCTTCCTCGTTTGCGTCAACAAGCAGATTTTGAAACACTGAAACGTGCTACCGCCAAAAGCCCTGCACTTTACCCCAAGGGGGACCCTCCTGCCCCTTTCCGGTTGAAATCCTCCAGGCGCCCAGACCCATTCCTTTTAAATGAGGCCCTCCCACAATGCAACACTAACCCTCGCGGCCTTGGCATCACCCACGCGGCCTTCCTGGCACTCAAGGCGGTATCCCTCGGGCACCTCAATGTTCACCCAAGGTGCGGACCGCCATGAGGCGTGGGACTGTCCCGAAGGACCTGGTGAGTACCGGAGAAAGGGCACGTGTGCTGCCAATGCTCGCTGCCATATCCCCTCGCAGGCAGGTGGTCCACTCGGTGACAGACACAGCAGGAACATGCAGCCAGTGGGGGGACCAAAGGCAGTGGAGCTGCCCAGCAGCCTCAGCTCCTCAGGAAGGTGGATAAAAGCAGGCTCCGTGGACCATTCTGCTGGAGCTCTGACATCCTTGGCAGTTAGAGCAGGAGGGAAGGAGGACACGAGAGTCCCCCAAGGAAGGAGAAAGCAAAGATGGGAAGAGAGCCAGACAGAGAAGGGTGTGGCAGAGGAAAGTACAGCGGGAGCAAGTCCTGCCAGCGGCTTTGACGAAAGACTACCCCGAGTCACTGTGTAGGCTACATGGCCTGCCCATTGGCATGCCACCGAGTCCGAATCCCGGACCTCCCTGGGGCTGTGTTAGTAGCTCTGTAGGCACCGTGGGGTGGCCAGGGACCTTGGCTCTTTGCTAATTTGAGGCCAGTTATGTGTGTGTGTTTCCTCTCTTTTGAGGAGAGTCCGGGCGCGGAGGGGGTGAGGGAGGCAGCCCCTGCATCCTGGATCCTGGTGGGCGGCCCCCTGACACCCTTCGCCACCGTTCGGGTAAATGCGGGAAGGCCATGGGCACAGCGATCTGGCGGTGGTTGGAGCACCAGGTAATGGCTCCAGGGCTTTCCTTCAGGGTCACTAAGAAAGGGCCGGGTGAGGCTTCCGGGGGTCAGGGGGTCACCCTCTTGAGCCGTTGCATTGGAATTCCCCAGTGCCAGCAGCCTGGTCCCCCTGGACGGCCGGGAAAGGCAACACGGGCTGTGTGATAGGAGGGACCTCCGGCTCATGGCCTGGCAGGTGATAGCCGGGAATAGACCAGGTTCCAGATGCGGAGGCCACCCCGGAGGAGGAGGCACACAGGCCGGCTCCCTGGCTGGTGCCTTCGGGGGCCGAGGGGCGGGGGTCTGGGCGGGCACACGCTCCGCCCTGTCATCCTCAGTACGCTCCGTGCCCAGCGGCCTGGGCGTGACTCAGGGCTCCGTGTCACAAAGGCCGCATGCGTGGCGTCGCGTCACCGTCGCCCCGTGGCCATCTGGTCCCTAGCTCTTCTGCGCATGCCTTCACCAGCCTCCGGCCTCTTGGAGGCCTCTGCTTCCCGCCTCCAGTTGGGGGCGCCAGAGCTCCACCTGCCGGCCGCGTGCGGGAGCCAGGTGCTGGCTCCTCCAGCTCCTTCGCTCCGCTGCGGGCTCTGCTCCCTCAGCACCAGCACCACATGGAGAGCGCGGCGGGCTCCGGGCAAGGCGGGGCTGCCCTGCCATCCTGGAGCACCTTGTTCCTGGAGGGGGGCCGTGAGGCGCCGGAGCCCTGCGCCCAGGCAGGCGCCTGGGGTGAGGCGGGGCCGCTGCAGGCCCTAGGTGCCGGGGGGATGGGCGCAGAGGCTGTGCTGGGTGCGGAGGCCCAGCAGGGCAGAGAGCAGGCCGGCCCCGGGGACGAGTTGGTGCTGGTGGTGGAGGATATCATGGCGGTGGTGGAGGTCGTGGCCGAGGAAGACCAGGAGGCGGTGCAAGCACAGCAGGACGAGCAGCTGCAGCAGCTGCAGCAGGGGGAGTCAGGGCTGGGTCCCGAGACAGCCGGCGCCCCACTTGCCGCGCTGGAGATGGTTCAGTTCGCGCTCAGCTCTGTGGATGCCCAAGCTACCAGGGCCTACTTGCGGCTCAAGCGCAGGATGAATCAGAAGCGGAGTTCTCACCTGGCTCGAAGAAGGGCCATCATCCAGCGCATCCCCGGCTTCTGGGCCCAGGCGGTATCCTTTCTCCTGCTGGGCTTGGGTTTGTCTGCGGTGGAGGTCCACTGGGAGGAAGGGACCAGCAGAGGCTCTGCCAGGGGCAGGAGCGCTGGGGGAAAGGGTCCCCGGCCCCTCTCCACCCCCAGTGGGAGTGGGTCCCCCGTCCCTATAAGGCGCAGCACAGGGGCGTGGGCCTGGAAGGTGGGGGGAAGGCAAGGGCTGAGGCTTGTGGAGACCACGTCTGAGCAGAAGCTGCGGGCAAATGCTCTGGGACTGCAGGGAGCACTCCCAACACTCTCCCAGGGGTCATGGAGCACATGTCCACACCCTGCATGTCTAGTGTAGTTCCACCCTTGGCTCGGAGCAGGTCCTGGAAGGAAACGTCCTGCCGGCTGCGTGGGGTATGCCCATTGAGAGGCAGGCCACCCCCTTCCCTGTCCTTCAGAGCCTGTGTTCTTTTCCAAAGAGTACAGTGCCCACCCACTGCTGCGTCCTCATGCGGCTTCCAGAGTCATTCAGCAGGCCGCCAGGCTTCCCCGTACATCAGAAACCCAGACACGCTGTACGCGGTGCTGCAAACTGTCTCCTCAGGCCCTACACAGCCAGGCTGCGGCCCCATGCCCAGGCGCCCCCCCACCCCCCGTTTGCTCCCTCCGTGTCTCTCCCCTCTATGTGCGTCCCACCCTCTCCCTCGCTCCCCTCTGCCCTCCCTCTGTGTCCCTTCCTCCTGTGTGGGTATCTCTGTCTCTGTCTCTCCTTTGCTTTCCCCCCCCCCGTTGCCACCCAACCCCCTTCCCTCCCTCTCTCGCTGAACCTAACGGGCCCTCCCTTTGCCCTGTGGGTGTGCAGCCAGGCTAAGGGAGATGAGTGGCCCCTTTGTGGGCGCAGAAGGCCCCTCCAGGACACAGGCCTGCAGGCCAACACATAAGCAAACACGGCCCTGAGAGCGCGACCGACCACATCTGGACACCCAAAGCAGTCACTGCCTGCCTGCCAAACACACAGGCCAGGGTGACGGTGGAAGGGAGAACAGGCAGGCCCTTGACCTTGTCCTGCCGGGCGCAGACCCTCTCGGAGGCACTGGAAGCCAAGGCACCTGCTGGTATTGAGCAGCTGTGATGAAAGAGCAGGAGCTGAGTGGCTTGGGAGGGCAGCAGGGCCTGGTGGTTCTACCCGTGCCCTGTTTGGGGCCCTTCCTCTCCCCGGGAAGGGCTGGGTTGGTCCTGGCTCTCCTTCCATAGCGCTGAAGGCGAGGCTCCTTGACCCAAGGCAGATCCTGAATCACCCCCAGATATCAGCCGTGACGGGTGACCAGGACAAAGATGTGCTCAGCTACATGACCGATTTGGAGGTCAGCACTGGGAGTGGGTGGCGGGGGTAGGACCACTGGGAGTGGAATTTGGGCAAGGGAGGGCCCGGTAGTATTGTTCAGCGGAGGATGCAGGGAGCATCTCGGGACCCGTGGAGGACAAGTCCCCTTCCCCTCGTCTTTCTTTTATGTTGCAGGTGGAGGAACTGGGCCGTCCCAAGGACCACAGCAGGTTGATGTTCTTCTTTGGGAACAACCCCTACTTCCAGAACAAAGTGATCCTTAAGGAGTATCACCTTAGCATTGCCGGTAGGAGTGGGCTAGAGCTTCGAGGGTGCCGGGGGCGGGCCGGCGGGGGCAGGTGGGCACTCGGGAGGAGCAGGGAGTGTGCAGGGACACAAGTGGAAGCCAGAGCCGGCACAGGAGGGAGAGAGGCTGAGAGGAGAGCGGGAGAGAGGGCGACAGGGTGTGGGTCCTAGGCAGTGCAGAGCCTCCCCTGAATTTTCCCTTCCTGCAGGATACAGGGCGACTCGGTCCACTCCAGTGCAGTGGTTCTGGGATGAAGAACGTGGAGCTCCCAGCCGAAGACTCGACTCCACCAGCCTTACCTTCTTCAAGTGGTTGTGCGACCCCAGCTGCCCAGGGTCTAACAAGATTGCCGAGGTGGGGCCGCTGAGGCCTTCATTAGCATTGGTGATGGCAATGGGGGCAGCCTGGGAAGGGGTCCCGGGCCCCGTGCTCACCTGGGCGGTTTCCCCTACCAGATCATCATCGAGGACCTGTGGCGCAATCCCTTGCGGTACTACCTGAGGCAGGGAGGCAGCCGACGACACTGAGCAGACAGGAGGACCTGTCGGTGAGTAGCCGGGCCACTGCGTCCTGAAATATGTGTGGGAGGTGCCAGGGCACAGTCGGGTTTGGGACTCAGTTTGGAAACTGAGGCTCAGAGGACCCTGGGCCCCGGATCACCCAGGGAGCGGCTGGAGGGAGAGTAGGGACCCTGGCGAGGGAACTCAGGGCACACACCCAGGGCAGGGTGTCCACTGGGGCAAGTTCATCCGGTGAGCCAGGTGGGAGCCAGAAAGTCTCAGGTCGTTCGGGGGAAGCAAGGCTCCTCCACCCCATTTCTCTGAACACTCACCCATGGCCGTCCGCCGGGTCCTCAGTTCTCCTGCTGGCTTTTCAGGTGGGGACAGTCTGCCAAAGTTTTCGAGTGGGGCTCCCTTGTCCCGAGACGCTCCGACGTCCCTCCGTGTTACGGACCACCCCGTGGCCTCCCAGAGCCACACGGCCATTCTTGGCAATGGTACTAGGCCATCTGGAGGAGGGTGGTGAAGCCCTAGAGGAGGAGGAAGCGGGATCCCACAAGGACAGGGCCCTCGGTCACCGCCGCCTTAGCGATCCTCGGCATGAGGCAGTGTCACGAACACCTCCCTTGTGCGTCCGTGTGTCGTGTGTTTGTGTGTGTGTGTCGCGGGCACGGCAGCTGTGCGGACGTGGACACCGCAGAGCATCAGAGTTGGACCAACGAGAAGCAGTGGAGGAGGCGTCCAGCGTTGTGAGAGACGGGTGGACGAGTCTACGTGGTGCTCTGCCCGCACAGGACAGACGTGGGGGAACAGATCTTCAGGGCCAGCTCTAGAGAGTGTCCAGCACCCAGATCGCCAGGGATGGCGGGCGAGTCATAAACAAGTTCAGAAGCCCTATGTGTCTGTGTGTGGATGTGTATGGGGGACCCAGCACACGGCCAGTAGGAGATCAGCCCTGGCCTGTGGGATTCCGTGTGTGCGGGGGCTGTAAGGCACGGGGGCAGGGCAGGGCAGGGCTTGGTTGTGGAGAGACCACCGCTCTTGCTCGGCAGGTCAGGGAGGAGGACGGGAAAGGGCACACCTCTCTACATGGGAGCCGTGTTCTTCAGGGCAGGGGAAGGGGCGTGCCGAGCGGGGCACTCGTGGCCCGGTGGCTCTGCTACCGCCCCGTTCACCCCGCTTGGAGAGCTTCTCCCTGTACCCTTTCTCCTGGAAGCGTGCCCTGCATTGCTGTGATGCCGTCCCGTGCATGCTTCCTCTAGTCAGGATCACCGCAAAACCACGTGTCCCTGGAGGACTAAGGAGGCGGTTCCTCAGGGTCCCTCACAGTCCCTCCAAACCCACGTCCTGTCCCTCTGCACCACCCTCCCACAGGCGTGCATGTGTGTGTGTGTGTGTGTGTGTGTGTGTGTGTTGCGTGTTCAAGTGTCTGCATGAGCACACACCTGTCCCAGTGTGGTTGTAGGCCCTGTTCGATGATGGAGAGGGACTGCGGGGTTTCTAGCTCTGCTGACTGAGGAGAAAGGGGCCAGTGGCTGACTGCAGCCACATCCCTCCTGACACACAGACGTCGTGGGCATTCCTTGGGTATTCAGGGGTGTGTCTGCCCCCGGATGCCACACGCAGAGGGGCCAAGGGGAGCAGGGAGGGGTGGGAGCTGGCAGGCGTATGTCAAGCGACCTCCCATCTGTGCTGCTGGCACGGCTGGTCCCAGCTGTGGGAAACACCGTGAGGTTTCAGCATGTGCTACAGAGGGGCTAAGAACTTGTGCCCCGATTTGCGCTGTCGGCCAAGGGTCCCAAAGAGTAAGTAAGTCCCCACTGGCAGTACGTTTCTGCAGAGGAAAGAGTCCTGAGGGGAGCGCTCCTCCTGGCCGAAGGGCCGTCCTGGTGTCCGATGAGCTCCCGGTTGGGGCGGTCATCTCTGCCTCCTGTGGACCAGGTGGAGAAGAGGGAAAGGAGAGGAGGTGGACCCTCAGGGCCCGTGTTCTCTGCCTCACCGAGGGGCACCTAGCTTGCTGCTCCTGAGTCGACAGGCGCTTCCCAAATCAACACCTCTCACTACCCCTGAGCTGGCTCCCACCACCAGCACGCCCCCGAGGACGCACTTCCCCAGGTGACGTTCCCCACTAGCTCTGCCACAACTGGACCTCGCAACGTGGGCCCCAGCTCTGTCTTCCTGTTGCCCATCAATGGTCTCTGTGTGAGCGACCCAGTGGCCCCTGGGCTGCTATGCTGACAGCTCAGCCTGTTTGGACTCTTGGCCTCTCGTCTTTGGGGAACTCTGTTCCTTCCTGCCTGTCGGAGCAGCTAGCTGTAGGTAGAGGAGGGTTCTGGCCTTCGGGCTCTGGAAGCCCTGCTGGGCCCATGGCCCCATGTCCGGAACAGCACTAGGTGGCACCACTGTGCGGCAGTGGTGGGGATCTGAAGCCCGATACACTCCTCAGGAACAGAGTAGTGCGCTGGAGAGCCGCAGTGCCGTGGGCACAGGGAGCTTCCCTTGAGCCACTGGAAAGGCTGTTCCCTCATACACGTCTTCCCGGCTCCTTGACTCCTAAGCTGCAGGGCAACCTGGCAGCTCCCATGGTCTGGTCCCTAGGATTCTTCATGTCCGCAAGGTGGAGCTGAAGACCCATGGACCCCACTGGTCCCACGGGACCGGCCAGCATGCCTTAGGCCCTAGAAGTCCCCAGAAAGGGCCAGCCCACCATGCCTGTTTTCCCTGGAACCTTCTGGGCTTCCTCTGGGCTTTCGGGAAGGACCTCCCAGCTATAAAAGGGAGAGGAAAGGCTGGACGGTAGCCACATGCCCTGTGCCCCCAGAGCAAGGCGCCGTGCTGCCTCGGCCACGTGGAAGACCTGTCTGCCGTGGAATGAGGTGGGGTTGATTGGATGCAGGCATCAGCTGCCAGGGAGTAAGTCTTACGTTGCCACGCCGTCTCCGGGGCATGGCTCGTGAGGCACTTTGCCGGCACCGAGGACAAAGTGGGTGTGGAAGAAGGCCCTACTTTTCAGTCATGCCTGGAGAGACTGGCTTGCATTGGCACCAAAGCAACTGCCCAAAGCTTACTGTGCCGGCTTACAAGCACACTCTGGGTGTCCTCTCACCACGACTGCGAGCCCGCCGCGGGGCCGTGGTGGCCCGGCCTGATATTCCGCTCACGGTCTGACCCGGGTGGCCTGGACGGGCCAAGGCTAGGAAGGGTACGTTCTCTTCTGCAGGCCAGGCGAGCCGGGAACCCCTTCCCATGGCATTCGCAGTGTTGGCACAATGCAGCACAACACATTCTGTGTCTAGTGGGAAAGGCGTGTGCATTCCTGCTACGTGTGTCCTGGGTGCCGTCCTCAGCTCCTTGCCGCCTGACCTCCCTAACAGCAGACAGACAGGTGGCTCCAGGCCAGCAGACGGCATCACCTGCCACCCTCTTAACAGGGTTCACCCAGACATCCTTTCAGGGTCCCCTTTGCTCTATGCTCGTGGCTCCTCTAAGGGTCAGTTGCTCTGTCCTCCAGGGCAAACACACTGCGTGTCTGCTTGCGTGGTTGTTGGGTGAGTGTGCTGCTGTGGGACCCCGCTTGGGACCTTTTCCAGGGTCACCTGACTGGGTGCCAGTCACAGAGGGGGACAGGGCTTTTATGCCCAGGGAAAAGAGCTGCTCAGAGGGGTGAATGCATCTTCTGTCCTGAAGTCCTTCTCCCCTAGAGACCGTGTGGCCAGTGAGGGGCCAGAGAAAGAGCACCTGAACCCAAAGACTTAGAGGAAGACGGAGAGGAGAGCAAGAAGAAAGCACAGGCACGCAGATGGACAGAGCACTCTTTGTCACTCTTCTCCTGAGTAGCAAAGGACATGGGCTGGAACAAACTGTGGCCACACTTTTCCCCCCACGCTGGCCTGGCAGAGAGCATCGGGGCACCTGTGTCCTGGAATTGCCCTAGATTCTCCGGGGCATGGGCTGACGCTTTCCACACACACTGGTCCAGGGCTCTCGGGGGTGTGTACCGTGTCCTGAGTCCTAGAGGAGTCTATTCGGGTAGGCGAGGGACAGCCTGGCATTGCCTGGCTTCAAATACCAGGCGGAGGGCCCCCCGGGAGGAAGCGGCGGGAGGGGTGAAGGTGGAGGTGTGTCCCGGCGGGACGGCAGGCGGGGGCGCCGCAGCTGGCTCCCTGAGTGGTGCCTGCAGCGCGAGGGGCGGGGCCCTGCGTGACCACGCCCACCAGCCGTTACCTGATTGGACGCGGGGTTCTCCCTCGTCCAAGGCCAGCCCAGGACTCAGTCCCACCAAGGCCGCACACGTGATACAGCGTCCTCCTGGGGCGTCACAGCATGCCCGCTATCCCTTGTGCGCATGCGTTCAGCGGCCCACGGCCTCTGGGAGGACGCTGCCTCCCGCAGACAACCAGGGGCGCCGGAGCTCCACCTGCCCGACCGTTTGCGGGAGCCACGTGCTCTCACCTCCAGCTCCTCTCCGCTGCTGGCTCTGCTCGCTCACGACCAGGACCACATGGAGAGCGCGGCGGGCTCCGGGGAAGGCGGGGCTGCCCCGCCGTCCTGCACCACCTTGGTCCTGGAGGGGGGCCGTGAGGCGTCGGGGCCCCGCGCCCAGGCAGGCGCCCGGGGGGACGCAGGGCCGCTGCAGGCCCTAGGTGCCGCCGGGATGGGCGCAGAGGCTGTGGTGGGTGCTGAGGCCCAGCAGGGCAGAGAGCAGGCCGGCCCCGGGGACGAGTTGGTGCTGGTGGTGGATGTCATGGTAGCGCTGGACCCTGGTGTAGAGGAGGTTGGAGGGGAGCACACTGTAGAGGAATCAGAGGAGGAGGAGGACAAGGAGGCTGAGCAGGAAGCCAAAGTTGCGGTGGAGTCTCAGGACACAGTCAAGTCTGAGGAAGAGGAGAAAGCTGAAGTGGTGGCACGGCCTGAAGAGGCTGAGGAAGGGGAGGCTGTTGAGGATGAGAAGGAGGACACTGAGGAGGGGGCTGTTGCGGAAGAGTCTGAGATATACCTCCAAGAGGTTACGGAGGTGGGGGAGGAAGCTGATGAGGGAAATGAGAAGTCCACGGAGAAAGAGCATGAGGAGGCGGAGAAGGCTGAGGAGGATTCTGTGGACGGAGCATCTGAGGCCAAGGAGGAGGAGGCTAAGAAGGAGGAGGACGCAGATGGTGAAGAGCAGGTGGCTGAGGAAGAGGAGGCCGAGGAGTGGGAGCAGCCTGAGGAAGGGGAGAAGGCTGAAGAGGCTGAGGAGGTGGCTGTGCAGGAGGAGGCCAGGGAGGAGGGCCAGAAGGAGGAAGAGGCGCAGGAGAAGCAGGAAGGGGAAGAACAGCCAGAGGCACGGCGGGGTCCATCCCTGTCCCCGCTCGAGGCTCTAGGGGCCCTGCAGTCCGAGCTGGAGCCCGGGAATAAGCAAGCCAGCAGGTCCTACTCTCTGCTCAAGCTCAAGTCATGTCAGAGGCGGCAGCGTCACCTGGAACACCGAAGCGCCATTATCCGGGGCATCCCTGGCTTCTGGGCCAAGGCTGTATCCTTCATGCTGTCACTGAGGGATTCCGATGTATCTGGGCCAGTGCGTGAGGAACGAGAGGGAGGGGGCTGTTGACTATCAACATGCATCATGGGGGGGAACCCCCCTCACGCCCCGCAGCATTGCAGAGGACACGCTCATGCCGTGGGGATCAAGACAGCCTGGAAATCCTGGTTCCGGTTGGGCGTGGGGGCCGCAGGGTGCTCTGGGTGTCGCACGAGGCACTGAAACTCCGCTGGGCATCTAGGAGCACTGGTTCGGGTCAGAGTCAGGAATAGCAGCAGGGTCTCTTCACCCAAAACACATTCACACCAAGCACGGGTTCCCCTGGGTAGAATGCTGCAGGCAAGGGGTGGTGAGAGCCCACCCGGTCAGCCTGAGGCAGGAATGTGTGCTGTCCGGAAACGCGCTAGTTCTGCCTAGCCATCAGCACACGAGGTTGAGCTGTGGAGGGGGTGTGGGGCGGGAGGGGTGTCTCTCAGGATGCCAGCTGCCTGTGTCTCTGCTGAGATATGTAGCACCACGGGGCGCCGTGGTCCTTGAGGCAGCCGGGGCGGAGGCAGTGGGACCCCGCGGCGGAGAGGGGAGACAGTGCCCGGTTGCTGTCCAGACTCGCTCTGTTGCTGTAGCTCTTTCATCTCCAGCCCTCGGAGATCCTTGACCGAAAGCAGTTTGTGAACCACTCGCAGATGTCAGCCATGATCAGTGAGCAAGATGAAGGCATACTTGGCTACCTGACGGATTTGAAGGTCTGGCCCGGGAGACTGAGGCTGGGGTGGGGGACAGGAGAGGAGAGGGTGGCCAAAGTGAGTCCTCCCCAAAGTCAGGAGGGTCAAGGTCTGCTGGACAGAGCTTTCACGCCTCTGCCCCACTTTCCCGCCGGGCAGGTGGAGGAACTGCGGTTTCCCCGTGAGCGCCGCCACATCCTGCTCTTCTTTCGCAAGAACTCCTACTTCCGGAATGAAGTGGTTGTGAAGGAGTATGTCGTCAGCGCTGCTGGTAAGAGGCCGCTGTCTGGATGGGCGGTGGCAGGTGGAGGAGGGCGGGTTGCCTTCCCCGACTCATTACCCAGCACCCTCTCACACACTCGTCTTCCTGCAGGGTACGGGCCATCTCATTCCCCTCCCATCCAGTGGCACCAGGATTTCGAACGAGAGGCCCACAGCTGCAGGCACCACAACAGCAGCCTTAACTTCTTCAACTGGTTCTCTGACCACAGCTTTGCCGGGGCTAGCAGGATAGCTGAGGTGGGGCCCTGTGACATACAGCGTAAATGACCTTGCTGGCTTCTCCAGCTGCTTGGGATGGACACCTGAGCCCTGCCCCCGTTTCTCCTGCCAGATCCTCATGGACGACCTGTGGCCCAATCCCCTGCAGTATTATGTGAGCAAGAAGGCAGCAGGAGAGGGAACTGAGAGGACGACAGGTGAGGAGCCCAGGGCGTGGGCGCCGAGACGTGTGCTGTCGGGATCCCTGGGCCCTGGGCTACACAAAGGGAGACACTGAGGTTCACAGGAACACTCCGAGACAGCGACCCCGGGACAAAGCACGTCACCCTGACATGGAACGTGGGGAGGTGCAGTGCCAAACGGGTTGTGCCTGGGGAAGCTTGAGGCAGGCGAGGCCACGCAGCGTCATGGAGCAGAGCCGGAGAAGCAAAGCCGGCTCAGCGGCTGCACTTGCGGCAACTGTCATTCTGTGGCCCGTGAACCCCAGCCTCAGGTCTGCGAGCAGCGCATTACAAGGGTGACCAGAGGCACCCTTGGCCCAAATGTCTGGGTGTCCTGGTGCAAAGCCGCACCCCGCCTTCCCGTCCCTTCTCTGTGTTGATCACCACAGTTGTCCCCTTAAATTCCGGAGGCATCTCCTTTGCCAAGCCCACTGGCCCGCGGGCAGTCATGAAGGAGCAGGCTCGGTAACACGTGGCTGGAGGAAACATAAAGCGATCACAGTCGGGGGCAGGGGCTTGGCCAGGGGAGAATGAACGCCATTCCCGACGAGAACCTTGAAACCCTCAAGCAACCTTAAGTATGGCCCAGTGAAGATACCCACTGCTGTCCTCCTGTGTCCCTGTGCACGTGTGTCCCCGCGTGCGTGCTTGTGCGTGTGCGTGTGCGTGTGCGTGTGTGTGTGTGTGCCATCTCGTCTAGGGAGCTTCATGATGTTGAAGTGAGGATGAGGACCATCGCACTTGACGGAAAGCAGTCCCGAAACTTCAGAAGGAGCCGAAGGGTCAACCCGCTTCCTCTCTGCAGGAAATAACTGAAGACAGGTGCCGGGGTGAAACACGGCCTGTTGAGGCCCCGGGAGCCCTGGAGAAATATCGAAATGTAAATAAACAACGTCAAGTGTGTTTCCGTGTGTGTGTGTGTGTGTGTGTGTCTGTGTGTGTGTGTGTGTGTGTGTGTGTCTGTGTGCTCTGGCACACGCACTCTTCCTCCTGGAAGGGGCTCCAGGGGACTGACTGAACACAGCGGCTGCATGTCGGTGTTTTCCTTCTGCGCCTGGGCTTCCCCAGTCTGTGGATCGGCCTGTCCTGTAGGCTTGCCCACAGGGCTAGGACACGCATGGTCTGGGACTGCATCCCAGGGGGCAGAGGTACCGTTCCCCCAGGCCCAGTGGGGCTGGGCAGGGAGAAGACCTGATCGAAAGGCCAGCCAACCGGGGCTCATCTCTTCCCTGGGGAAATGAGGGAGTTCAAGGAAAGGGAATAACGAGCCAGGGACAAACACGTCCAGTAGCCAGGTTAGGTGGACGCCGATGGTGGCCTCCAGGGATGCTCCCTGGTGGATGGCCTCAGACACACCCACTGCACATTCCATGGGGGGAGGACTCAAGGTCCATGACTCTGTCGAACCCAGAGCCACTGCTCTCCCCAGGTCTAGGAACGCACACAGCCTCCTGCTGACACAGTCAGGCTCTGAGGACCAGCAACCACGTTAAGGAGTGAGGGCCAGGCTGTATGGAGGGACTGTGGGAGAGGGGACAGAGGGAGCTGGGAGGGTAGGAAACATGACCCTCTCGTTCCGGCACAAGGGCCCAGGAGAAAGGAGAAATTGCAGGGGGACACACACACACGCACGCTCACACACAGTGGTGCACAGACACTGCGTCCTCACACACACACTCAAACAGCCGCACCCACAAGCTGACACACACACTCACTCAGGTGCACCCTCAGTCACCCACCCCCCCACACACTCCACTTCCTCACTTGTCCTGGCACACACAAGCTCACACAGCCACGCTCTGCGGGCATCTCTAGTGCCCTGACTCCCTAGGGCCCTCGTTTGGGCTCCCCCAGACGACAAAGAGGCGGAGGCGTGCGGGAGGGGTGGTATGGTTCCTCAGGACTGGCAAGGCCCAGTCCCCGCAGCGGTGTGCTGTCTGTCCCATGACCACTGTGGTGCTGAGATTCCTGTTTCCACATGGGCTTAAGGCGTTTGCCCAAGGCCCTCTCTCCGCTGAAGACCCCACAAGGTAAGCACCACCAAGAGGCACGAATCACTGGTCCCTGTCACAAGCTGAGGCAGTTAGTCTCCAGGTGTCAGCCCACAAGACCCTTCCACACGTGAACAATAACCCCATAGGTAGGGGCAGGATCAAAGCCGTGATTGCAACACCTTATCAGGGATTGCACAGGGCCCCACACTCCAGGTTGGAAAGAGCTTATCCAACTCCCTAAACTTTTGTTTTGTACATTACCATGGCTTCCAAGATCCTGAAACTTATTTTATTTAAACTTATTTATTTATTTATTTATTTATTTATTTATTTATTTATTTATTTATTTATTCATCAGACAGAGAGAGAGAGAGCACAAGCAGGGAAACAGCCCAGGGAGAGGGAGAGGCAGGCTTCCTGTCGAGCAGGGAGCCCGAAGCGGGGCTCGATCCCAGGAGCCTGGCTGCAGGACCTGAGCCGAAGGCAGACGCTTAAGCGTCTAGCCACCCAGGCGCCCCAAACCCCCTAAACTTGAACAGGAACGCAGCAACCCTTTGGGGAGCTCTGTACACTTGCTGAATAAACTTTGCCCTGCTGCCCACCACTCCTCTTCTGGACTACATCTCCTTTCCACGACACGGCATGACCGAGAACCCGGGCACACAGGGACCCACAGTCCTGGATCCCAGACTGCTGTCTCATCGGAGAGGACCACATCAGGAGTTCACTAGCGTTCTGGCTCCATGACTCTGAACCACGTGTGTGTCCCTGGCCCTTCTGGATCTTCGTGTTCTTGTCTGTGTAAAGCGTCCCTCTTTGCCCGTGTTAGTCTGTCTTCCCGAACATGCCTTGGCGTGTCTTGGCCCGGCTGTGCCTGTGCCGTCAGGTCTCCCATCTCGCATCCGTGCTGAGCCCAGATAGGCACAGCTGTGCCTCTAGGAGTGCTTTGGGCTTTGCGAGTCTCTGCTTGGCTACAGCTGCCGGGCCGTTGGCCTGCCAATGTGTTGGCGTAAGGGTTCCTGTCTCTGAGTCTGTCCACCTGTGAATTGGACCCCGTTTCATCCATTTTGGGGTCAGAATCCTCTCCTCCTCCGACGGGGGCGCGTTAGGAATCTTTGGTGAGTCTTGAGAAGTCCTTCACTTCCTGTACCGTAGGGTGGCGCAGTGACGCCTCCTTGGAAACAGAGGAAGGGCCAAGCTCCTCCTGCCGGGCAGCGAGGGGCTCACCAAAGGGTCCTCAGCCGCCCCGCTTAGGGCCGAAGGTCACTCATCGTTCTCCCTTTTCCCGCTTTCAACTACTTTGTGGCCTCAGTCTCTTGCACAGTGCGTTGATGTGGGCAGGTTTTCAAAGGCAGAACGTCCTGCTGCCCTCCCCATCTTGCTGTGTTGCCCCGTAGCCTGCTCCTGAGCAGGACCGACTGACGTCCGCCACTGTGGTACTTGGTTTCTGTGTAACCCATGCCCCTTTCCATCCTCAATTCCTGCGTTACGTCCTCCTTTGCTGTCCGCTTCGTGTGTCTGGGAGACAGGCGGACATCTCTGGCACCACTGGATCGAACTGCGCTAGGCCTCCGAGACCTTGTGCGTGAGCGAGGTACCCAAGGCACCGTCAGGGACATGCGGGGACCTCCAAGAGGTCCTTCCTGCCCCTTCGTTCTGAAATTCCTCTGCAAACGCTTGGCTGATCCCAACGCTAGGGACGCAGCCAATATTGCCACCTGCCGGCCCGGGGCACCTTGGGTCGGTAGAACTCCTGCGCCTGGCAGAACTCAGTGTTCACACCCCGACCCCGTTCACCCCGTCACCACTGCTCTACCCTGGGGTTGCTTGCCCGCCTCTGGCTCTGTTAGCTTCCTACACATGGGTGCTCCCACCCGTAGGCTTCCTCCTGGGAAGGGGCTGGCTTCCTCCACGGTAGACAGTGCTTTACCGATTCTACGCTGAACGCCCCTTCTTGGGGGCCCTCCCCACTCACAGTTGCAGGGAACACCCCAGCCTGGGGGAACCCAGGTTTGCCCATAGGTGGACTTGGTTGACGTAGTGGGCGAGGGGCCTGCTCCCGGCTGGGTGTCGTGACTCCACTTCACGTTCCCACAGCTTACAAGACCCAGCTCTGTGCATGCTGAGCCGACGATCCTACACGTGCCCCTGCTTGGATGCACTTGTCCTTCAGGCCACACAGGCAACGCAGCGTGGTTCCATAGGCAAATCCTGCTCTCCTGTTTCCTCTGCGAGTACTTTACGGGGATGCCTTGTATCTCAGGCTAGCCCTTTGACTTAAGGGTCTAGTGACCGGCTTCCTTTCAGCGGGTAGGACTCTGCTTATCTTAGAGCCACACACCCCCACCGCCACCCCACGGCCCTCTCCCTACCACCCTAGGCTCATCCTCTCACTCCTTCTCCTGATGCCTGGTGCATATTTTCTCGGGCGTCCTTGGCGACCATAACCTTTACGTTACACTCTTTTTCCCTGAACGTGTTGAAGGTTATCACCCACTGCCTTCTGGCCACCGTCCATCCTAAGGGGAAGCTGGCTCTTCCTCCCACTGAGGAACCCCGGGGTGTGATGGGTCAGTCCCGCCTCTGTGGGCTGCCGAGAGGCCTGTCCTTGCCTTTGCACCAAACACAAGAGCCCATTGGCCTGGGCATCCCTTTGGATCCTTCCTTCCACTAGGACTGCATTGGGCTCCTTGGATGTGCAGAGTCAGCATTGTCCGCAAAGTGGCAAAGCTTTATCACCTTAGGTCCTCATGCACTGGCTGCCTCTTCCTCTCTCCCACCTCTTCCTGGCATTCCCATTTGTGCCTGCTGGTGGTCAGCATGAGCTGACGCCTCTCCCTCCCTCTCCCTCTCTCCCTTCCTCTCTCCCTGCAGAGTCTCTCCCTCCTCTCTCCCTCTCCCTTTCCCTCGCTTCTCCTCTCCATCCCTCCTCTCCCTCTCCCTCCTCTCTCCCTCACCCTTCTGTGTCCCTCTCCCTCCTCTCTCCCTCCTCTCTCTTCTTCCCCCTCCCTCCTCCTCTACTTCTCCCCTCCTTTCCCTCTCTTCACCCTCTCCCTCTCCTCCCCCTCTCCCTTCTGTGTCCCTCTCCCCCCTCTCTCCCTCCTCTCTCTTCCTTCCCCTCCCTCCCTTTTCCTCCCTCCTCAGTCCTACTCTCCCTCTCTTCCCCCTCTTGCTCTCTTCCCCATCTCCCATCACCTGGAGCCCCCAGCCTTCTCCATTTCCATGGCTGTGCTGCTTCTGGTGCAGTGTTGCCTCAGGAGCTTCCTTCAGGGGCTGGAGCAACATGACAAGAGCTAGTGTACTTAGGACTGTAGTGGTAACTCCAACGTCTGGGCTGTCTCAGGGACGGTGTTAGAAAATTTTGCTTCTCCCGCCATATGGCCTTTGGTTTTGCTCCCTTCCTCGTTTGCGTCAACAAGCAGATTTTGAAACACTGAAACGTGCTACCGCCAAAAGCCCTGCACTTTACCCCAAGGGGGACCCTCCTGCCCCTTTCCGGTTGAAATCCTCCAGGCGCCCAGACCCATTCCTTTTAAATGAGGCCCTCCCACAATGCAACACTAACCCTCGCGGCCTTGGCATCACCCACGCGGCCTTCCTGGCACTCAAGGCGGTATCCCTCGGGCACCTCAATGTTCACCCAAGGTGCGGACCGCCATGAGGCGTGGGACTGTCCCGAAGGACCTGGTGAGTACCGGAGAAAGGGCACGTGTGCTGCCAATGCTCGCTGCCATATCCCCTCGCAGGCAGGTGGTCCACTCGGTGACAGACACAGCAGGAACATGCAGCCAGTGGGGGGACCAAAGGCAGTGGAGCTGCCCAGCAGCCTCAGCTCCTCAGGAAGGTGGATAAAAGCAGGCTCCGTGGACCATTCTGCTGGAGCTCTGACATCCTTGGCAGTTAGAGCAGGAGGGAAGGAGGACACGAGAGTCCCCCAAGGAAGGAGAAAGCAAAGATGGGAAGAGAGCCAGACAGAGAAGGGTGTGGCAGAGGAAAGTACAGCGGGAGCAAGTCCTGCCAGCGGCTTTGACGAAAGACTACCCCGAGTCACTGTGTAGGCTACATGGCCTGCCCACTGGCATGCCACCGAGTCCGAATCCCGGACCTCCCTGGGGCTGTGTTAGTAGCTCTGTAGGCACCGTGGGGTGGCCAGGGACCTTGGCTCTTTGCTAATTTGAGGCCAGTTATGTGTGTGTGTTTCCTCTCTTTTGAGGAGAGTCCGGGCGCGGAGGGGGTGAGGGAGGCAGCCCCTGCATCCTGGATCCTGGTGGGCGGCCCCCTGACACCCTTCGCCACCGTTCGGGTAAATGCGGGAAGGCCATGGGCACAGCGATCTGGCGGTGGTTGGAGCACCAGGTAATGGCTCCAGGGCTTTCCTTCAGGGTCACTAAGAAAGGGCCGGGTGAGGCTTCCGGGGGTCAGGGGGTCACCCTCTTGAGCCGTTGCATTGGAATTCCCCAGTGCCAGCAGCCTGGTCCCCCTGGACGGCCGGGAAAGGCAACACGGGCTGTGTGATAGGAGGGACCTCCGGCTCATGGCCTGGCAGGTGATAGCCGGGAATAGACCAGGTTCCAGATGCGGAGGCCACCCCGGAGGAGGAGGCACACAGGCCGGCTCCCTGGCTGGTGCCTTCGGGGGCCGAGGGGCGGGGGTCTGGGCGGGCACACGCTCCGCCCTGTCATCCTCAGTACGCTCCGTGCCCAGCGGCCTGGGCGTGACTCAGGGCTCCGTGTCACAAAGGCCGCATGCGTGGCGTCGCGTCACCGTCGCCCCGTGGCCATCTGGTCCCTAGCTCTTCTGCGCATGCCTTCACCAGCCTCCGGCCTCTTGGAGGCCTCTGCTTCCCGCCTCCAGTTGGGGGCGCCAGAGCTCCACCTGCCGGCCGCGTGCGGGAGCCAGGTGCTGGCTCCTCCAGCTCCTTCGCTCCGCTGCGGGCTCTGCTCCCTCAGCACCAGCACCACATGGAGAGCGCGGCGGGCTCCGGGCAAGGCGGGGCTGCCCTGCCATCCTGGAGCACCTTGTTCCTGGAGGGGGGCCGTGAGGCGCCGGAGCCCTGCGCCCAGGCAGGCGCCTGGGGTGAGGCGGGGCCGCTGCAGGCCCTAGGTGCCGGGGGGATGGGCGCAGAGGCTGTGCTGGGTGCGGAGGCCCAGCAGGGCAGAGAGCAGGCCGGCCCCGGGGACGAGTTGGTGCTGGTGGTGGAGGATATCATGGCGGTGGTGGAGGTCGTGGCCGAGGAAGACCAGGAGGCGGTGCAAGCACAGCAGGACGAGCAGCTGCAGCAGCTGCAGCAGGGGGAGTCAGGGCCGGGTCCCGAGACAGCCGGCGCCCCACTTGCCGCGCTGGAGATGGTTCAGTTCGCGCTCAGCTCTGTGGATGCCCAAGCTACCAGGGCCTACTTGCGGCTCAAGCGCAGGATGAATCAGAAGCGGAGTTCTCACCTGGCTCGAAGAAGGGCCATCATCCAGCGCATCCCCGGCTTCTGGGCCCAGGCGGTATCCTTTCTCCTGCTGGGCTTGGGTTTGTCTGCGGTGGAGGTCCACTGGGAGGAAGGGACCAGCAGAGGCTCTGCCAGGGGCAGGAGCGCTGGGGGAAAGGGTCCCCGGCCCCTCTCCACCCCGAGTGGGAGTGGGTCCCCCGTCCCTATAAGGCGCAGCACAGGGGCGTGGGCCTGGAAGGTGGGGGGAAGGCAAGGGCTGAGGCTTGTGGAGACCACGTCTGAGCAGAAGCTGCGGGCAAATGCTCTGGGACTGCAGGGAGCACTCCCAACACTCTCCCAGGGGTCATGGAGCACATGTCCACACCCTGCATGTCTAGTGTAGTTCCACCCTTGGCTCGGAGCAGGTCCTGGAAGGAAACGTCCTGCCGGCTGCGTGGGGTATGCCCATTGAGAGGCAGGCCACCCCCTTCCCTGTCCTTCAGAGCCTGTGTTCTTTTCCAAAGAGTACAGTGCCCACCCACTGCTGCGTCCTCATGCGGCTTCCAGAGTCATTCAGCAGGCCGCCAGGCTTCCCCGTACATCAGAAACCCAGACACGCTGTACGCGGTGCTGCAAACTGTCTCCTCAGGCCCTACACAGCCAGGCTGCGGCCCCATGCCCAGGCGCCCCCCCACCCCCCGTTTGCTCCCTCCGTGTCTCTCCCCTCTATGTGCGTCCCACCCTCTCCCTCGCTCCCCTCTGCCCTCCCTCTGTGTCCCTTCCTCCTGTGTGGGTATCTCTGTCTCTGTCTCTCCTTTGCTTCCCCCCCCCCCCGTTGCCACCCAACCCCCTTCCCTCCCTCTCTCGCTGAACCTAACGGGCCCTCCCTTTGCCCTGTGGGTGTGCAGCCAGGCTAAGGGAGATGAGTGGCCCCTTTGTGGGCGCAGAAGGCCCCTCCAGGACACAGGCCTGCAGGCCAACACATAAGCAAACACGGCCCTGAGAGCGCGACCGACCACATCTGGACACCCAAAGCAGTCACTGCCTGCCTGCCAAACACACAGGCCAGGGTGACGGTGGAAGGGAGAACAGGCAGGCCCTTGACCTTGTCCTGCCGGGCGCAGACCCTCTCGGAGGCACTGGAAGCCAAGGCACCTGCTGGTATTGAGCAGCTGTGATGAAAGAGCAGGAGCTGAGTGGCTTGGGAGGGCAGCAGGGCCTGGTGGTTCTACCCGTGCCCTGTTTGGGGCCCTTCCTCTCCCCGGGAAGGGCTGGGTTGGTCCTGGCTCTCCTTCCATAGCGCTGAAGGCGAGGCTCCTTGACCCAAGGCAGATCCTGAATCACCCCCAGATATCAGCCGTGACGGGTGACCAGGACAAAGATGTGCTCAGCTACATGACCGATTTGGAGGTCAGCACTGGGAGTGGGTGGCGGGGGTAGGACCACTGGGAGTGGAATTTGGGCAAGGGAGGGCCCGGTAGTATTGTTCAGCGGAGGATGCAGGGAGCATCTCGGGACCCGTGGAGGACAAGTCCCCTTCCCCTCGTCTTTCTTTTATGTTGCAGGTGGAGGAACTGGGCCGTCCCAAGGACCACAGCAGGTTGATGTTCTTCTTTGGGAACAACCCCTACTTCCAGAACAAAGTGATCCTTAAGGAGTATCACCTTAGCATTGCCGGTAGGAGTGGGCTAGAGCTTCGAGGGTGCCGGGGGCGGGCCGGCGGGGGCAGGTGGGCACTCGGGAGGAGCAGGGAGTGTGCAGGGACACAAGTGGAAGCCAGAGCCGGCACAGGAGGGAGAGAGGCTGAGAGGAGAGCGGGAGAGAGGGCGACAGGGTGTGGGTCCTAGGCAGTGCAGAGCCTCCCCTGAATTTTCCCTTCCTGCAGGATACAGGGCGACTCGGTCCACTCCAGTGCAGTGGTTCTGGGATGAAGAACGTGGAGCTCCCAGCCGAAGACTCGACTCCACCAGCCTTACCTTCTTCAAGTGGTTGTGCGACCCCAGCTGCCCAGGGTCTAACAAGATTGCCGAGGTGGGGCCGCTGAGGCCTTCATTAGCATTGGTGATGGCAATGGGGGCAGCCTGGGAAGGGGTCCCGGGCCCCGTGCTCACCTGGGCGGTTTCCCCTACCAGATCATCATCGAGGACCTGTGGCGCAATCCCTTGCGGTACTACCTGAGGCAGGGAGGCAGCCGACGACACTGAGCAGACAGGAGGACCTGTCGGTGAGTAGCCGGGCCACTGCGTCCTGAAATATGTGTGGGAGGTGCCAGGGCACAGTCGGGTTTGGGACTCAGTTTGGAAACTGAGGCTCAGAGGACCCTGGGCCCCGGATCACCCAGGGAGCGGCTGGAGGGAGAGTAGGGACCCTGGCGAGGGAACTCAGGGCACACACCCAGGGCAGGGTGTCCACTGGGGCAAGTTCATCCGGTGAGCCAGGTGGGAGCCAGAAAGTCTCAGGTCGTTCGGGGGAAGCAAGGCTCCTCCACCCCATTTCTCTGAACACTCACCCATGGCCGTCCGCCGGGTCCTCAGTTCTCCTGCTGGCTTTTCAGGTGGGGACAGTCTGCCAAAGTTTTCGAGTGGGGCTCCCTTGTCCCGAGACGCTCCGACGTCCCTCCGTGTTACGGACCACCCCGTGGCCTCCCAGAGCCACACGGCCATTCTTGGCAATGGTACTAGGCCATCTGGAGGAGGGTGGTGAAGCCCTAGAGGAGGAGGAAGCGGGATCCCACAAGGACAGGGCCCTCGGTCACCGCCGCCTTAGCGATCCTCGGCATGAGGCAGTGTCACGAACACCTCCCTTGTGCGTCCGTGTGTCGTGTGTTTGTGTGTGTGTGTCGCGGGCACGGCAGCTGTGCGGACGTGGACACCGCAGAGCATCAGAGTTGGACCAACGAGAAGCAGTGGAGGAGGCGTCCAGCGTTGTGAGAGACGGGTGGACGAGTCTACGTGGTGCTCTGCCCGCACAGGACAGACGTGGGGGAACAGATCTTCAGGGCCAGCTCTAGAGAGTGTCCAGCACCCAGATCGCCAGGGATGGCGGGCGAGTCATAAACAAGTTCAGAAGCCCTATGTGTCTGTGTGTGGATGTGTATGGGGGACCCAGCACACGGCCAGTAGGAGATCAGCCCTGGCCTGTGGGATTCCGTGTGTGCGGGGGCTGTAAGGCACGGGGGCAGGGCAGGGCAGGGCTTGGTTGTGGAGAGACCACCGCTCTTGCTCGGCAGGTCAGGGAGGAGGACGGGAAAGGGCACACCTCTCTACATGGGAGCCGTGTTCTTCAGGGCAGGGGAAGGGGCGTGCCGAGCGGGGCACTCGTGGCCCGGTGGCTCTGCTACCGCCCCGTTCACCCCGCTTGGAGAGCTTCTCCCTGTACCCTTTCTCCTGGAAGCGTGCCCTGCATTGCTGTGATGCCGTCCCGTGCATGCTTCCTCTAGTCAGGATCACCGCAAAACCACGTGTCCCTGGAGGACTAAGGAGGCGGTTCCTCAGGGTCCCTCACGGTCCCTCCAAACCCACGTCCTGTCCCTCTGCACCACCCTCCCACAGGCGTGCATGTGTGTGTGTGTGTGTGTGTGTGTGTGTTGCGTGTTCAAGTGTCTGCATGAGCACACACCTGTCCCAGTGTGGTTGTAGGCCCTGTTCGATGATGGAGAGGGACTGCGGGGTTTCTAGCTCTGCTGACTGAGGAGAAAGGGGCCAGTGGCTGACTGCAGCCACATCCCTCCTGACACACAGACGTCGTGGGCATTCCTTGGGTATTCAGGGGTGTGTCTGCCCCCGGATGCCACACGCAGAGGGGCCAAGGGGAGCAGGGAGGGGTGGGAGCTGGCAGGCGTATGTCAAGCGACCTCCCATCTGTGCTGCTGGCACGGCTGGTCCCAGCTGTGGGAAACACCGTGAGGTTTCAGCATGTGCTACAGAGGGGCTAAGAACTTGTGCCCCGATTTGCGCTGTCGGCCAAGGGTCCCAAAGAGTAAGTAAGTCCCCACTGGCAGTACGTTTCTGCAGAGGAAAGAGTCCTGAGGGGAGCGCTCCTCCTGGCCGAAGGGCCGTCCTGGTGTCCGATGAGCTCCCGGTTGGGGCGGTCATCTCTGCCTCCTGTGGACCAGGTGGAGAAGAGGGAAAGGAGAGGAGGTGGACCCTCAGGGCCCGTGTTCTCTGCCTCACCGAGGGGCACCTAGCTTGCTGCTCCTGAGTCGACAGGCGCTTCCCAAATCAACACCTCTCACTACCCCTGAGCTGGCTCCCACCACCAGCACGCCCCCGAGGACGCACTTCCCCAGGTGACGTTCCCCACTAGCTCTGCCACAACTGGACCTCGCAACGTGGGCCCCAGCTCTGTCTTCCTGTTGCCCATCAATGGTCTCTGTGTGAGCGACCCAGTGGCCCCTGGGCTGCTATGCTGACAGCTCAGCCTGTTTGGACTCTTGGCCTCTCGTCTTTGGGGAACTCTGTTCCTTCCTGCCTGTCGGAGCAGCTAGCTGTAGGTAGAGGAGGGTTCTGGCCTTCGGGCTCTGGAAGCCCTGCTGGGCCCATGGCCCCATGTCCGGAACAGCACTAGGTGGCACCACTGTGCGGCAGTGGTGGGGATCTGAAGCCCGATACACTCCTCAGGAACAGAGTAGTGCGCTGGAGAGCCGCAGTGCCGTGGGCACAGGGAGCTTCCCTTGAGCCACTGGAAAGGCTGTTCCCTCATACACGTCTTCCCGGCTCCTTGACTCCTAAGCTGCAGGGCAACCTGGCAGCTCCCATGGTCTGGTCCCTAGGATTCTTCATGTCCGCAAGGTGGAGCTGAAGACCCATGGACCCCACTGGTCCCACGGGACCGGCCAGCATGCCTTAGGCCCTAGAAGTCCCCAGAAAGGGCCAGCCCACCATGCCTGTTTTCCCTGGAACCTTCTGGGCTTCCTCTGGGCTTTCGGGAAGGACCTCCCAGCTATAAAAGGGAGAGGAAAGGCTGGACGGTAGCCACATGCCCTGTGCCCCCAGAGCAAGGCGCCGTGCTGCCTCGGCCACGTGGAAGACCTGTCTGCCGTGGAATGAGGTGGGGTTGATTGGATGCAGGCATCAGCTGCCAGGGAGTAAGTCTTACGTTGCCACGCCGTCTCCGGGGCATGGCTCGTGAGGCACTTTGCCGGCACCGAGGACAAAGTGGGTGTGGAAGAAGGCCCTACTTTTCAGTCATGCCTGGAGAGACTGGCTTGCATTGGCACCAAAGCAACTGCCCAAAGCTTACTGTGCCGGCTTACAAGCACACTCTGGGTGTCCTCTCACCACGACTGCGAGCCCGCCGCGGGGCCGTGGTGGCCCGGCCTGATATTCCGCTCACGGTCTGACCCGGGTGGCCTGGATGGGCCAAGGCTAGGAAGGGTACGTTCTCTTCTGCAGGCCAGGCGAGCCGGGAACCCCTTCCCATGGCATTCGCAGTGTTGGCACAATGCAGCACAACACATTCTGTGTCTAGTGGGAAAGGCGTGTGCATTCCTGCTACGTGTGTCCTGGGTGCCGTCCTCAGCTCCTTGCCGCCTGACCTCCCTAACAGCAGACAGACAGGTGGCTCCAGGCCAGCAGACGGCATCACCTGCCACCCTCTTAACAGGGTTCACCCAGACATCCTCTTCAGGGTCCCCTTTGCTCTATGCTCGTGGCTCCTCTAAGGGTCAGTTGCTCTGTCCTCCAGGGCAAACACACTGCGTGTCTGCTTGCGTGGTTGTTGGGTGAGTGTGCTGCTGTGGGACCCCGCTTGGGACCTTTTCCAGGGTCACCTGACTGGGTGCCAGTCACAGAGGGGGACAGGGCTTTTATGCCCAGGGAAAAGAGCTGCTCAGAGGGGTGAATGCATCTTCTGTCCTGAAGTCCTTCTCCCCTAGAGACCGTGTGGCCAGTGAGGGGCCAGAGAAAGAGCACCTGAACCCAAAGACTTAGAGGAAGACGGAGAGGAGAGCAAGAAGAAAGCACAGGCACGCAGATGGACAGAGCACTCTTTGTCACTCTTCTCCTGAGTAGCAAAGGACATGGGCTGGAACAAACTGTGGCCACACTTTTCCCCCCACGCTGGCCTGGCAGAGAGCATCGGGGCACCTGTGTCCTGGAATTGCCCTAGATTCTCCGGGGCATGGGCTGACGCTTTCCACACACACTGGTCCAGGGCTCTCGGGGGTGTGTACCGTGTCCTGAGTCCTAGAGGAGTCTATTCGGGTAGGCGAGGGACAGCCTGGCATTGCCTGGCTTCAAATACCAGGCGGAGGGCCCCCCGGGAGGAAGCGGCGGGAGGGGTGAAGGTGGAGGTGTGTCCCGGCGGGACGGCAGGCGGGGGCGCCGCAGCTGGCTCCCTGAGTGGTGCCTGCAGCGCGAGGGGCGGGGCCCTGCGTGACCACGCCCACCAGCCGTTACCTGATTGGACGCGGGGTTCTCCCTCGTCCAAGGCCAGCCCAGGACTCAGTCCCACCAAGGCCGCACACGTGATACAGCGTCCTCCTGGGGCGTCACAGCATGCCCGCTATCCCTTGTGCGCATGCGTTCAGCGGCCCACGGCCTCTGGGAGGACGCTGCCTCCCGCAGACAACCAGGGGCGCCGGAGCTCCACCTGCCCGACCGTTTGCGGGAGCCACGTGCTCTCACCTCCAGCTCCTCTCCGCTGCTGGCTCTGCTCGCTCACGACCAGGACCACATGGAGAGCGCGGCGGGCTCCGGGGAAGGCGGGGCTGCCCCGCCGTCCTGCACCACCTTGGTCCTGGAGGGGGGCCGTGAGGCGTCGGGGCCCCGCGCCCAGGCAGGCGCCCGGGGGGACGCAGGGCCGCTGCAGGCCCTAGGTGCCGCCGGGATGGGCGCAGAGGCTGTGGTGGGTGCTGAGGCCCAGCAGGGCAGAGAGCAGGCCGGCCCCGGGGACGAGTTGGTGCTGGTGGTGGATGTCATGGTAGCGCTGGACCCTGGTGTAGAGGAGGTTGGAGGGGAGCACACTGTAGAGGAATCAGAGGAGGAGGAGGACAAGGAGGCTGAGCAGGAAGCCAAAGTTGCGGTGGAGTCTCAGGACACAGTCAAGTCTGAGGAAGAGGAGAAAGCTGAAGTGGTGGCACGGCCTGAAGAGGCTGAGGAAGGGGAGGCTGTTGAGGATGAGAAGGAGGACACTGAGGAGGGGGCTGTTGCGGAAGAGTCTGAGATATACCTCCAAGAGGTTACGGAGGTGGGGGAGGAAGCTGATGAGGGAAATGAGAAGTCCACGGAGAAAGAGCATGAGGAGGCGGAGAAGGCTGAGGAGGATTCTGTGGACGGAGCATCTGAGGCCAAGGAGGAGGAGGCTAAGAAGGAGGAGGACGCAGATGGTGAAGAGCAGGTGGCTGAGGAAGAGGAGGCCGAGGAGTGGGAGCAGCCTGAGGAAGGGGAGAAGGCTGAAGAGGCTGAGGAGGTGGCTGTGCAGGAGGAGGCCAGGGAGGAGGGCCAGAAGGAGGAAGAGGCGCAGGAGAAGCAGGAAGGGGAAGAACAGCCAGAGGCACGGCGGGGTCCATCCCTGTCCCCGCTCGAGGCTCTAGGGGCCCTGCAGTCCGAGCTGGAGCCCGGGAATAAGCAAGCCAGCAGGTCCTACTCTCTGCTCAAGCTCAAGTCATGTCAGAGGCGGCAGCGTCACCTGGAACACCGAAGCGCCATTATCCGGGGCATCCCTGGCTTCTGGGCCAAGGCTGTATCCTTCATGCTGTCACTGAGGGATTCCGATGTATCTGGGCCAGTGCATGAGGAACGAGAGGGAGGGGGCTGTTGACTATCAACATGCATCATGGGGGGGAACCCCCCTCACGCCCCGCAGCATTGCAGAGGACACGCTCATGCCGTGGGGATCAAGACAGCCTGGAAATCCTGGTTCCGGTTGGGCGTGGGGGCCGCAGGGTGCTCTGGGTGTCGCACGAGGCACTGAAACTCCGCTGGGCATCTAGGAGCACTGGTTCGGGTCAGAGTCAGGAATAGCAGCAGGGTCTCTTCACCCAAAACACATTCACACCAAGCACGGGTTCCCCTGGGTAGAATGCTGCAGGCAAGGGGTGGTGAGAGCCCACCCGGTCAGCCTGAGGCAGGAATGTGTGCTGTCCGGAAACGCGCTAGTTCTGCCTAGCCATCAGCACACGAGGATGAGCTGTGGAGGGGGTGTGGGGCGGGAGGGGTGTCTCTCAGGATGCCAGCTGCCTGTGTCCCTGCTGAGATATGTAGCACCACGGGGCGCCGTGGTCCTTGAGGCAGCCGGGGCGGAGGCAGTGGGACCCCGCGGCGGAGAGGGGAGACAGTGCCCGGTTGCTGTCCAGACTCGCTCTGTTGCTGTAGCTCTTTCATCTCCAGCCCTCGGAGATCCTTGACCGAAAGCAGTCTGTGAACCACTCGCAGATGTCAGCCATGATCAGTGAGCAAGATGAAGGCATACTTGGCTACCTGACGGATTTGAAGGTCTGGCCCGGGAGACTGAGGCCGGGGTGGGGGACAGGAGAGGAGAGGGTGGCCAAAGTGAGTCCTCCCCAAAGTCAGGAGGGTCAAGGTCTGCTGGACAGAGCTTTCACGCCTCTGCCCCACTTTCCCGCCGGGCAGGTGGAGGAACTGCGGTTTCCCCGTGAGCGCCGCCACATCCTGCTCTTCTTTCGCAAGAACTCCTACTTCCGGAATGAAGTGGTTGTGAAGGAGTATGTCGTCAGCGCTGCTGGTAAGAGGCCGCTGTCTGGATGGGCGGTGGCAGGTGGAGGAGGGCGGGTTGCCTTCCCCGACTCATTACCCAGCACCCTGTCACACACTCGTCTTCCTGCAGGGTACGGGCCATCTCATTCCCCTCCCATCCAGTGGCACCAGGATTTCGAACGAGAGGCCCACAGCCGCAGGCACCACAACAGCAGCCTTAACTTCTTCAACTGGTTCTCTGACCACAGCTTTGCCGGGGCTAGCAGGATAGCTGAGGTGGGGCCCTGTGACAAACAGCGTAAATGACCTTGCTGGCTTCTCCAGCTGCTTGGGATGGACACCTGAGCCCTGCCCCCGTTTCTCCTGCCAGATCCTCATGGACGACCTGTGGCCCAATCCCCTGCAGTATTATGTGAGCAAGAAGGCAGCAGGAGAGGGAACTGAGAGGACGACAGGTGAGGAGCCCAGGGCGTGGGCGCCGAGACGTGTGCTGTCGGGATCCCTGGGCCCTGGGCTACACAAAGGGAGACACTGAGGTTCACAGGAACACTCCGAGACAGCGACCCCGGGACAAAGCACGTCACCCTGACATGGAACGTGGGGAGGTGCAGTGCCAAACGGGTTGTGCCTGGGGAAGCTTGAGGCAGGCGAGGCCACGCAGCGTCATGGAGCAGAGCCGGAGAAGCAAAGCCGGCTCAGCGGCTGCACTTGCGGCAACTGTCATTCTGTGGCCCGTGAACCCCAGCCTCAGGTCTGCGAGCAGCGCATTACAAGGGTGACCAGAGGCACCCTTGGCCCAAATGTCTGGGTGTCCTGGTGCAAAGCCGCACCCCGCCTTCCCGTCCCTTCTCTGTGTTGATCACCACAGTTGTCCCCTTAAATTCCGGAGGCATCTCCTTTGCCAAGCCCACTGGCCCGCGGGCAGTCATGAAGGAGCAGGCTCGGTAACACGTGGCTGGAGGAAACATAAAGCGATCACAGTCGGGGGCAGGGGCTTGGCCAGGGGAGAATGAACGCCATTCCCGACGAGAACCTTGAAACCCTCAAGCAACCTTAAGTATGGCCCAGTGAAGATACCCACTGCTGTCCTCCTGTGTCCCTGTGCACGTGTGTCCCCGCGTGCGTGCTTGTGCGTGTGCGTGTGTGTGTGTGTGTGTGTGTGTGTGTGTGTCTGTGTGCTCTGGCACACACACTCTTCCTCCTGGAAGGGGCTCCAGGGGACTGACTGAACACAGCGGCTGCATGTCGGTGTTTTCCTTCTGCGCCTGGGCTTCCCCAGTCTGTGGATCGGCCTGTCCTGTAGGCTTGCCCACAGGGCTAGGACACGCATGGTCTGGGACTGCATCCCAGGGGGCAGAGGTACCGTTCCCCCAGGCCCAGTGGGGCTGGGCAGGGAGAAGACCTGATCGAAAGGCCAGCCAACTGGGGCTCATCTCTTCCCTGGGGAAATGAGGGAGTTCAAGGAAAGGGAATAACGAGCCAGGGACAAACACGTCCAGTAGCCAGGTTAGGTGGACGCCGATGGTGGCCTCCAGGGATGCTCCCTGGTGGATGGCCTCAGACACACCCACCGCACATTCCATGGGGGGAGGACTCAAGGTCCATGACTCTGTCGAACCCAGAGCCACTGCTCTCCCCAGGTCTAGGAACGCACACAGCCTCCTGCTGACACAGTCAGGCTCTGAGGACCAGCAACCACGTTAAGGAGTGAGGGCCAGGCTGTATGGAGGGACTGTGGGAGAGGGGACAGAGGGAGCTGGGAGGGTAGGAAACATGACCCTCTCGTTCCGGCACAAGGGCCCAGGAGAAAGGAGAAATTGCAGGGGGACACACACACACGCACGCTCACACACAGTGGTGCACAGACACTGCGTCCTCACACACACACTCAAACAGCCGCACCCACAAGCTGACACACACACTCACTCAGGTGCACCCTCAGTCACCCACCCCCCCCCACACTCCACTCCCTCACTTGTCCTGGCACACACAAGCTCACACAGCCACGCTCTGCGGGCATCTCTAGTGCCCTGACTCCCTAGGGCCCTCGTTTGGGCTCCCCCAGACGACAAAGAGGCGGAGGCGTGCGGGAGGGGTGGTATGGTTCCTCAGGACTGGCAAGGCCCAGTCCCCGCAGCGGTGTGCTGTCTGTCCCATGACCACTGTGGTGCTGAGATTCCTGTTTCCACATGGGCTTAAGGCGTTTGCCCAAGGCCCTCTCTCCGCTGAAGACCCCACAAGGTAAGCACCACCAAGAGGCACGAATCACTGGTCCCTGTCACAAGCTGAGGCAGTTAGTCTCCAGGTGTCAGCCCACAAGACCCTTCCACACGTGAACAATAACCCCATAGGTAGGGGCAGGATCAAAGCCGTGATTGCAACACCTTATCAGGGATTGCACAGGGCCCCACACTCCAGGTTGGAAAGAGCTTATCCAACTCCCTAAACTTTTGTTTTGTACATTACCATGGCTTCCAAGATCCTGAAACTTATTTTATTTAAACTTATTTATTTATTTATTTATTTATTTATTTATTTATTTATTTATTTATCAGAGAGAGAGAGAGAGAGAGCACAAGCAGGGAAACAGCCCAGGGAGAGGGAGAGGCAGGCTTCCTGTCGAGCAGGGAGCCCGAAGCGGGGCTCGATCCCAGGAGCCTGGCTGCAGGACCTGAGCCGAAGGCAGACGCTTAAGCGTCTAGCCACCCAGGCGCCCCAAACCCCCTAAACTTGAACAGGAACGCAGCAACCCTTTGGGGAGCTCTGTACACTTGCTGAATAAACTTTGCCCTGCTGCCCACCACTCCTCTTCTGGACTACATCTCCTTTCCACGACACGGCATGACCGAGAACCCGGGCACTGAGGGACCCACAGTCCTGGATCCCAGACTGCTGTCTCATCGGAGAGGACCACATCAGGAGTTCACTAGCGTTCTGGCTCCATGACTCTGAACCACGTGTGTGTCCCTGGCCCTTCTGGATCTTCGTGTTCTTGTCTGTGTAAAGCGTCCCTCTTTGCCCGTGTTAGTCTGTCTTCCCGAACATGCCTTGGCGTGTCTTGGCCCGGCTGTGCCTGTGCCGTCAGGTCTCCCATCTCGCATCCGTGCTGAGCCCAGATAGGCACAGCTGTGCCTCTAGGAGTGCTTTGGGCTTTGCGAGTCTCTGCTTGGCTACAGCTGCCGGGCCGTTGGCCTGCCAATGTGTTGGCGTAAGGGTTCCTGTCTCTGAGTCTGTCCACCTGTGAATTGGACCCCGTTTCATCCATTTTGGGGTCAGAATCCTCTCCTCCTCCGACGGGGGCGCGTTAGGAATCTTTGGTGAGTCTTGAGAAGTCCTTCACTTCCTGTACCGTAGGGTGGCGCAGTGACGCCTCCTTGGAAACAGAGGAAGGGCCAAGCTCCTCCTGCCGGGCAGCGAGGGGCTCACCAAAGGGTCCTCAGCCGCCCCGCTTAGGGCCGAAGGTCACTCATCATTCTCCCTTTTCCCGCTTTCAACTACTTTGTGGCCTCAGTCTCTTGCACAGTGCGTTGATGTGGGCAGGTTTTCAAAGGCAGAACGTCCTGCTGCCCTCCCCATCTTGCTGTGTTGCCCCGTAGCCTGCTCCTGAGCAGGACCGACTGACGTCCGCCACTGTGGTACTTGGTTTCTGTGTAACCCATGCCCCTTTCCATCCTCAATTCCTGCGTTACGTCCTCCTTTGCTGTCCGCTTCGTGTGTCTGGGAGACAGGCGGACATCTCTGGCACCACTGGATCGAACTGCGCTAGGCCTCCGAGACCTTGTGCGTGAGCGAGGTACCCAAGGCACCGTCAGGGACATGCGGGGACCTCCAAGAGGTCCTTCCTGCCCCTTCGTTCTGAAATTCCTCTGCAAACGCTTGGCTGATCCCAACGCTAGGGACGCAGCCAATATTGCCACCTGCCGGCCCGGGGCACCTTGGGTCGGTAGAACTCCTGCGCCTGGCAGAACTCAGTGTTCACACCCCGACCCCGTTCACCCCGTCACCACTGCTCTACCCTGGGGTTGCTTGCCCGCCTCTGGCTCTGTTAGCTTCCTACACATGGGTGCTCCCACCCATAGGCTTCCTCCTGGGAAGGGGCTGGCTTCCTCCACGGTAGACAGTGCTTTACCAATTCTACGCTGAACGCCCCTTCTTGGGGGCCCTCCCCACTCACAGTTGCAGGGAACACCCCAGCCTGGGGGAACCCAGGTTTGCCCATAGGTGGACTTGGTTGACGTAGTGGGCGAGGGGCCTGCTCCCGGCTGGGTGTCGTGACTCCACTTCACGTTCCCACAGCTTACAAGACCCAGCTCTGTGCATGCTGAGCCGACGATCCTACACGTGCCCCTGCTTGGATGCACTTGTCCTTCAGGCCACACAGGCAACGCAGCGTGGTTCCATAGGCAAATCCTGCTCTCCTGTTTCCTCTGCGAGTACTTTACGGGGATGCCTTGTATCTCAGGCTAGCCCTTTGACTTAAGGGTCTAGTGACCGGCTTCCTTTCAGCGGGTAGGACTCTGCTTATCTTAGAGCCACACACCCCCACCGCCACCCCACGGCCCTCTCCCTACCACCCTAGGCTCATCCTCTCACTCCTTCTCCTGATGCCTGGTGCATATTTTCTCGGGCGTCCTTGGCGACCATAACCTTTACGTTACACTCTTTTTCCCTGAACGTGTTGAAGGTTATCACCCACTGCCTTCTGGCCACCGTCCATCCTAAGGGGAAGCTGGCTCTTCCTCCCACTGAGGAACCCCGGGGTGTGATGGGTCAGTCCCGCCTCTGTGGGCTGCCGAGAGGCCTGTCCTTGCCTTTGCCCCAAACACAAGAGCCCATTGGCCTGGGCATCCCTTTGGATCCTTCCTTCCACTAGGACTGCATTGGGCTCCTTGGATGTGCAGAGTCAGCATTGTCCGCAAAGTGGCAAAGCTTTATCACCTTAGGTCCTCATGCACTGGCTGCCTCTTCCTCTCTCCCACCTCTTCCTGGCATTCCCATTTGTGCCTGCTGGTGGTCAGCATGAGCTGACGCCTCTCCCTCCCTCTCCCTCTCTCCCTTCCTCTCTCCCTGCAGAGTCTCTCCCTCCTCTCTCCCTCTCCCTTTCCCTCGCTTCTCCTCTCCATCCCTCCTCTCCCTCTCCCTCCTCTCTCCCTCACCCTTCTGTGTCCCTCTCCCTCCTCTCTCCCTCCTCTCTCTTCTTCCCCCTCCCTCCTCCTCTACTTCTCCCCTCCTTTCCCTCTCTTCACCCTCTCCCTCTCCTCCCCCTCTCCCTTCTGTGTCCCTCTCCCCCCTCTCTCCCTCCTCTCTCTTCCTTCCCCTCCCTCCCTTTTCCTCCCTCCTCAGTCCTACTCTCCCTCTCTTCCCCCTCTTGCTCTCTTCCCCATCTCCCATCACCTGGAGCCCCCAGCCTTCTCCATTTCCATGGCTGTGCTGCTTCTGGTGCAGTGTTGCCTCAGGAGCTTCCTTCAGGGGCTGGAGCAACATGACAAGAGCTAGTGTACTTAGGACTGTAGTGGTAACTCCAACGTCTGGGCTGTCTCAGGGACGGTGTTAGAAAATTTTGCTTCTCCCGCCATATGGCCTTTGGTTTTGCTCCCTTCCTCGTTTGCGTCAACAAGCAGATTTTGAAACACTGAAACGTGCTACCGCCAAAAGCCCTGCACTTTACCCCAAGGGGGACCCTCCTGCCCCTTTCCGGTTGAAATCCTCCAGGCGCCCAGACCCATTCCTTTTAAATGAGGCCCTCCCACAATGCAACACTAACCCTCGCGGCCTTGGCATCACCCACGCGGCCTTCCTGGCACTCAAGGCGGTATCCCTCGGGCACCTCAATGTTCACCCAAGGTGCGGACCGCCATGAGGCGTGGGACTGTCCCGAAGGACCTGGTGAGTACCGGAGAAAGGGCACGTGTGCTGCCAATGCTCGCTGCCATATCCCCTCGCAGGCAGGTGGTCCACTCGGTGACAGACACAGCAGGAACATGCAGCCAGTGGGGGGACCAAAGGCAGTGGAGCTGCCCAGCAGCCTCAGCTCCTCAGGAAGGTGGATAAAAGCAGGCTCCGTGGACCATTCTGCTGGAGCTCTGACATCCTTGGCAGTTAGAGCAGGAGGGAAGGAGGACACGAGAGTCCCCCAAGGAAGGAGAAAGCAAAGATGGGAAGAGAGCCAGACAGAGAAGGGTGTGGCAGAGGAAAGTACAGCGGGAGCAAGTCCTGCCAGCGGCTTTGACGAAAGACTACCCCGAGTCACTGTGTAGGCTACATGGCCTGCCCACTGGCATGCCACCGAGTCCGAATCCCGGACCTCCCTGGGGCTGTGTTAGTAGCTCTGTAGGCACCGTGGGGTGGCCAGGGACCTTGGCTCTTTGCTAATTTGAGGCCAGTTATGTGTGTGTGTTTCCTCTCTTTTGAGGAGAGTCCGGGCGCGGAGGGGGTGAGGGAGGCAGCCCCTGCATCCTGGATCCTGGTGGGCGGCCCCCTGACACCCTTCGCCACCGTTCGGGTAAATGCGGGAAGGCCATGGGCACAGCGATCTGGCGGTGGTTGGAGCACCAGGTAATGGCTCCAGGGCTTTCCTTCAGGGTCACTAAGAAAGGGCCGGGTGAGGCTTCCGGGGGTCAGGGGGTCACCCTCTTGAGCCGTTGCATTGGAATTCCCCAGTGCCAGCAGCCTGGTCCCCCTGGACGGCCGGGAAAGGCAACACGGGCTGTGTGATAGGAGGGACCTCCGGCTCATGGCCTGGCAGGTGATAGCCGGGAATAGACCAGGTTCCAGACGCGGAGGCCACCCCGGAGGAGGAGGCACACAGGCCGGCTCCCTGGCTGGTGCCTTCGGGGGCCGAGGGGCGGGGGTCTGGGCGGGCACACGCTCCGCCCTGTCATCCTCAGTACGCTCCGTGCCCAGCGGCCTGGGCGTGACTCAGGGCTCCGTGTCACAAAGGCCGCATGCGTGGCGTCGCGTCACCGTCGCCCCGTGGCCATCTGGTCCCTAGCTCTTCTGCGCATGCCTTCACCAGCCTCCGGCCTCTTGGAGGCCTCTGCTTCCCGCCTCCAGTTGGGGGCGCCAGAGCTCCACCTGCCGGCCGCGTGCGGGAGCCAGGTGCTGGCTCCTCCAGCTCCTTCGCTCCGCTGCGGGCTCTGCTCCCTCAGCACCAGCACCACATGGAGAGCGCGGCGGGCTCCGGGCAAGGCGGGGCTGCCCTGCCATCCTGGAGCACCTTGTTCCTGGAGGGGGGCCGTGAGGCGCCGGAGCCCTGCGCCCAGGCAGGCGCCTGGGGTGAGGCGGGGCCGCTGCAGGCCCTAGGTGCCGGGGGGATGGGCGCAGAGGCTGTGCTGGGTGCGGAGGCCCAGCAGGGCAGAGAGCAGGCCGGCCCCGGGGACGAGTTGGTGCTGGTGGTGGAGGATATCATGGCGGTGGTGGAGGTCGTGGCCGAGGAAGACCAGGAGGCGGTGCAAGCACAGCAGGACGAGCAGCTGCAGCAGCTGCAGCAGGGGGAGTCAGGGCTGGGTCCCGAGACAGCCGGCGCCCCACTTGCCGCGCTGGAGATGGTTCAGTTCGCGCTCAGCTCTGTGGATGCCCAAGCTACCAGGGCCTACTTGCGGCTCAAGCGCAGGATGAATCAGAAGCGGAGTTCTCACCTGGCTCGAAGAAGGGCCATCATCCAGCGCATCCCCGGCTTCTGGGCCCAGGCGGTATCCTTTCTCCTGCTGGGCTTGGGTTTGTCTGCGGTGGAGGTCCACTGGGAGGAAGGGACCAGCAGAGGCTCTGCCAGGGGCAGGAGCGCTGGGGGAAAGGGTCCCCGGCCCCTCTCCTCCCCCAGTGGGAGTGGGTCCCCCGTCCCTATAAGGCGCAGCACAGGGGCGTGGGCCTGGAAGGTGGGGGGAAGGCAAGGGCTGAGGCTTGTGGAGACCACGTCTGAGCAGAAGCTGCGGGCAAATGCTCTGGGACTGCAGGGAGCACTCCCAACACTCTCCCAGGGGTCATGGAGCACATGTCCACACCCTGCATGTCTAGTGTAGTTCCACCCTTGGCTCGGAGCAGGTCCTGGAAGGAAACGTCCTGCCGGCTGCGTGGGGTATGCCCATTGAGAGGCAGGCCACCCCCTTCCCTGTCCTTCAGAGCCTGTGTTCTTTTCCAAAGAGTACAGTGCCCACCCACTGCTGCGTCCTCATGCGGCTTCCAGAGTCATTCAGCAGGCCGCCAGGCTTCCCCGTACATCAGAAACCCAGACACGCTGTACGCGGTGCTGCAAACTGTCTCCTCAGGCCCTACACAGCCAGGCTGCGGCCCCATGCCCAGGCGCCCCCCCACCCCCCGTTTGCTCCCTCCGTGTCTCTCCCCTCTATGTGCGTCCCACCCTCTCCCTCGCTCCCCTCTGCCCTCCCTCTGTGTCCCTTCCTCCTGTGTGGGTATCTCTGTCTCTGTCTCTCCTTTGCTTTCCCCCCCCCCCGTTGCCACCCAACCCCCTTCCCTCCCTCTCTCGCTGAACCTAACGGGCCCTCCCTTTGCCCTGTGGGTGTGCAGCCAGGCTAAGGGAGATGAGTGGCCCCTTTGTGGGCGCAGAAGGCCCCTCCAGGACACAGGCCTGCAGGCCAACACATAAGCAAACACGGCCCTGAGAGCGCGACCGACCACATCTGGACACCCAAAGCAGTCACTGCCTGCCTGCCAAACACACAGGCCAGGGTGACGGTGGAAGGGAGAACAGGCAGGCCCTTGACCTTGTCCTGCCGGGCGCAGACCCTCTCGGAGGCACTGGAAGCCAAGGCACCTGCTGGTATTGAGCAGCTGTGATGAAAGAGCAGGAGCTGAGTGGCTTGGGAGGGCAGCAGGGCCTGGTGGTTCTACCCGTGCCCTGTTTGGGGCCCTTCCTCTCCCCGGGAAGGGCTGGGTTGGTCCTGGCTCTCCTTCCATAGCGCTGAAGGCGAGGCTCCTTGACCCAAGGCAGATCCTGAATCACCCCCAGATATCAGCCGTGACGGGTGACCAGGACAAAGATGTGCTCAGCTACATGACCGATTTGGAGGTCAGCACTGGGAGTGGGTGGCGGGGGTAGGACCACTGGGAGTGGAATTTGGGCAAGGGAGGGCCCGGTAGTATTGTTCAGCGGAGGATGCAGGGAGCATCTCGGGACCCGTGGAGGACAAGTCCCCTTCCCCTCGTCTTTCTTTTATGTTGCAGGTGGAGGAACTGGGCCGTCCCAAGGACCACAGCAGGTTGATGTTCTTCTTTGGGAACAACCCCTACTTCCAGAACAAAGTGATCCTTAAGGAGTATCACCTTAGCATTGCCGGTAGGAGTGGGCTAGAGCTTCGAGGGTGCCGGGGGCGGGCCGGCGGGGGCAGGTGGGCACTCGGGAGGAGCAGGGAGTGTGCAGGGACACAAGTGGAAGCCAGAGCCGGCACAGGAGGGAGAGAGGCTGAGAGGAGAGCGGGAGAGAGGGCGACAGGGTGTGGGTCCTAGGCAGTGCAGAGCCTCCCCTGAATTTTCCCTTCCTGCAGGATACAGGGCGACTCGGTCCACTCCAGTGCAGTGGTTCTGGGATGAAGAACGTGGAGCTCCCAGCCGAAGACTCGACTCCACCAGCCTTACCTTCTTCAAGTGGTTGTGCGACCCCAGCTGCCCAGGGTCTAACAAGATTGCCGAGGTGGGGCCGCTGAGGCCTTCATTAGCATTGGTGATGGCAATGGGGGCAGCCTGGGAAGGGGTCCCGGGCCCCGTGCTCACCTGGGCGGTTTCCCCTACCAGATCATCATCGAGGACCTGTGGCGCAATCCCTTGCGGTACTACCTGAGGCAGGGAGGCAGCCGACGACACTGAGCAGACAGGAGGACCTGTCGGTGAGTAGCCGGGCCACTGCGTCCTGAAATATGTGTGGGAGGTGCCAGGGCACAGTCGGGTTTGGGACTCAGTTTGGAAACTGAGGCTCAGAGGACCCTGGGCCCCGGATCACCCAGGGAGCGGCTGGAGGGAGAGTAGGGACCCTGGCGAGGGAACTCAGGGCACACACCCAGGGCAGGGTGTCCACTGGGGCAAGTTCATCCGGTGAGCCAGGTGGGAGCCAGAAAGTCTCAGGTCGTTCGGGGGAAGCAAGGCTCCTCCACCCCATTTCTCTGAACACTCACCCATGGCCGTCCGCCGGGTCCTCAGTTCTCCTGCTGGCTTTTCAGGTGGGGACAGTCTGCCAAAGTTTTCGAGTGGGGCTCCCTTGTCCCGAGACGCTCCGACGTCCCTCCGTGTTACGGACCACCCCGTGGCCTCCCAGAGCCACACGGCCATTCTTGGCAATGGTACTAGGCCATCTGGAGGAGGGTGGTGAAGCCCTAGAGGAGGAGGAAGCGGGATCCCACAAGGACAGGGCCCTCGGTCACCGCCGCCTTAGCGATCCTCGGCATGAGGCAGTGTCACGAACACCTCCCTTGTGCGTCCGTGTGTCGTGTGTTTGTGTGTGTGTGTCGCGGGCACGGCAGCTGTGCGGACGTGGACACCGCAGAGCATCAGAGTTGGACCAACGAGAAGCAGTGGAGGAGGCGTCCAGCGTTGTGAGAGACGGGTGGACGAGTCTACGTGGTGCTCTGCCCGCACAGGACAGACGTGGGGGAACAGATCTTCAGGGCCAGCTCTAGAGAGTGTCCAGCACCCAGATCGCCAGGGATGGCGGGCGAGTCATAAACAAGTTCAGAAGCCCTATGTGTCTGTGTGTGGATGTGTATGGGGGACCCAGCACACGGCCAGTAGGAGATCAGCCCTGGCCTGTGGGATTCCGTGTGTGCGGGGGCTGTAAGGCACGGGGGCAGGGCAGGGCAGGGCTTGGTTGTGGAGAGACCACCGCTCTTGCTCGGCAGGTCAGGGAGGAGGACGGGAAAGGGCACACCTCTCTACATGGGAGCCGTGTTCTTCAGGGCAGGGGAAGGGGCGTGCCGAGCGGGGCACTCGTGGCCCGGTGGCTCTGCTACCGCCCCGTTCACCCCGCTTGGAGAGCTTCTCCCTGTACCCTTTCTCCTGGAAGCGTGCCCTGCATTGCTGTGATGCCGTCCCGTGCATGCTTCCTCTAGTCAGGATCACCGCAAAACCACGTGTCCCTGGAGGACTAAGGAGGCGGTTCCTCAGGGTCCCTCACGGTCCCTCCAAACCCACGTCCTGTCCCTCTGCACCACCCTCCCACAGGCGTGCATGTGTGTGTGTGTGTGTGTGTGTGTGTGTGTGTTGCGTGTTCAAGTGTCTGCATGAGCACACACCTGTCCCAGTGTGGTTGTAGGCCCTGTTCGATGATGGAGAGGGACTGCGGGGTTTCTAGCTCTGCTGACTGAGGAGAAAGGGGCCAGTGGCTGACTGCAGCCACATCCCTCCTGACACACAGACGTCGTGGGCATTCCTTGGGTATTCAGGGGTGTGTCTGCCCCCGGATGCCACACGCAGAGGGGCCAAGGGGAGCAGGGAGGGGTGGGAGCTGGCAGGCGTATGTCAAGCGACCTCCCATCTGTGCTGCTGGCACGGCTGGTCCCAGCTGTGGGAAACACCGTGAGGTTTCAGCATGTGCTACAGAGGGGCTAAGAACTTGTGCCCCGATTTGCGCTGTCGGCCAAGGGTCCCAAAGAGTAAGTAAGTCCCCACTGGCAGTACGTTTCTGCAGAGGAAAGAGTCCTGAGGGGAGCGCTCCTCCTGGCCGAAGGGCCGTCCTGGTGTCCGATGAGCTCCCGGTTGGGGCGGTCATCTCTGCCTCCTGTGGACCAGGTGGAGAAGAGGGAAAGGAGAGGAGGTGGACCCTCAGGGCCCGTGTTCTCTGCCTCACCGAGGGGCACCTAGCTTGCTGCTCCTGAGTCGACAGGCGCTTCCCAAATCAACACCTCTCACTACCCCTGAGCTGGCTCCCACCACCAGCACGCCCCCGAGGACGCACTTCCCCAGGTGACGTTCCCCACTAGCTCTGCCACAACTGGACCTCGCAACGTGGGCCCCAGCTCTGTCTTCCTGTTGCCCATCAATGGTCTCTGTGTGAGCGACCCAGTGGCCCCTGGGCTGCTATGCTGACAGCTCAGCCTGTTTGGACTCTTGGCCTCTCGTCTTTGGGGAACTCTGTTCCTTCCTGCCTGTCGGAGCAGCTAGCTGTAGGTAGAGGAGGGTTCTGGCCTTCGGGCTCTGGAAGCCCTGCTGGGCCCATGGCCCCATGTCCGGAACAGCACTAGGTGGCACCACTGTGCGGCAGTGGTGGGGATCTGAAGCCCGATACACTCCTCAGGAACAGAGTAGTGCGCTGGAGAGCCGCAGTGCCGTGGGCACAGGGAGCTTCCCTTGAGCCACTGGAAAGGCTGTTCCCTCATACACGTCTTCCCGGCTCCTTGACTCCTAAGCTGCAGGGCAACCTGGCAGCTCCCATGGTCTGGTCCCTAGGATTCTTCATGTCCGCAAGGTGGAGCTGAAGACCCATGGACCCCACTGGTCCCACGGGACCGGCCAGCATGCCTTAGGCCCTAGAAGTCCCCAGAAAGGGCCAGCCCACCATGCCTGTTTTCCCTGGAACCTTCTGGGCTTCCTCTGGCCTTTCGGGAAGGACCTCCCAGCTATAAAAGGGAGAGGAAAGGCTGGACGGTAGCCACATGCCCTGTGCCCCCAGAGCAAGGCGCCGTGCTGCCTCGGCCACGTGGAAGACCTGTCTGCCGTGGAATGAGGTGGGGTTGATTGGATGCAGGCATCAGCTGCCAGGGAGTAAGTCTTACGTTGCCACGCCGTCTCCGGGGCATGGCTCGTGAGGCACTTTGCCGGCACCGAGGACAAAGTGGGTGTGGAAGAAGGCCCTACTTTTCAGTCATGCCTGGAGAGACTGGCTTGCATTGGCACCAAAGCAACTGCCCAAAGCTTACTGTGCCGGCTTACAAGCACACTCTGGGTGTCCTCTCACCACGACTGCGAGCCCGCCGCGGGGCCGTGGTGGCCCGGCCTGATATTCCGCTCACGGTCTGACCCGGGTGGCCTGGACGGGCCAAGGCTAGGAAGGGTACGTTCTCTTCTGCAGGCCAGGCGAGCCGGGAACCCCTTCCCATGGCATTCGCAGTGTTGGCACAATGCAGCACAACACATTCTGTGTCTAGTGGGAAAGGCGTGTGCATTCCTGCTACGTGTGTCCTGGGTGCCGTCCTCAGCTCCTTGCCGCCTGACCTCCCTAACAGCAGACAGACAGGTGGCTCCAGGCCAGCAGACGGCATCACCTGCCACCCTCTTAACAGGGTTCACCCAGACATCCTCTTCAGGGTCCCCTTTGCTCTATGCTCGTGGCTCCTCTAAGGGTCAGTTGCTCTGTCCTCCAGGGCAAACACACTGCGTGTCTGCTTGCGTGGTTGTTGGGTGAGTGTGCTGCTGTGGGACCCCGCTTGGGACCTTTTCCAGGGTCACCTGACTGGGTGCCAGTCACAGAGGGGGACAGGGCTTTTATGCCCAGGGAAAAGAGCTGCTCAGAGGGGTGAATGCATCTTCTGTCCTGAAGTCCTTCTCCCCTAGAGACCGTGTGGCCAGTGAGGGGCCAGAGAAAGAGCACCTGAACCCAAAGACTTAGAGGAAGACGGAGAGGAGAGCAAGAAGAAAGCACAGGCACGCAGATGGACAGAGCACTCTTTGTCACTCTTCTCCTGAGTAGCAAAGGACATGGGCTGGAACAAACTGTGGCCACACTTTTCCCCCCACGCTGGCCTGGCAGAGAGCATCGGGGCACCTGTGTCCTGGAATTGCCCTAGATTCTCCGGGGCATGGGCTGACGCTTTCCACACACACTGGTCCAGGGCTCTCGGGGGTGTGTACCGTGTCCTGAGTCCTAGAGGAGTCTATTCGGGTAGGCGAGGGACAGCCTGGCATTGCCTGGCTTCAAATACCAGGCGGAGGGCCCCCCGGGAGGAAGCGGCGGGAGGGGTGAAGGTGGAGGTGTGTCCCGGCGGGACGGCAGGCGGGGGCGCCGCAGCTGGCTCCCTGAGTGGTGCCTGCAGCGCGAGGGGCGGGGCCCTGCGTGACCACGCCCACCAGCCGTTACCTGATTGGACGCGGGGTTCTCCCTCGTCCAAGGCCAGCCCAGGACTCAGTCCCACCAAGGCCGCACACGTGATACAGCGTCCTCCTGGGGCGTCACAGCATGCCCGCTATCCCTTGTGCGCATGCGTTCAGCGGCCCACGGCCTCTGGGAGGACGCTGCCTCCCGCAGACAACCAGGGGCGCCGGAGCTCCACCTGCCCGACCGTTTGCGGGAGCCACGTGCTCTCACCTCCAGCTCCTCTCCGCTGCTGGCTCTGCTCGCTCACGACCAGGACCACATGGAGAGCGCGGCGGGCTCCGGGGAAGGCGGGGCTGCCCCGCCGTCCTGCACCACCTTGGTCCTGGAGGGGGGCCGTGAGGCGTCGGGGCCCCGCGCCCAGGCAGGCGCCCGGGGGGACGCAGGGCCGCTGCAGGCCCTAGGTGCCGCCGGGATGGGCGCAGAGGCTGTGGTGGGTGCTGAGGCCCAGCAGGGCAGAGAGCAGGCCGGCCCCGGGGACGAGTTGGTGCTGGTGGTGGATGTCATGGTAGCGCTGGACCCTGGTGTAGAGGAGGTTGGAGGGGAGCACACTGTAGAGGAATCAGAGGAGGAGGAGGACAAGGAGGCTGAGCAGGAAGCCAAAGTTGCGGTGGAGTCTCAGGACACAGTCAAGTCTGAGGAAGAGGAGAAAGCTGAAGTGGTGGCACGGCCTGAAGAGGCTGAGGAAGGGGAGGCTGTTGAGGATGAGAAGGAGGACACTGAGGAGGGGGCTGTTGCGGAAGAGTCTGAGATATACCTCCAAGAGGTTACGGAGGTGGGGGAGGAAGCTGATGAGGGAAATGAGAAGTCCACGGAGAAAGAGCATGAGGAGGCGGAGAAGGCTGAGGAGGATTCTGTGGACGGAGCATCTGAGGCCAAGGAGGAGGAGGCTAAGAAGGAGGAGGACGCAGATGGTGAAGAGCAGGTGGCTGAGGAAGAGGAGGCCGAGGAGTGGGAGCAGCCTGAGGAAGGGGAGAAGGCTGAAGAGGCTGAGGAGGTGGCTGTGCAGGAGGAGGCCAGGGAGGAGGGCCAGAAGGAGGAAGAGGCGCAGGAGAAGCAGGAAGGGGAAGAACAGCCAGAGGCACGGCGGGGTCCATCCCTGTCCCCGCTCGAGGCTCTAGGGGCCCTGCAGTCCGAGCTGGAGCCCGGGAATAAGCAAGCCAGCAGGTCCTACTCTCTGCTCAAGCTCAAGTCATGTCAGAGGCGGCAGCGTCACCTGGAACACCGAAGCGCCATTATCCGGGGCATCCCTGGCTTCTGGGCCAAGGCTGTATCCTTCATGCTGTCACTGAGGGATTCCGATGTATCTGGGCCAGTGCATGAGGAACGAGAGGGAGGGGGCTGTTGACTATCAACATGCATCATGGGGGGGAACCCCCCTCACGCCCCGCAGCATTGCAGAGGACACGCTCATGCCGTGGGGATCAAGACAGCCTGGAAATCCTGGTTCCGGTTGGGCGTGGGGGCCGCAGGGTGCTCTGGGTGTCGCACGAGGCACTGAAACTCCGCTGGGCATCTAGGAGCACTGGTTCGGGTCAGAGTCAGGAATAGCAGCAGGGTCTCTTCACCCAAAACACATTCACACCAAGCACGGGTTCCCCTGGGTAGAATGCTGCAGGCAAGGGGTGGTGAGAGCCCACCCGGTCAGCCTGAGGCAGGAATGTGTGCTGTCCGGAAACGCGCTAGTTCTGCCTAGCCATCAGCACACGAGGATGAGCTGTGGAGGGGGTGTGGGGCGGGAGGGGTGTCTCTCAGGATGCCAGCTGCCTGTGTCTCTGCTGAGATATGTAGCACCACGGGGCGCCGTGGTCCTTGAGGCAGCCGGGGCGGAGGCAGTGGGACCCCGCGGCGGAGAGGGGAGACAGTGCCCGGTTGCTGTCCAGACTCGCTCTGTTGCTGTAGCTCTTTCATCTCCAGCCCTCGGAGATCCTTGACCGAAAGCAGTTTGTGAACCACTCGCAGATGTCAGCCATGATCAGTGAGCAAGATGAAGGCATACTTGGCTACCTGACGGATTTGAAGGTCTGGCCCGGGAGACTGAGGCCGGGGTGGGGGACAGGAGAGGAGAGGGTGGCCAAAGTGAGTCCTCCCCAAAGTCAGGAGGGTCAAGGTCTGCTGGACAGAGCTTTCACGCCTCTGCCCCACTTTCCCGCCGGGCAGGTGGAGGAACTGCGGTTTCCCCGTGAGTGCCGCCACATCCTGCTCTTCTTTCGCAAGAACTCCTACTTCCGGAATGAAGTGGTTGTGAAGGAGTATGTCGTCAGCGCTGCTGGTAAGAGGCCGCTGTCTGGATGGGCGGTGGCAGGTGGAGGAGGGCGGGTTGCCTTCCCCGACTCATTACCCAGCACCCTCTCACACACTCGTCTTCCTGCAGGGTACGGGCCATCTCATTCCCCTCCCATCCAGTGGCACCAGGATTTCGAACGAGAGGCCCACAGCCGCAGGCACCACAACAGCAGCCTTAACTTCTTCAACTGGTTCTCTGACCACAGCTTTGCCGGGGCTAGCAGGATAGCTGAGGTGGGGCCCTGTGACATACAGCGTAAATGACCTTGCTGGCTTCTCCAGCTGCTTGGGATGGACACCTGAGCCCTGCCCCCGTTTCTCCTGCCAGATCCTCATGGACAAGCTGTGGCCCAATCCCCTGCAGTATTATGTGAGCAAGAAGGCAGCAGGAGAGGGAACTGAGAGGACGACAGGTGAGGAGCCCAGGGCGTGGGCGCCGAGACGTGTGCTGTCGGGATCCCTGGGCCCTGGGCTACACAAAGGGAGACACTGAGGTTCACAGGAACACTCCGAGACAGCGACCCCGGGACAAAGCACGTCACCCTGACATGGAACGTGGGGAGGTGCAGTGCCAAACGGGTTGTGCCTGGGGAAGCTTGAGGCAGGCGAGGCCACGCAGCGTCATGGAGCAGAGCCGGAGAAGCAAAGCCGGCTCAGCGGCTGCACTTGCGGCAACTGTCATTCTGTGGCCCGTGAACCCCAGCCTCAGGTCTGCGAGCAGCGCATTACAAGGGTGACCAGAGGCACCCTTGGCCCAAATGTCTGGGTGTCCTGGTGCAAAGCCGCACCCCGCCTTCCCGTCCCTTCTCTGTGTTGATCACCACAGTTGTCCCCTTAAATTCCGGAGGCATCTCCTTTGCCAAGCCCACTGGCCCGCGGGCAGTCATGAAGGAGCAGGCTCGGTAACACGTGGCTGGAGGAAACATAAAGCGATCACAGTCGGGGGCAGGGGCTTGGCCAGGGGAGAATGAACGCCATTCCCGACGAGAACCTTGAAACCCTCAAGCAACCTTAAGTATGGCCCAGTGAAGATACCCACTGCTGTCCTCCTGTGTCCCTGTGCACGTGTGTCCCCGCGTGCGTGCTTGTGCATGTGCGTGTGCGTGTGTGTGTGTGTGCCATCTCGTCTAGGGAGCTTCATGATGTTGAAGTGAGGATGAGGACCATCGCACTTGATGGAAAGCAGTCCGGAAACTTCAGAAGGAGCCGAAGGGTCAACCCGCTTCCTCTCTGTAGGAAATAACTGAAGACAGGTGCCGGGGTGAAACACGGCCTGTTGAGGCCCCGGGAGCCCTGGAGAAATATCGAAATGTAAATAAACAACGTCAAGTGTGTTTCCGTGTGTGTGTGTGTGTGTGTGTCTGTGTGTGTGTGTGTGTGTGTGTGTGTGTCTGTGTGCTCTGGCACACGCACTCTTCCTCCTGGAAGGGGCTCCAGGGGACTGACTGAACACAGCGGCTGCATGTCGGTGTTTTCCTTCTGCGCCTGGGCTTCCCCAGTCTGTGGATCGGCCTGTCCTGTAGGCTTGCCCACAGGGCTAGGACACGCATGGTCTGGGACTGCATCCCAGGGGGCAGAGGTACCGTTCCCCCAGGCCCAGTGGGGCTGGGCAGGGAGAAGACCTGATCGAAAGGCCAGCCAACCGGGGCTCATCTCTTCCCTGGGGAAATGAGGGAGTTCAAGGAAAGGGAATAACGAGCCAGGGACAAACACGTCCAGTAGCCAGGTTAGGTGGACGCCGATGGTGGCCTCCAGGGATGCTCCCTGGTGGATGGCCTCAGACACACCCACCGCACATTCCATGGGGGGAGGACTCAAGGTCCATGACTCTGTCGAACCCAGAGCCACTGCTCTCCCCAGGTCTAGGAACGCACACAGCCTCCTGCTGACACAGTCAGGCTCTGAGGACCAGCAACCACGTTAAGGAGTGAGGGCCAGGCTGTATGGAGGGACTGTGGGAGAGGGGACAGAGGGAGCTGGGAGGGTAGGAAACATGACCCTCTCGTTCCGGCACAAGGGCCCAGGAGAAAGGAGAAATTGCAGGGGGACACACACACACGCACGCTCACACACAGTGGTGCACAGACACTGCGTCCTCACACACACACTCAAACAGCCGCACCCACAAGCTGACACACACACTCACTCAGGTGCACCCTCAGTCACCACCCCCCCCACACACTCCACTCCCTCACTTGTCCTGGCACACACAAGCTCACACAGCCACGCTCTGCGGGCATCTCTAGTGCCCTGACTCCCTAGGGCCCTCGTTTGGGCTCCCCCAGACGACAAAGAGGCGGAGGCGTGCGGGAGGGGTGGTATGGTTCCTCAGGACTGGCAAGGCCCAGTCCCCGCAGCGGTGTGCTGTCTGTCCCATGACCACTGTGGTGCTGAGATTCCTGTTTCCACATGGGCTTAAGGCGTTTGCCCAAGGCCCTCTCTCCGCTGAAGACCCCACAAGGTAAGCACCACCAAGAGGCACGAATCACTGGTCCCTGTCACAAGCTGAGGCAGTTAGTCTCCAGGTGTCAGCCCACAAGACCCTTCCACACGTGAACAATAACCCCATAGGTAGGGGCAGGATCAAAGCCGTGATTGCAACACCTTATCAGGGATTGCACAGGGCCCCACACTCCAGGTTGGAAAGAGCTTATCCAACTCCCTAAACTTTTGTTTTGTACATTACCATGGCTTCCAAGATCCTGAAACTTATTTTATTTAAACTTATTTATTTATTTATTTATTTATTTATTTATTTATTTATTTATTTATTTATCAGAGAGAGAGAGAGAGAGAGCACAAGCAGGGAAACAGCCCAGGGAGAGGGAGAGGCAGGCTTCCTGTCGAGCAGGGAGCCCGAAGCGGGGCTCGATCCCAGGAGCCTGGCTGCAGGACCTGAGCCGAAGGCAGACGCTTAAGCGTCTAGCCACCCAGGCGCCCCAAACCCCCTAAACTTGAACAGGAACGCAGCAACCCTTTGGGGAGCTCTGTACACTTGCTGAATAAACTTTGCCCTGCTGCCCACCACTCCTCTTCTGGACTACATCTCCTTTCCACGACACGGCATGACCGAGAACCCGGGCACTGAGGGACCCACAGTCCTGGATCCCAGACTGCTGTCTCATCGGAGAGGACCACATCAGGAGTTCACTAGCGTTCTGGCTCCATGACTCTGAACCACGTGTGTGTCCCTGGCCCTTCTGGATCTTCGTGTTCTTGTCTGTGTAAAGCGTCCCTCTTTGCCCGTGTTAGTCTGTCTTCCCGAACATGCCTTGGCGTGTCTTGGCCCGGCTGTGCCTGTGCCGTCAGGTCTCCCATCTCGCATCCGTGCTGAGCCCAGATAGGCACAGCTGTGCCTCTAGGAGTGCTTTGGGCTTTGCGAGTCTCTGCTTGGCTACAGCTGCCGGGCCGTTGGCCTGCCAATGTGTTGGCGTAAGGGTTCCTGTCTCTGAGTCTGTCCACCTGTGAATTGGACCCCGTTTCATCCATTTTGGGGTCAGAATCCTCTCCTCCTCCGACGGGGGCGCGTTAGGAATCTTTGGTGAGTCTTGAGAAGTCCTTCACTTCCTGTACCGTAGGGTGGCGCAGTGACGCCTCCTTGGAAACAGAGGAAGGGCCAAGCTCCTCCTGCCGGGCAGCGAGGGGCTCACCAAAGGGTCCTCAGCCGCCCCGCTTAGGGCCGAAGGTCACTCATCGTTCTCCCTTTTCCCGCTTTCAACTACTTTGTGGCCTCAGTCTCTTGCACAGTGCGTTGATGTGGGCAGGTTTTCAAAGGCAGAACGTCCTGCTGCCCTCCCCATCTTGCTGTGTTGCCCCGTAGCCTGCTCCTGAGCAGGACCGACTGACGTCCGCCACTGTGGTACTTGGTTTCTGTGTAACCCATGCCCCTTTCCATCCTCAATTCCTGCGTTACGTCCTCCTTTGCTGTCCGCTTCGTGTGTCTGGGAGACAGGCGGACATCTCTGGCACCACTGGATCGAACTGCGCTAGGCCTCCGAGACCTTGTGCGTGAGCGAGGTACCCAAGGCACCGTCAGGGACATGCGGGGACCTCCAAGAGGTCCTTCCTGCCCCTTCGTTCTGAAATTCCTCTGCAAACGCTTGGCTGATCCCAACGCTAGGGACGCAGCCAATATTGCCACCTGCCGGCCCGGGGCACCTTGGGTCGGTAGAACTCCTGCGCCTGGCAGAACTCAGTGTTCACACCCCGACCCCGTTCACCCCGTCACCACTGCTCTACCCTGGGGTTGCTTGCCCGCCTCTGGCTCTGTTAGCTTCCTACACATGGGTGCTCCCACCCATAGGCTTCCTCCTGGGAAGGGGCTGGCTTCCTCCACGGTAGACAGTGCTTTACCGATTCTACGCTGAACGCCCCTTCTTGGGGGCCCTCCCCACTCACAGTTGCAGGGAACACCCCAGCCTGGGGGAACCCAGGTTTGCCCATACGTGGACTTGGTTGACGTAGTGGGCGAGGGGCCTGCTCCCGGCTGGGTGTCGTGACTCCACTTCACGTTCCCACAGCTTACAAGACCCAGCTCTGTGCATGCTGAGCCGACGATCCTACACGTGCCCCTGCTTGGATGCACTTGTCCTTCAGGCCACACAGGCAACGCAGCGTGGTTCCATAGGCAAATCCTGCTCTCCTGTTTCCTCTGCGAGTACTTTACGGGGATGCCTTGTATCTCAGGCTAGCCCTTTGACTTAAGGGTCTAGTGACCGGCTTCCTTTCAGCGGGTAGGACTCTGCTTATCTTAGAGCCACACACCCCCACCGCCACCCCACGGCCCTCTCCCTACCACCCTAGGCTCATCCTCTCACTCCTTCTCCTGATGCCTGGTGCATATTTTCTCGGGCGTCCTTGGCGACCATAACCTTTACGTTACACTCTTTTTCCCTGAACGTGTTGAAGGTTATCACCCACTGCCTTCTGGCCACCGTCCATCCTAAGGGGAAGCTGGCTCTTCCTCCCACTGAGGAACCCCGGGGTGTGATGGGTCAGTCCCGCCTCTGTGGGCTGCCGAGAGGCCTGTCCTTGCCTTTGCACCAAACACAAGAGCCCATTGGCCTGGGCATCCCTTTGGATCCTTCCTTCCACTAGGACTGCATTGGGCTCCTTGGATGTGCAGAGTCAGCATTGTCCGCAAAGTGGCAAAGCTTTATCACCTTAGGTCCTCATGCACTGGCTGCCTCTTCCTCTCTCCCACCTCTTCCTGGCATTCCCATTTGTGCCTGCTGGTGGTCAGCATGAGCTGACGCCTCTCCCTCCCTCTCCCTCTCTCCCTTCCTCTCTCCCTGCAGAGTCTCTCCCTCCTCTCTCCCTCTCCCTTTCCCTCGCTTCTCCTCTCCATCCCTCCTCTCCCTCTCCCTCCTCTCTCCCTCACCCTTCTGTGTCCCTCTCCCTCCTCTCTCCCTCCTCTCTCTTCTTCCCCCTCCCTCCTCCTCTACTTCTCCCCTCCTTTCCCTCTCTTCACCCTCTCCCTCTCCTCCCCCTCTCCCTTCTGTGTCCCTCTCCCCCCTCTCTCCCTCCTCTCTCTTCCTTCCCCTCCCTCCCTTTTCCTCCCTCCTCAGTCCTACTCTCCCTCTCTTCCCCCTCTTGCTCTCTTCCCCATCTCCCATCACCTGGAGCCCCCAGCCTTCTCCATTTCCATGGCTGTGCTGCTTCTGGTGCAGTATTGCCTCAGGAGCTTCCTTCAGGGGCTCGAGCAACATGACAAGAGCTAGTGTACTTAGGACTGTAGTGGTAACTCCAACGTCTGGGCTGTCTCAGGGACGGTGTTAGAAAATTTTGCTTCTCCCGCCATATGGCCTTTGGTTTTGCTCCCTTCCTCGTTTGCGTCAACAAGCAGATTTTGAAACACTGAAACGTGCTACCGCCAAAAGCCCTGCACTTTACCCCAAGGGGGACCCTCCTGCCCCTTTCCGGTTGAAATCCTCCAGGCGCCCAGACCCATTCCTTTTAAATGAGGCCCTCCCACAATGCAACACTAACCCTCGCGGCCTTGGCATCACCCATGCGGCCTTCCTGGCACTCAAGGCGGTATCCCTCGGGCACCTCAATGTTCACCCAAGGTGCGGACCGCCATGAGGCGTGGGACTGTCCCGAAGGACCTGGTGAGTACCGGAGAAAGGGCACGTGTGCTGCCAATGCTCGCTGCCATATCCCCTCGCAGGCAGGTGGTCCACTCGGTGACAGACACAGCAGGAACATGCAGCCAGTGGGGGGACCAAAGGCAGTGGAGCTGCCCAGCAGCCTCAGCTCCTCAGGAAGGTGGATAAAAGCAGGCTCCGTGGACCATTCTGCTGGAGCTCTGACATCCTTGGCAGTTAGAGCAGGAGGGAAGGAGGACACGAGAGTCCCCCAAGGAAGGAGAAAGCAAAGATGGGAAGAGAGCCAGACAGAGAAGGGTGTGGCAGAGGAAAGTACAGCGGGAGCAAGTCCTGCCAGCGGCTTTGACGAAAGACTACCCCGAGTCACTGTGTAGGCTACATGGCCTGCCCACTGGCATGCCACCGAGTCCGAATCCCGGACCTCCCTGGGGCTGTGTTAGTAGCTCTGTAGGCACCGTGGGGTGGCCAGGGACCTTGGCTCTTTGCTAATTTGAGGCCAGTTATGTGTGTGTGTTTCCTCTCTTTTGAGGAGAGTCCGGGCGCGGAGGGGGTGAGGGAGGCAGCCCCTGCATCCTGGATCCTGGTGGGCGGCCCCCTGACACCCTTCGCCACCGTTCGGGTAAATGCGGGAAGGCCATGGGCACAGCGATCTGGCGGTGGTTGGAGCACCAGGTAATGGCTCCAGGGCTTTCCTTCAGGGTCACTAAGAAAGGGCCGGGTGAGGCTTCCGGGGGTCAGGGGGTCACCCTCTTGAGCCGTTGCATTGGAATTCCCCAGTGCCAGCAGCCTGGTCCCCCTGGACGGCCGGGAAAGGCAACACGGGCTGTGTGATAGGAGGGACCTCCGGCTCATGGCCTGGCAGGTGATAGCCGGGAATAGACCAGGTTCCAGACGCGGAGGCCACCCCGGAGGAGGAGGCACACAGGCCGGCTCCCTGGCTGGTGCCTTCGGGGGCCGAGGGGCGGGGGTCTGGGCGGGCACACGCTCCGCCCTGTCATCCTCAGTACGCTCCGTGCCCAGCGGCCTGGGCGTGACTCAGGGCTCCGTGTCACAAAGGCCGCATGCGTGGCGTCGCGTCACCGTCGCCCCGTGGCCATCTGGTCCCTAGCTCTTCTGCGCATGCCTTCACCAGCCTCCGGCCTCTTGGAGGCCTCTGCTTCCCGCCTCCAGTTGGGGGCGCCAGAGCTCCACCTGCCGGCCGCGTGCGGGAGCCAGGTGCTGGCTCCTCCAGCTCCTTCGCTCCGCTGCGGGCTCTGCTCCCTCAGCACCAGCACCACATGGAGAGCGCGGCGGGCTCCGGGCAAGGCGGGGCTGCCCTGCCATCCTGGAGCACCTTGTTCCTGGAGGGGGGCCGTGAGGCGCCGGAGCCCTGCGCCCAGGCAGGCGCCTGGGGTGAGGCGGGGCCGCTGCAGGCCCTAGGTGCCGGGGGGATGGGCGCAGAGGCTGTGCTGGGTGCGGAGGCCCAGCAGGGCAGAGAGCAGGCCGGCCCCGGGGACGAGTTGGTGCTGGTGGTGGAGGATATCATGGCGGTGGTGGAGGTCGTGGCCGAGGAAGACCAGGAGGCGGTGCAAGCACAGCAGGACGAGCAGCTGCAGCAGCTGCAGCAGGGGGAGTCAGGGCCGGGTCCCGAGACAGCCGGCGCCCCACTTGCCGCGCTGGAGATGGTTCAGTTCGCGCTCAGCTCTGTGGATGCCCAAGCTACCAGGGCCTACTTGCGGCTCAAGCGCAGGATGAATCAGAAGCGGAGTTCTCACCTGGCTCGAAGAAGGGCCATCATCCAGCGCATCCCCGGCTTCTGGGCCCAGGCGGTATCCTTTCTCCTGCTGGGCTTGGGTTTGTCTGCGGTGGAGGTCCACTGGGAGGAAGGGACCAGCAGAGGCTCTGCCAGGGGCAGGAGCGCTGGGGGAAAGGGTCCCCGGCCCCTCTCCACCCCCAGTGGGAGTGGGTCCCCCGTCCCTATAAGGCGCAGCACAGGGGCGTGGGCCTGGAAGGTGGGGGGAAGGCAAGGGCTGAGGCTTGTGGAGACCACGTCTGAGCAGAAGCTGCGGGCAAATGCTCTGGGACTGCAGGGAGCACTCCCAACACTCTCCCAGGGGTCATGGAGCACATGTCCACACCCTGCATGTCTAGTGTAGTTCCACCCTTGGCTCGGAGCAGGTCCTGGAAGGAAACGTCCTGCCGGCTGCGTGGGGTATGCCCATTGAGAGGCAGGCCACCCCCTTCCCTGTCCTTCAGAGCCTGTGTTCTTTTCCAAAGAGTACAGTGCCCACCCACTGCTGCGTCCTCATGCGGCTTCCAGAGTCATTCAGCAGGCCGCCAGGCTTCCCCGTACATCAGAAACCCAGACACGCTGTACGCGGTGCTGCAAACTGTCTCCTCAGGCCCTACACAGCCAGGCTGCGGCCCCATGCCCAGGCGCCCCCCCACCCCCCGTTTGCTCCCTCCGTGTCTCTCCCCTCTATGTGCGTCCCACCCTCTCCCTCGCTCCCCTCTGCCCTCCCTCTGTGTCCCTTCCTCCTGTGTGGGTATCTCTGTCTCTGTCTCTCCTTTGCTTTCCCCCCCCCCCCGTTGCCACCCAACCCCCTTCCCTCCCTCTCTCGCTGAACCTAACGGGCCCTCCCTTTGCCCTGTGGGTGTGCAGCCAGGCTAAGGGAGATGAGTGGCCCCTTTGTGGGCGCAGAAGGCCCCTCCAGGACACAGGCCTGCAGGCCAACACATAAGCAAACACGGCCCTGAGAGCGCGACCGACCACATCTGGACACCCAAAGCAGTCACTGCCTGCCTGCCAAACACACAGGCCAGGGTGACGGTGGAAGGGAGAACAGGCAGGCCCTTGACCTTGTCCTGCCGGGCGCAGACCCTCTCGGAGGCACTGGAAGCCAAGGCACCTGCTGGTATTGAGCAGCTGTGATGAAAGAGCAGGAGCTGAGTGGCTTGGGAGGGCAGCAGGGCCTGGTGGTTCTACCCGTGCCCTGTTTGGGGCCCTTCCTCTCCCCGGGAAGGGCTGGGTTGGTCCTGGCTCTCCTTCCATAGTGCTGAAGGCGAGGCTCCTTGACCCAAGGCAGATCCTGAATCACCCCCAGATATCAGCCGTGACGGGTGACCAGGACAAAGATGTGCTCAGCTACATGACCGATTTGGAGGTCAGCACTGGGAGTGGGTGGCGGGGGTAGGACCACTGGGAGTGGAATTTGGGCAAGGGAGGGCCCGGTAGTATTGTTCAGCGGAGGATGCAGGGAGCATCTCGGGACCCGTGGAGGACAAGTCCCCTTCCCCTCGTCTTTCTTTTATGTTGCAGGTGGAGGAACTGGGCCGTCCCAAGGACCACAGCAGGTTGATGTTCTTCTTTGGGAACAACCCCTACTTCCAGAACAAAGTGATCCTTAAGGAGTATCACCTTAGCATTGCCGGTAGGAGTGGGCTAGAGCTTCGAGGGTGCCGGGGGCGGGCCGGCGGGGGCAGGTGGGCACTCGGGAGGAGCAGGGAGTGTGCAGGGACACAAGTGGAAGCCAGAGCCGGCACAGGAGGGAGAGAGGCTGAGAGGAGAGCGGGAGAGAGGGCGACAGGGTGTGGGTCCTAGGCAGTGCAGAGCCTCCCCTGAATTTTCCCTTCCTGCAGGATACAGGGCGACTCGGTCCACTCCAGTGCAGTGGTTCTGGGATGAAGAACGTGGAGCTCCCAGCCGAAGACTCGACTCCACCAGCCTTACCTTCTTCAAGTGGTTGTGCGACCCCAGCTGCCCAGGGTCTAACAAGATTGCCGAGGTGGGGCCGCTGAGGCCTTCATTAGCATTGGTGATGGCAATGGGGGCAGCCTGGGAAGGGGTCCCGGGCCCCGTGCTCACCTGGGCGGTTTCCCCTACCAGATCATCATCGAGGACCTGTGGCGCAATCCCTTGCGGTACTACCTGAGGCAGGGAGGCAGCCGACGACACTGAGCAGACAGGAGGACCTGTCGGTGAGTAGCCGGGCCACTGCGTCCTGAAATATGTGTGGGAGGTGCCAGGGCACAGTCGGGTTTGGGACTCAGTTTGGAAACTGAGGCTCAGAGGACCCTGGGCCCCGGATCACCCAGGGAGCGGCTGGAGGGAGAGTAGGGACCCTGGCGAGGGAACTCAGGGCACACACCCAGGGCAGGGTGTCCACTGGGGCAAGTTCATCCGGTGAGCCAGGTGGGAGCCAGAAAGTCTCAGGTCGTTCGGGGGAAGCAAGGCTCCTCCACCCCATTTCTCTGAACACTCACCCATGGCCGTCCGCCGGGTCCTCAGTTCTCCTGCTGGCTTTTCAGGTGGGGACAGTCTGCCAAAGTTTTCGAGTGGGGCTCCCTTGTCCCGAGACGCTCCGACGTCCCTCCGTGTTACGGACCACCCCGTGGCCTCCCAGAGCCACACGGCCATTCTTGGCAATGGTACTAGGCCATCTGGAGGAGGGTGGTGAAGCCCTAGAGGAGGAGGAAGCGGGATCCCACAAGGACAGGGCCCTCGGTCACCGCCGCCTTAGCGATCCTCGGCATGAGGCAGTGTCACGAACACCTCCCTTGTGCGTCCGTGTGTCGTGTGTTTGTGTGTGTGTGTCGCGGGCACGGCAGCTGTGCGGACGTGGACACCGCAGAGCATCAGAGTTGGACCAACGAGAAGCAGTGGAGGAGGCGTCCAGCGTTGTGAGAGACGGGTGGACGAGTCTACGTGGTGCTCTGCCCGCACAGGACAGACGTGGGGGAACAGATCTTCAGGGCCAGCTCTAGAGAGTGTCCAGCACCCAGATCGCCAGGGATGGCGGGCGAGTCATAAACAAGTTCAGAAGCCCTATGTGTCTGTGTGTGGATGTGTATGGGGGACCCAGCACACGGCCAGTAGGAGATCAGCCCTGGCCTGTGGGATTCCGTGTGTGCGGGGGCTGTAAGGCACGGGGGCAGGGCAGGGCAGGGCTTGGTTGTGGAGAGACCACCGCTCTTGCTCGGCAGGTCAGGGAGGAGGACGGGAAAGGGCACACCTCTCTACATGGGAGCCGTGTTCTTCAGGGCAGGGGAAGGGGCGTGCCGAGCGGGGCACTCGTGGCCCGGTGGCTCTGCTACCGCCCCGTTCACCCCGCTTGGAGAGCTTCTCCCTGTACCCTTTCTCCTGGAAGCGTGCCCTGCATTGCTGTGATGCCGTCCCGTGCATGCTTCCTCTAGTCAGGATCACCGCAAAACCACGTGTCCCTGGAGGACTAAGGAGGCGGTTCCTCAGGGTCCCTCACGGTCCCTCCAAACCCACGTCCTGTCCCTCTGCACCACCCTCCCACAGGCGTGCATGTGTGTGTGTGTGTGTGTGTGTGTGTGTGTTGCGTGTTCAAGTGTCTGCATGAGCACACACCTGTCCCAGTGTGGTTGTAGGCCCTGTTCGATGATGGAGAGGGACTGCGGGGTTTCTAGCTCTGCTGACTGAGGAGAAAGGGGCCAGTGGCTGACTGCAGCCACATCCCTCCTGACACACAGACGTCGTGGGCATTCCTTGGGTATTCAGGGGTGTGTCTGCCCCCGGATGCCACACGCAGAGGGGCCAAGGGGAGCAGGGAGGGGTGGGAGCTGGCAGGCGTATGTCAAGCGACCTCCCATCTGTGCTGCTGGCACGGCTGGTCCCAGCTGTGGGAAACACCGTGAGGTTTCAGCATGTGCTACAGAGGGGCTAAGAACTTGTGCCCCGATTTGCGCTGTCGGCCAAGGGTCCCAAAGAGTAAGTAAGTCCCCACTGGCAGTACGTTTCTGCAGAGGAAAGAGTCCTGAGGGGAGCGCTCCTCCTGGCCGAAGGGCCGTCCTGGTGTCCGATGAGCTCCCGGTTGGGGCGGTCATCTCTGCCTCCTGTGGACCAGGTGGAGAAGAGGGAAAGGAGAGGAGGTGGACCCTCAGGGCCCGTGTTCTCTGCCTCACCGAGGGGCACCTAGCTTGCTGCTCCTGAGTCGACAGGCGCTTCCCAAATCAACACCTCTCACTACCCCTGAGCTGGCTCCCACCACCAGCACGCCCCCGAGGACGCACTTCCCCAGGTGACGTTCCCCACTAGCTCTGCCACAACTGGACCTCGCAACGTGGGCCCCAGCTCTGTCTTCCTGTTGCCCATCAATGGTCTCTGTGTGAGCGACCCAGTGGCCCCTGGGCTGCTATGCTGACAGCTCAGCCTGTTTGGACTCTTGGCCTCTCGTCTTTGGGGAACTCTGTTCCTTCCTGCCTGTCGGAGCAGCTAGCTGTAGGTAGAGGAGGGTTCTGGCCTTCGGGCTCTGGAAGCCCTGCTGGGCCCATGGCCCCATGTCCGGAACAGCACTAGGTGGCACCACTGTGCGGCAGTGGTGGGGATCTGAAGCCCGATACACTCCTCAGGAACAGAGTAGTGCGCTGGAGAGCCGCAGTGCCGTGGGCACAGGGAGCTTCCCTTGAGCCACTGGAAAGGCTGTTCCCTCATACACGTCTTCCCGGCTCCTTGACTCCTAAGCTGCAGGGCAACCTGGCAGCTCCCATGGTCTGGTCCCTAGGATTCTTCATGTCCGCAAGGTGGAGCTGAAGACCCATGGACCCCACTGGTCCCACGGGACCGGCCAGCATGCCTTAGGCCCTAGAAGTCCCCAGAAAGGGCCAGCCCACCATGCCTGTTTTCCCTGGAACCTTCTGGGCTCCCTCTGGCCTTTCGGGAAGGACCTCCCAGCTATAAAAGGGAGAGGAAAGGCTGGACGGTAGCCACATGCCCTGTGCCCCCAGAGCAAGGCGCCGTGCTGCCTCGGCCACGTGGAAGACCTGTCTGCCGTGGAATGAGGTGGGGTTGATTGGATGCAGGCATCAGCTGCCAGGGAGTAAGTCTTACGTTGCCACGCCGTCTCCGGGGCATGGCTCGTGAGGCACTTTGCCGGCACCGAGGACAAAGTGGGTGTGGAAGAAGGCCCTACTTTTCAGTCATGCCTGGAGAGACTGGCTTGCATTGGCACCAAAGCAACTGCCCAAAGCTTACTGTGCCGGCTTACAAGCACACTCTGGGTGTCCTCTCACCACGACTGCGAGCCCGCCGCGGGGCCGTGGTGGCCCGGCCTGATATTCCGCTCACGGTCTGACCCGGGTGGCCTGGACGGGCCAAGGCTAGGAAGGGTACGTTCTCTTCTGCAGGCCAGGCGAGCCGGGAACCCCTTCCCATGGCATTCGCAGTGTTGGCACAATGCAGCACAACACATTCTGTGTCTAGTGGGAAAGGCGTGTGCATTCCTGCTACGTGTGTCCTGGGTGCCGTCCTCAGCTCCTTGCCGCCTGACCTCCCTAACAGCAGACAGACAGGTGGCTCCAGGCCAGCAGACGGCATCACCTGCCACCCTCTTAACAGGGTTCACCCAGACATCCTCTTCAGGGTCCCCTTTGCTCTATGCTCGTGGCTCCTCTAAGGGTCAGTTGCTCTGTCCTCCAGGGCAAACACACTGCGTGTCTGCTTGCGTGGTTGTTGGGTGAGTGTGCTGCTGTGGGACCCCGCTTGGGACCTTTTCCAGGGTCACCTGACTGGGTGCCAGTCACAGAGGGGGACAGGGCTTTTATGCCCAGGGAAAAGAGCTGCTCAGAGGGGTGAATGCATCTTCTGTCCTGAAGTCCTTCTCCCCTAGAGACCGTGTGGCCAGTGAGGGGCCAGAGAAAGAGCACCTGAACCCAAAGACTTAGAGGAAGACGGAGAGGAGAGCAAGAAGAAAGCACAGGCACGCAGATGGACAGAGCACTCTTTGTCACTCTTCTCCTGAGTAGCAAAGGACATGGGCTGGAACAAACTGTGGCCACACTTTTCCCCCCACGCTGGCCTGGCAGAGAGCATCGGGGCACCTGTGTCCTGGAATTGCCCTAGATTCTCCGGGGCATGGGCTGACGCTTTCCACACACACTGGTCCAGGGCTCTCGGGGGTGTGTACCGTGTCCTGAGTCCTAGAGGAGTCTATTCGGGTAGGCGAGGGACAGCCTGGCATTGCCTGGCTTCAAATACCAGGCGGAGGGCCCCCCGGGAGGAAGCGGCGGGAGGGGTGAAGGTGGAGGTGTGTCCCGGCGGGACGGCAGGCGGGGGCGCCGCAGCTGGCTCCCTGAGTGGTGCCTGCAGCGCGAGGGGCGGGGCCCTGCGTGACCACGCCCACCAGCCGTTACCTGATTGGACGCGGGGTTCTCCCTCGTCCAAGGCCAGCCCAGGACTCAGTCCCACCAAGGCCGCACACGTGATACAGCGTCCTCCTGGGGCGTCACAGCATGCCCGCTATCCCTTGTGCGCATGCGTTCAGCGGCCCACGGCCTCTGGGAGGACGCTGCCTCCCGCAGACAACCAGGGGCGCCGGAGCTCCACCTGCCCGACCGTTTGCGGGAGCCACGTGCTCTCACCTCCAGCTCCTCTCCGCTGCTGGCTCTGCTCGCTCACGACCAGGACCACATGGAGAGCGCGGCGGGCTCCGGGGAAGGCGGGGCTGCCCCGCCGTCCTGCACCACCTTGGTCCTGGAGGGGGGCCGTGAGGCGTCGGGGCCCCGCGCCCAGGCAGGCGCCCGGGGGGACGCAGGGCCGCTGCAGGCCCTAGGTGCCGCCGGGATGGGCGCAGAGGCTGTGGTGGGTGCTGAGGCCCAGCAGGGCAGAGAGCAGGCCGGCCCCGGGGACGAGTTGGTGCTGGTGGTGGATGTCATGGTAGCGCTGGACCCTGGTGTAGAGGAGGTTGGAGGGGAGCACACTGTAGAGGAATCAGAGGAGGAGGAGGACAAGGAGGCTGAGCAGGAAGCCAAAGTTGCGGTGGAGTCTCAGGACACAGTCAAGTCTGAGGAAGAGGAGAAAGCTGAAGTGGTGGCACGGCCTGAAGAGGCTGAGGAAGGGGAGGCTGTTGAGGATGAGAAGGAGGACACTGAGGAGGGGGCTGTTGCGGAAGAGTCTGAGATATACCTCCAAGAGGTTACGGAGGTGGGGGAGGAAGCTGATGAGGGAAATGAGAAGTCCACGGAGAAAGAGCATGAGGAGGCGGAGAAGGCTGAGGAGGATTCTGTGGACGGAGCATCTGAGGCCAAGGAGGAGGAGGCTAAGAAGGAGGAGGACGCAGATGGTGAAGAGCAGGTGGCTGAGGAAGAGGAGGCCGAGGAGTGGGAGCAGCCTGAGGAAGGGGAGAAGGCTGAAGAGGCTGAGGAGGTGGCTGTGCAGGAGGAGGCCAGGGAGGAGGGCCAGAAGGAGGAAGAGGCGCAGGAGAAGCAGGAAGGGGAAGAACAGCCAGAGGCACGGCGGGGTCCATCCCTGTCCCCGCTCGAGGCTCTAGGGGCCCTGCAGTCCGAGCTGGAGCCCGGGAATAAGCAAGCCAGCAGGTCCTACTCTCTGCTCAAGCTCAAGTCATGTCAGAGGCGGCAGCGTCACCTGGAACACCGAAGCGCCATTATCCGGGGCATCCCTGGCTTCTGGGCCAAGGCTGTATCCTTCATGCTGTCACTGAGGGATTCCGATGTATCTGGGCCAGTGCATGAGGAACGAGAGGGAGGGGGCTGTTGACTATCAACATGCATCATGGGGGGGAACCCCCCTCACGCCCCGCAGCATTGCAGAGGACACGCTCATGCCGTGGGGATCAAGACAGCCTGGAAATCCTGGTTCCGGTTGGGCGTGGGGGCCGCAGGGTGCTCTGGGTGTCGCACGAGGCACTGAAACTCCGCTGGGCATCTAGGAGCACTGGTTCGGGTCAGAGTCAGGAATAGCAGCAGGGTCTCTTCACCCAAAACACATTCACACCAAGCACGGGTTCCCCTGGGTAGAATGCTGCAGGCAAGGGGTGGTGAGAGCCCACCCGGTCAGCCTGAGGCAGGAATGTGTGCTGTCCGGAAACGCGCTAGTTCTGCCTAGCCATCAGCACACGAGGATGAGCTGTGGAGGGGGTGTGGGGCGGGAGGGGTGTCTCTCAGGATGCCAGCTGCCTGTGTCCCTGCTGAGATATGTAGCACCACGGGGCGCCGTGGTCCTTGAGGCAGCCGGGGCGGAGGCAGTGGGACCCCGCGGCGGAGAGGGGAGACAGTGCCCGGTTGCTGTCCAGACTCGCTCTGTTGCTGTAGCTCTTTCATCTCCAGCCCTCGGAGATCCTTGACCGAAAGCAGTTTGTGAACCACTCGCAGATGTCAGCCATGATCAGTGAGCAAGATGAAGGCATACTTGGCTACCTGACGGATTTGAAGGTCTGGCCCGGGAGACTGAGGCCGGGGTGGGGGACAGGAGAGGAGAGGGTGGCCAAAGTGAGTCCTCCCCAAAGTCAGGAGGGTCAAGGTCTGCTGGACAGAGCTTTCACGCCTCTGCCCCACTTTCCCGCCGGGCAGGTGGAGGAACTGCGGTTTCCCCGTGAGCGCCGCCACATCCTGCTCTTCTTTCGCAAGAACTCCTACTTCCGGAATGAAGTGGTTGTGAAGGAGTATGTCGTCAGCGCTGCTGGTAAGAGGCCGCTGTCTGGATGGGCGGTGGCAGCTGGAGGAGGGCGGGTTGCCTTCCCCGACTCATTACCCAGCACCCTCTCACACACTCGTCTTCCTGCAGGGTACGGGCCATCTCATTCCCCTCCCATCCAGTGGCACCAGGATTTCGAACGAGAGGCCCACAGCTGCAGGCACCACAACAGCAGCCTTAACTTCTTCAACTGGTTCTCTGACCACAGCTTTGCCGGGGCTAGCAGGATAGCTGAGGTGGGGCCCTGTGACATACAGCGTAAATGACCTTGCTGGCTTCTCCAGCTGCTTGGGATGGACACCTGAGCCCTGCCCCCGTTTCTCCTGCCAGATCCTCATGGACGACCTGTGGCCCAATCCCCTGCAGTATTATGTGAGCAAGAAGGCAGCAGGAGAGGGAACTGAGAGGACGACAGGTGAGGAGCCCAGGGCGTGGGCGCCGAGACGTGTGCTGTCGGGATCCCTGGGCCCTGGGCTACACAAAGGGAGACACTGAGGTTCACAGGAACACTCCGAGACAGCGACCCCGGGACAAAGCACGTCACCCTGACATGGAACGTGGGGAGGTGCAGTGCCAAACGGGTTGTGCCTGGGGAAGCTTGAGGCAGGCGAGGCCACGCAGCGTCATGGAGCAGAGCCGGAGAAGCAAAGCCGGCTCAGCGGCTGCACTTGCGGCAACTGTCATTCTGTGGCCCGTGAACCCCAGCCTCAGGTCTGCGAGCAGCGCATTACAAGGGTGACCAGAGGCACCCTTGGCCCAAATGTCTGGGTGTCCTGGTGCAAAGCCGCACCCCGCCTTCCCGTCCCTTCTCTGTGTTGATCACCACAGTTGTCCCCTTAAATTCCGGAGGCATCTCCTTTGCCAAGCCCACTGGCCCGCGGGCAGTCATGAAGGAGCAGGCTCGGTAACACGTGGCTGGAGGAAACATAAAGCGATCACAGTCGGGGGCAGGGGCTTGGCCAGGGGAGAATGAACGCCATTCCCGACGAGAACCTTGAAACCCTCAAGCAACCTTAAGTATGGCCCAGTGAAGATACCCACTGCTGTCCTCCTGTGTCCGTGTGCACGTGTGTCCCCGCGTGCGTGCTTGTGCGTGTGCGTGTGCGTGTGCGTGTGTGTGTGTGTGCCATCTCGTCTAGGGAGCTTCATGATGTTGAAGTGAGGATGAGGACCATCGCACTTGACGGAAAGCAGTCCGGAAACTTCAGAAGGAGCCGAAGGGTCAACCCGCTTCCTCTCTGCAGGAAATAACTGAAGACAGGTGCCGGGGTGAAACACGGCCTGTTGAGGCCCCGGGAGCCCTGGAGAAATATCGAAATGTAAATAAACAACGTCAAGTGTGTTTCCGTGTGTGTGTGTGTGTGTGTGTGTGTGTGTGTGTGTCTGTGTGCTCTGGCACACGCACTCTTCCTCCTGGAAGGGGCTCCAGGGGACTGACTGAACACAGCGGCTGCATGTCGGTGTTTTCCTTCTGCGCCTGGGCTTCCCCAGTCTGTGGATCGGCCTGTCCTGTAGGCTTGCCCACAGGGCTAGGACACGCATGGTCTGGGACTGCATCCCAGGGGGCAGAGGTACCGTTCCCCCAGGCCCAGTGGGGCTGGGCAGGGAGAAGACCTGATCGAAAGGCCAGCCAACCGGGGCTCATCTCTTCCCTGGGGAAATGAGGGAGTTCAAGGAAAGGGAATAACGAGCCAGGGACAAACACGTCCAGTAGCCAGGTTAGGTGGACGCCGATGGTGGCCTCCAGGGATGCTCCCTGGTGGATGGCCTCAGACACACCCACCGCACATTCCATGGGGGGAGGACTCAAGGTCCATGACTCTGTCGAACCCAGAGCCACTGCTCTCCCCAGGTCTAGGAACGCACACAGCCTCCTGCTGACACAGTCAGGCTCTGAGGACCAGCAACCACGTTAAGGAGTGAGGGCCAGGCTGTATGGAGGGACTGTGGGAGAGGGGACAGAGGGAGCTGGGAGGGTAGGAAACATGACCCTCTCGTTCCGGCACAAGGGCCCAGGAGAAAGGAGAAATTGCAGGGGGACACACACACACGCACGCTCACACACAGTGGTGCACAGACACTGCGTCCTCACACACACACTCAAACAGCCGCACCCACAAGCTGACACACACACTCACTCAGGTGCACCCTCAGTCACCCACCCCCCCACACACTCCACTCCCTCACTTGTCCTGGCACACACAAGCTCACACAGCCACGCTCTGCGGGCATCTCTAGTGCCCTGACTCCCTAGGGCCCTCGTTTGGGCTCCCCCAGACGACAAAGAGGCGGAGGCGTGCGGGAGGGGTGGTATGGTTCCTCAGGACTGGCAAGGCCCAGTCCCCGCAGCGGTGTGCTGTCTGTCCCATGACCACTGTGGTGCTGAGATTCCTGTTTCCACATGGGCTTAAGGCGTTTGCCCAAGGCCCTCTCTCCGCTGAAGACCCCACAAGGTAAGCACCACCAAGAGGCACGAATCACTGGTCCCTGTCACAAGCTGAGGCAGTTAGTCTCCAGGTGTCAGCCCACAAGACCCTTCCACACGTGAACAATAACCCCATAGGTAGGGGCAGGATCAAAGCCGTGATTGCAACACCTTATCAGGGATTGCACAGGGCCCCACACTCCAGGTTGGAAAGAGCTTATCCAACTCCCTAAACTTTTGTTTTGTACATTACCATGGCTTCCAAGATCCTGAAACTTATTTTATTTAAACTTATTTATTTATTTATTTATTTATTTATTTATTTATTTATTTATTCATCAGACAGAGAGAGAGCACAAGCAGGGAAACAGCCCAGGGAGAGGGAGAGGCAGGCTTCCTGTCGAGCAGGGAGCCCGAAGCGGGGCTCGATCCCAGGAGCCTGGCTGCAGGACCTGAGCCGAAGGCAGACGCTTAAGCGTCTAGCCACCCAGGCGCCCCAAACCCCCTAAACTTGAACAGGAACGCAGCAACCCTTTGGGGAGCTCTGTACACTTGCTGAATAAACTTTGCCCTGCTGCCCACCACTCCTCTTCTGGACTACATCTCCTTTCCACGACACGGCATGACCGAGAACCCGGGCACACAGGGACCCACAGTCCTGGATCCCAGACTGCTGTCTCATCGGAGAGGACCACATCAGGAGTTCACTAGCGTTCTGGCTCCATGACTCTGAACCACGTGTGTGTCCCTGGCCCTTCTGGATCTTCGTGTTCTTGTCTGTGTAAAGCGTCCCTCTTTGCCCGTGTTAGTCTGTCTTCCCGAACATGCCTTGGCGTGTCTTGGCCCGGCTGTGCCTGTGCCGTCAGGTCTCCCATCTCGCATCCGTGCTGAGCCCAGATAGGCACAGCTGTGCCTCTAGGAGTGCTTTGGGCTTTGCGAGTCTCTGCTTGGCTACAGCTGCCGGGCCGTTGGCCTGCCAATGTGTTGGCGTAAGGGTTCCTGTCTCTGAGTCTGTCCACCTGTGAATTGGACCCCGTTTCATCCATTTTGGGGTCAGAATCCTCTCCTCCTCCGACGGGGGCGCGTTAGGAATCTTTGGTGAGTCTTGAGAAGTCCTTCACTTCCTGTACCGTAGGGTGGCGCAGTGACGCCTCCTTGGAAACAGAGGAAGGGCCAAGCTCCTCCTGCCGGGCAGCGAGGGGCTCACCAAAGGGTCCTCAGCCGCCCCGCTTAGGGCCGAAGGTCACTCATCGTTCTCCCTTTTCCCGCTTTCAACTACTTTGTGGCCTCAGTCTCTTGCACAGTGCGTTGATGTGGGCAGGTTTTCAAAGGCAGAACGTCCTGCTGCCCTCCCCATCTTGCTGTGTTGCCCCGTAGCCTGCTCCTGAGCAGGACCGACTGACGTCCGCCACTGTGGTACTTGGTTTCTGTGTAACCCATGCCCCTTTCCATCCTCAATTCCTGCGTTACGTCCTCCTTTGCTGTCCGCTTCGTGTGTCTGGGAGACAGGCGGACATCTCTGGCACCACTGGATCGAACTGCGCTAGGCCTCCGAGACCTTGTGCGTGAGCGAGGTACCCAAGGCACCGTCAGGGACATGCGGGGACCTCCAAGAGGTCCTTCCTGTCCCTTCGTTCTGAAATTCCTCTGCAAACGCTTGGCTGATCCCAACGCTAGGGACGCAGCCAATATTGCCACCTGCCGGCCCGGGGCACCTTGGGTCGGTAGAACTCCTGCGCCTGGCAGAACTCAGTGTTCACACCCCGACCCCGTTCACCCCGTCACCACTGCTCTACCCTGGGGTTGCTTGCCCGCCTCTGGCTCTGTTAGCTTCCTACACATGGGTGCTCCCACCCATAGGCTTCCTCCTGGGAAGGGGCTGGCTTCCTCCACGGTAGACAGTGCTTTACCGATTCTACGCTGAACGCCCCTTCTTGGGGGCCCTCCCCACTCACAGTTGCAGGGAACACCCCAGCCTGGGGGAACCCAGGTTTGCCCATACGTGGACTTGGTTGACGTAGTGGGCGAGGGGCCTGCTCCCGGCTGGGTGTCGTGACTCCACTTCACGTTCCCACAGCTTACAAGACCCAGCTCTGTGCATGCTGAGCCGACGATCCTACACGTGCCCCTGCTTGGATGCACTTGTCCTTCAGGCCACACAGGCAACGCAGCGTGGTTCCATAGGCAAATCCTGCTCTCCTGTTTCCTCTGCGAGTACTTTACGGGGATGCCTTGTATCTCAGGCTAGCCCTTTGACTTAAGGGTCTAGTGACCGGCTTCCTTTCAGCGGGTAGGACTCTGCTTATCTTAGAGCCACACACCCCCACCGCCACCCCACGGCCCTCTCCCTACCACCCTAGGCTCATCCTCTCACTCCTTCTCCTGATGCCTGGTGCATATTTTCTCGGGCGTCCTTGGCGACCATAACCTTTACGTTACACTCTTTTTCCCTGAACGTGTTGAAGGTTATCACCCACTGCCTTCTGGCCACCGTCCATCCTAAGGGGAAGCTGGCTCTTCCTCCCACTGAGGAACCCCGGGGTGTGATGGGTCAGTCCCGCCTCTGTGGGCTGCCGAGAGGCCTGTCCTTGCCTTTGCACCAAACACAAGAGCCCATTGGCCTGGGCATCCCTTTGGATCCTTCCTTCCCCTAGGACTGCATTGGGCTCCTTGGATGTGCAGAGTCAGCATTGTCCGCAAAGTGGCAAAGCTTTATCACCTTAGGTCCTCATGCACTGGCTGCCTCTTCCTCTCTCCCACCTCTTCCTGGCATTCCCATTTGTGCCTGCTGGTGGTCAGCATGAGCTGACGCCTCTCCCTCCCTCTCCCTCTCTCCCTTCCTCTCTCCCTGCAGAGTCTCTCCCTCCTCTCTCCCTCTCCCTTTCCCTCGCTTCTCCTCTCCATCCCTCCTCTCCCTCTCCCTCCTCTCTCCCTCACCCTTCTGTGTCCCTCTCCCTCCTCTCTCCCTCCTCTCTCTTCTTCCCCCTCCCTCCTCCTCTACTTCTCCCCTCCTTTCCCTCTCTTCACCCTCTCCCTCTCCTCCCCCTCTCCCTTCTGTGTCCCTCTCCCCCCTCTCTCCCTCCTCTCTCTTCCTTCCCCTCCCTCCCTTTTCCTCCCTCCTCAGTCCTACTCTCCCTCTCTTCCCCCTCTTGCTCTCTTCCCCATCTCCCATCACCTGGAGCCCCCAGCCTTCTCCATTTCCATGGCTGTGCTGCTTCTGGTGCAGTGTTGCCTCAGGAGCTTCCTTCAGGGGCTCGAGCAACATGACAAGAGCTAGTGTACTTAGGACTGTAGTGGTAACTCCAACGTCTGGGCTGTCTCAGGGACGGTGTTAGAAAATTTTGCTTCTCCCGCCATATGGCCTTTGGTTTTGCTCCCTTCCTCGTTTGCGTCAACAAGCAGATTTTGAAACACTGAAACGTGCTACCGCCAAAAGCCCTGCACTTTACCCCAAGGGGGACCCTCCTGCCCCTTTCCGGTTGAAATCCTCCAGGCGCCCAGACCCATTCCTTTTAAATGAGGCCCTCCCACAATGCAACACTAACCCTCGCGGCCTTGGCATCACCCACGCGGCCTTCCTGGCACTCAAGGCGGTATCCCTCGGGCACCTCAATGTTCACCCAAGGTGCGGACCGCCATGAGGCGTGGGACTGTCCCGAAGGACCTGGTGAGTACCGGAGAAAGGGCACGTGTGCTGCCAATGCTCGCTGCCATATCCCCTCGCAGGCAGGTGGTCCACTCGGTGACAGACACAGCAGGAACATGCAGCCAGTGGGGGGACCAAAGGCAGTGGAGCTGCCCAGCAGCCTCAGCTCCTCAGGAAGGTGGATAAAAGCAGGCTCCGTGGACCATTCTGCTGGAGCTCTGACATCCTTGGCAGTTAGAGCAGGAGGGAAGGAGGACACGAGAGTCCCCCAAGGAAGGAGAAAGCAAAGATGGGAAGAGAGCCAGACAGAGAAGGGTGTGGCAGAGGAAAGTACAGCGGGAGCAAGTCCTGCCAGCGGCTTTGACGAAAGACTACCCCGAGTCACTGTGTAGGCTACATGGCCTGCCCACTGGCATGCCACCGAGTCCGAATCCCGGACCTCCCTGGGGCTGTGTTAGTAGCTCTGTAGGCACCGTGGGGTGGCCAGGGACCTTGGCTCTTTGCTAATTTGAGGCCAGTTATGTGTGTGTGTTTCCTCTCTTTTGAGGAGAGTCCGGGCGCGGAGGGGGTGAGGGAGGCAGCCCCTGCATCCTGGATCCTGGTGGGCGGCCCCCTGACACCCTTCGCCACCGTTCGGGTAAATGCGGGAAGGCCATGGGCACAGCGATCTGGCGGTGGTTGGAGCACCAGGTAATGGCTCCAGGGCTTTCCTTCAGGGTCACTAAGAAAGGGCCGGGTGAGGCTTCCGGGGGTCAGGGGGTCACCCTCTTGAGCCGTTGCATTGGAATTCCCCAGTGCCAGCAGCCTGGTCCCCCTGGACGGCCGGGAAAGGCAACACGGGCTGTGTGATAGGAGGGACCTCCGGCTCATGGCCTGGCAGGTGATAGCCGGGAATAGACCAGGTTCCAGACGCGGAGGCCACCCCGGAGGAGGAGGCACACAGGCCGGCTCCCTGGCTGGTGCCTTCGGGGGCCGAGGGGCGGGGGTCTGGGCGGGCACACGCTCCGCCCTGTCATCCTCAGTACGCTCCGTGCCCAGCGGCCTGGGCGTGACTCAGGGCTCCGTGTCACAAAGGCCGCATGCGTGGCGTCGCGTCACCGTCGCCCCGTGGCCATCTGGTCCCTAGCTCTTCTGCGCATGCCTTCACCAGCCTCCGGCCTCTTGGAGGCCTCTGCTTCCCGCCTCCAGTTGGGGGCGCCAGAGCTCCACCTGCCGGCCGCGTGCGGGAGCCAGGTGCTGGCTCCTCCAGCTCCTTCGCTCCGCTGCGGGCTCTGCTCCCTCAGCACCAGCACCACATGGAGAGCGCGGCGGGCTCCGGGCAAGGCGGGGCTGCCCTGCCATCCTGGAGCACCTTGTTCCTGGAGGGGGGCCGTGAGGCGCCGGAGCCCTGCGCCCAGGCAGGCGCCTGGGGTGAGGCGGGGCCGCTGCAGGCCCTAGGTGCCGGGGGGATGGGCGCAGAGGCTGTGCTGGGTGCGGAGGCCCAGCAGGGCAGAGAGCAGGCCGGCCCCGGGGACGAGTTGGTGCTGGTGGTGGAGGATATCATGGCGGTGGTGGAGGTCGTGGCCGAGGAAGACCAGGAGGCGGTGCAAGCACAGCAGGACGAGCAGCTGCAGCAGCTGCAGCAGGGGGAGTCAGGGCCGGGTCCCGAGACAGCCGGCGCCCCACTTGCCGCGCTGGAGATGGTTCAGTTCGCGCTCAGCTCTGTGGATGCCCAAGCTACCAGGGCCTACTTGCGGCTCAAGCGCAGGATGAATCAGAAGCGGAGTTCTCACCTGGCTCGAAGAAGGGCCATCATCCAGCGCATCCCCGGCTTCTGGGCCCAGGCGGTATCCTTTCTCCTGCTGGGCTTGGGTTTGTCTGCGGTGGAGGTCCACTGGGAGGAAGGGACCAGCAGAGGCTCTGCCAGGGGCAGGAGCGCTGGGGGAAAGGGTCCCCGGCCCCTCTCCACCCCCAGTGGGAGTGGGTCCCCCGTCCCTATAAGGCGCAGCACAGGGGCGTGGGCCTGGAAGGTGGGGGGAAGGCAAGGGCTGAGGCTTGTGGAGACCACGTCTGAGCAGAAGCTGCGGGCAAATGCTCTGGGACTGCAGGGAGCACTCCCAACACTCTCCCAGGGGTCATGGAGCACATGTCCACACCCTGCATGTCTAGTGTAGTTCCACCCTTGGCTCGGAGCAGGTCCTGGAAGGAAACGTCCTGCCGGCTGCGTGGGGTATGCCCATTGAGAGGCAGGCCACCCCCTTCCCTGTCCTTCAGAGCCTGTGTTCTTTTCCAAAGAGTACAGTGCCCACCCACTGCTGCGTCCTCATGCGGCTTCCAGAGTCATTCAGCAGGCCGCCAGGCTTCCCCGTACATCAGAAACCCAGACACGCTGTACGCGGTGCTGCAAACTGTCTCCTCAGGCCCTACACAGCCAGGCTGCGGCCCCATGCCCAGGCGCCCCCCCACCCCCCGTTTGCTCCCTCCGTGTCTCTCCCCTCTATGTGCGTCCCACCCTCTCCCTCGCTCCCCTCTGCCCTCCCTCTGTGTCCCTTCCTCCTGTGTGGGTATCTCTGTCTCTGTCTCTCCTTTGCTTTCCCCCCCCCCCCCGTTGCCACCCAACCCCCTTCCCTCCCTCTCTCGCTGAACCTAACGGGCCCTCCCTTTGCCCTGTGGGTGTGCAGCCAGGCTAAGGGAGATGAGTGGCCCCTTTGTGGGCGCAGAAGGCCCCTCCAGGACACAGGCCTGCAGGCCAACACATAAGCAAACACGGCCCTGAGAGCGCGACCGACCACATCTGGACACCCAAAGCAGTCACTGCCTGCCTGCCAAACACACAGGCCAGGGTGACGGTGGAAGGGAGAACAGGCAGGCCCTTGACCTTGTCCTGCCGGGCGCAGACCCTCTCGGAGGCACTGGAAGCCAAGGCACCTGCTGGTATTGAGCAGCTGTGATGAAAGAGCAGGAGCTGAGTGGCTTGGGAGGGCAGCAGGGCCTGGTGGTTCTACCCGTGCCCTGTTTGGGGCCCTTCCTCTCCCCGGGAAGGGCTGGGTTGGTCCTGGCTCTCCTTCCATAGCGCTGAAGGCGAGGCTCCTTGACCCAAGGCAGATCCTGAATCACCCCCAGATATCAGCCGTGACGGGTGACCAGGACAAAGATGTGCTCAGCTACATGACCGATTTGGAGGTCAGCACTGGGAGTGGGTGGCGGGGGTAGGACCACTGGGAGTGGAATTTGGGCAAGGGAGGGCCCGGTAGTATTGTTCAGCGGAGGATGCAGGGAGCATCTCGGGACCCGTGGAGGACAAGTCCCCTTCCCCTCGTCTTTCTTTTATGTTGCAGGTGGAGGAACTGGGCCGTCCCAAGGACCACAGCAGGTTGATGTTCTTCTTTGGGAACAACCCCTACTTCCAGAACAAAGTGATCCTTAAGGAGTATCACCTTAGCATTGCCGGTAGGAGTGGGCTAGAGCTTCGAGGGTGCCGGGGGCGGGCCGGCGGGGGCAGGTGGGCACTCGGGAGGAGCAGGGAGTGTGCAGGGACACAAGTGGAAGCCAGAGCCGGCACAGGAGGGAGAGAGGCTGAGAGGAGAGCGGGAGAGAGGGCGACAGGGTGTGGGTCCTAGGCAGTGCAGAGCCTCCCCTGAATTTTCCCTTCCTGCAGGATACAGGGCGACTCGGTCCACTCCAGTGCAGTGGTTCTGGGATGAAGAACGTGGAGCTCCCAGCCGAAGACTCGACTCCACCAGCCTTACCTTCTTCAAGTGGTTGTGCGACCCCAGCTGCCCAGGGTCTAACAAGATTGCCGAGGTGGGGCCGCTGAGGCCTTCATTAGCATTGGTGATGGCAATGGGGGCAGCCTGGGAAGGGGTCCCGGGCCCCGTGCTCACCTGGGCGGTTTCCCCTACCAGATCATCATCGAGGACCTGTGGCGCAATCCCTTGCGGTACTACCTGAGGCAGGGAGGCAGCCGACGACACTGAGCAGACAGGAGGACCTGTCGGTGAGTAGCCGGGCCACTGCGTCCTGAAATATGTGTGGGAGGTGCCAGGGCACAGTCGGGTTTGGGACTCAGTTTGGAAACTGAGGCTCAGAGGACCCTGGGCCCCGGATCACCCAGGGAGCGGCTGGAGGGAGAGTAGGGACCCTGGCGAGGGAACTCAGGGCACACACCCAGGGCAGGGTGTCCACTGGGGCAAGTTCATCCGGTGAGCCAGGTGGGAGCCAGAAAGTCTCAGGTCGTTCGGGGGAAGCAAGGCTCCTCCACCCCATTTCTCTGAACACTCACCCATGGCCGTCCGCCGGGTCCTCAGTTCTCCTGCTGGCTTTTCAGGTGGGGACAGTCTGCCAAAGTTTTCGAGTGGGGCTCCCTTGTCCCGAGACGCTCCGACGTCCCTCCGTGTTACGGACCACCCCGTGGCCTCCCAGAGCCACACGGCCATTCTTGGCAATGGTACTAGGCCATCTGGAGGAGGGTGGTGAAGCCCTAGAGGAGGAGGAAGCGGGATCCCACAAGGACAGGGCCCTCGGTCACCGCCGCCTTAGCGATCCTCGGCATGAGGCAGTGTCACGAACACCTCCCTTGTGCGTCCGTGTGTCGTGTGTTTGTGTGTGTGTGTCGCGGGCACGGCAGCTGTGCGGACGTGGACACCGCAGAGCATCAGAGTTGGACCAACGAGAAGCAGTGGAGGAGGCGTCCAGCGTTGTGAGAGACGGGTGGACGAGTCTACGTGGTGCTCTGCCCGCACAGGACAGACGTGGGGGAACAGATCTTCAGGGCCAGCTCTAGAGAGTGTCCAGCACCCAGATCGCCAGGGATGGCGGGCGAGTCATAAACAAGTTCAGAAGCCCTATGTGTCTGTGTGTGGATGTGTATGGGGGACCCAGCACACGGCCAGTAGGAGATCAGCCCTGGCCTGTGGGATTCCGTGTGTGCGGGGGCTGTAAGGCACGGGGGCAGGGCAGGGCAGGGCTTGGTTGTGGAGAGACCACCGCTCTTGCTCGGCAGGTCAGGGAGGAGGACGGGAAAGGGCACACCTCTCTACATGGGAGCCGTGTTCTTCAGGGCAGGGGAAGGGGCGTGCCGAGCGGGGCACTCGTGGCCCGGTGGCTCTGCTACCGCCCCGTTCACCCCGCTTGGAGAGCTTCTCCCTGTACCCTTTCTCCTGGAAGCGTGCCCTGCATTGCTGTGATGCCGTCCCGTGCATGCTTCCTCTAGTCAGGATCACCGCAAAACCACGTGTCCCTGGAGGACTAAGGAGGCGGTTCCTCAGGGTCCCTCACGGTCCCTCCAAACCCACGTCCTGTCCCTCTGCACCACCCTCCCACAGGCGTGCATGTGTGTGTGTGTGTGTGTGTGTGTGTGTGTGTTGCGTGTTCAAGTGTCTGCATGAGCACACACCTGTCCCAGTGTGGTTGTAGGCCCTGTTCGATGATGGAGAGGGACTGCGGGGTTTCTAGCTCTGCTGACTGAGGAGAAAGGGGCCAGTGGCTGACTGCAGCCACATCCCTCCTGACACACAGACGTCGTGGGCATTCCTTGGGTATTCAGGGGTGTGTCTGCCCCCGGATGCCACACGCAGAGGGGCCAAGGGGAGCAGGGAGGGGTGGGAGCTGGCAGGCGTATGTCAAGCGACCTCCCATCTGTGCTGCTGGCACGGCTGGTCCCAGCTGTGGGAAACACCGTGAGGTTTCAGCATGTGCTACAGAGGGGCTAAGAACTTGTGCCCCGATTTGCGCTGTCGGCCAAGGGTCCCAAAGAGTAAGTAAGTCCCCACTGGCAGTACGTTTCTGCAGAGGAAAGAGTCCTGAGGGGAGCGCTCCTCCTGGCCGAAGGGCCGTCCTGGTGTCCGATGAGCTCCCGGTTGGGGCGGTCATCTCTGCCTCCTGTGGACCAGGTGGAGAAGAGGGAAAGGAGAGGAGGTGGACCCTCAGGGCCCGTGTTCTCTGCCTCACCGAGGGGCACCTAGCTTGCTGCTCCTGAGTCGACAGGCGCTTCCCAAATCAACACCTCTCACTACCCCTGAGCTGGCTCCCACCACCAGCACGCCCCCGAGGACGCACTTCCCCAGGTGACGTTCCCCACTAGCTCTGCCACAACTGGACCTCGCAACGTGGGCCCCAGCTCTGTCTTCCTGTTGCCCATCAATGGTCTCTGTGTGAGCGACCCAGTGGCCCCTGGGCTGCTATGCTGACAGCTCAGCCTGTTTGGACTCTTGGCCTCTCGTCTTTGGGGAACTCTGTTCCTTCCTGCCTGTCGGAGCAGCTAGCTGTAGGTAGAGGAGGGTTCTGGCCTTCGGGCTCTGGAAGCCCTGCTGGGCCCATGGCCCCATGTCCGGAACAGCACTAGGTGGCACCACTGTGCGGCAGTGGTGGGGATCTGAAGCCCGATACACTCCTCAGGAACAGAGTAGTGCGCTGGAGAGCCGCAGTGCCGTGGGCACAGGGAGCTTCCCTTGAGCCACTGGAAAGGCTGTTCCCTCATACACGTCTTCCCGGCTCCTTGACTCCTAAGCTGCAGGGCAACCTGGCAGCTCCCATGGTCTGGTCCCTAGGATTCTTCATGTCCGCAAGGTGGAGCTGAAGACCCATGGACCCCACTGGTCCCACGGGACCGGCCAGCATGCCTTAGGCCCTAGAAGTCCCCAGAAAGGGCCAGCCCACCATGCCTGTTTTCCCTGGAACCTTCTGGGCTTCCTCTGGGCTTTCGGGAAGGACCTCCCAGCTATAAAAGGGAGAGGAAAGGCTGGACGGTAGCCACATGCCCTGTGCCCCCAGAGCAAGGCGCCGTGCTGCCTCGGCCACGTGGAAGACCTGTCTGCCGTGGAATGAGGTGGGGTTGATTGGATGCAGGCATCAGCTGCCAGGGAGTAAGTCTTACGTTGCCACGCCGTCTCCGGGGCATGGCTCGTGAGGCACTTTGCCGGCACCGAGGACAAAGTGGGTGTGGAAGAAGGCCCTACTTTTCAGTCATGCCTGGAGAGACTGGCTTGCATTGGCACCAAAGCAACTGCCCAAAGCTTACTGTGCCGGCTTACAAGCACACTCTGGGTGTCCTCTCACCACGACTGCGAGCCCGCCGCGGGGCCGTGGTGGCCCGGCCTGATATTCCGCTCACGGTCTGACCCGGGTGGCCTGGACGGGCCAAGGCTAGGAAGGGTACGTTCTCTTCTGCAGGCCAGGCGAGCCGGGAACCCCTTCCCATGGCATTCGCAGTGTTGGCACAATGCAGCACAACACATTCTGTGTCTAGTGGGAAAGGCGTGTGCATTCCTGCTACGTGTGTCCTGGGTGCCGTCCTCAGCTCCTTGCCGCCTGACCTCCCTAACAGCAGACAGACAGGTGGCTCCAGGCCAGCAGACGGCATCACCTGCCACCCTCTTAACAGGGTTCACCCAGACATCCTCTTCAGGGTCCCCTTTGCTCTATGCTCGTGGCTCCTCTAAGGGTCAGTTGCTCTGTCCTCCAGGGCAAACACACTGCGTGTCTGCTTGCGTGGTTGTTGGGTGAGTGTGCTGCTGTGGGACCCCGCTTGGGACCTTTTCCAGGGTCACCTGACTGGGTGCCAGTCACAGAGGGGGACAGGGCTTTTATGCCCAGGGAAAAGAGCTGCTCAGAGGGGTGAATGCATCTTCTGTCCTGAAGTCCTTCTCCCCTAGAGACCGTGTGGCCAGTGAGGGGCCAGAGAAAGAGCACCTGAACCCAAAGACTTAGAGGAAGACGGAGAGGAGAGCAAGAAGAAAGCACAGGCACGCAGATGGACAGAGCACTCTTTGTCACTCTTCTCCTGAGTAGCAAAGGACATGGGCTGGAACAAACTGTGGCCACACTTTTCCCCCCACGCTGGCCTGGCAGAGAGCATCGGGGCACCTGTGTCCTGGAATTGCCCTAGATTCTCCGGGGCATGGGCTGACGCTTTCCACACACACTGGTCCAGGGCTCTCGGGGGTGTGTACCGTGTCCTGAGTCCTAGAGGAGTCTATTCGGGTAGGCGAGGGACAGCCTGGCATTGCCTGGCTTCAAATACCAGGCGGAGGGCCCCCCGGGAGGAAGCGGCGGGAGGGGTGAAGGTGGAGGTGTGTCCCGGCTGGACTGCAGGCGGGGGCGCCGCAGCTGGCTCCCTGAGTGGTGCCTGCAGCGCGAGGGGCGGGGCCCTGCGTGACCACGCCCACCAGCCGTTACCTGATTGGACGCGGGGTTCTCCCTCGTCCAAGGCCAGCCCAGGACTCAGTCCCACCAAGGCCGCACACGTGATACAGCGTCCTCCTGGGGCGTCACAGCATGCCCGCTATCCCTTGTGCGCATGCGTTCAGCGGCCCACGGCCTCTGGGAGGACGCTGCCTCCCGCAGACAACCAGGGGCGCCGGAGCTCCACCTGCCCGACCCTTTGCGGGAGCCACGTGCTCTCACCTCCAGCTCCTCTCCGCTGCTGGCTCTGCTCGCTCACGACCAGGACCACATGGAGAGCGCGGCGGGCTCCGGGGAAGGCGGGGCTGCCCCGCCGTCCTGCACCACCTTGGTCCTGGAGGGGGGCCGTGAGGCGTCGGGGCCCCGCGCCCAGGCAGGCGCCCGGGGGGACGCAGGGCCGCTGCAGGCCCTAGGTGCCGCCGGGATGGGCGCAGAGGCTGTGGTGGGTGCTGAGGCCCAGCAGGGCAGAGAGCAGGCCGGCCCCGGGGACGAGTTGGTGCTGGTGGTGGATGTCATGGTAGCGCTGGACCCTGGTGTAGAGGAGGTTGGAGGGGAGCACACTGTAGAGGAATCAGAGGAGGAGGAGGACAAGGAGGCTGAGCAGGAAGCCAAAGTTGCGGTGGAGTCTCAGGACACAGTCAAGTCTGAGGAAGAGGAGAAAGCTGAAGTGGTGGCACGGCCTGAAGAGGCTGAGGAAGGGGAGGCTGTTGAGGATGAGAAGGAGGACACTGAGGAGGGGGCTGTTGCGGAAGAGTCTGAGATATACCTCCAAGAGGTTACGGAGGTGGGGGAGGAAGCTGATGAGGGAAATGAGAAGTCCACGGAGAAAGAGCATGAGGAGGCGGAGAAGGCTGAGGAGGATTCTGTGGACGGAGCATCTGAGGCCAAGGAGGAGGAGGCTAAGAAGGAGGAGGACGCAGATGGTGAAGAGCAGGTGGCTGAGGAAGAGGAGGCCGAGGAGTGGGAGCAGCCTGAGGAAGGGGAGAAGGCTGAAGAGGCTGAGGAGGTGGCTGTGCAGGAGGAGGCCAGGGAGGAGGGCCAGAAGGAGGAAGAGGCGCAGGAGAAGCAGGAAGGGGAAGAACAGCCAGAGGCACGGCGGGGTCCATCCCTGTCCCCGCTCGAGGCTCTAGGGGCCCTGCAGTCCGAGCTGGAGCCCGGGAATAAGCAAGCCAGCAGGTCCTACTCTCTGCTCAAGCTCAAGTCATGTCAGAGGCGGCAGCGTCACCTGGAACACCGAAGCGCCATTATCCGGGGCATCCCTGGCTTCTGGGCCAAGGCTGTATCCTTCATGCTGTCACTGAGGGATTCCGATGTATCTGGGCCAGTGCATGAGGAACGAGAGGGAGGGGGCTGTTGACTATCAACATGCATCATGGGGGGGAACCCCCCTCACGCCCCGCAGCATTGCAGAGGACACGCTCATGCCGTGGGGATCAAGACAGCCTGGAAATCCTGGTTCCGGTTGGGCGTGGGGGCCGCAGGGTGCTCTGGGTGTCGCACGAGGCACTGAAACTCCGCTGGGCATCTAGGAGCACTGGTTCGGGTCAGAGTCAGGAATAGCAGCAGGGTCTCTTCACCCAAAACACATTCACACCAAGCACGGGTTCCCCTGGGTAGAATGCTGCAGGCAAGGGGTGGTGAGAGCCCACCCGGTCAGCCTGAGGCAGGAATGTGTGCTGTCCGGAAACGCGCTAGTTCTGCCTAGCCATCAGCACACGAGGATGAGCTGTGGAGGGGGTGTGGGGCGGGAGGGGTGTCTCTCAGGATGCCAGCTGCCTGTGTCCCTGCTGAGATATGTAGCACCACGGGGCGCCGTGGTCCTTGAGGCAGCCGGGGCGGAGGCAGTGGGACCCCGCGGCGGAGAGGGGAGACAGTGCCCGGTTGCTGTCCAGACTCGCTCTGTTGCTGTAGCTCTTTCATCTCCAGCCCTCGGAGATCCTTGACCGAAAGCAGTCTGTGAACCACTCGCAGATGTCAGCCATGATCAGTGAGCAAGATGAAGGCATACTTGGCTACCTGACGGATTTGAAGGTCTGGCCCGGGAGACTGAGGCCGGGGTGGGGGACAGGAGAGGAGAGGGTGGCCAAAGTGAGTCCTCCCCAAAGTCAGGAGGGTCAAGGTCTGCTGGACAGAGCTTTCACGCCTCTGCCCCACTTTCCCGCCGGGCAGGTGGAGGAACTGCGGTTTCCCCGTGAGCGCCGCCACATCCTGCTCTTCTTTCGCAAGAACTCCTACTTCCGGAATGAAGTGGTTGTGAAGGAGTATGTCGTCAGCGCTGCTGGTAAGAGGCCGCTGTCTGGATGGGCGGTGGCAGGTGGAGGAGGGCGGGTTGCCTTCCCCGACTCATTACCCAGCACCCTGTCACACACTCGTCTTCCTGTAGGGTACGGGCCATCTCATTCCCCTCCCATCCAGTGGCACCAGGATTTCGAACGAGAGGCCCACAGCCGCAGGCACCACAACAGCAGCCTTAACTTCTTCAACTGGTTCTCTGACCACAGCTTTGCCGGGGCTAGCAGGATAGCTGAGGTGGGGCCCTGTGACAAACAGCGTAAATGACCTTGCTGGCTTCTCCAGCTGCTTGGGATGGACACCTGAGCCCTGCCCCCGTTTCTCCTGCCAGATCCTCATGGACGACCTGTGGCCCAATCCCCTGCAGTATTATGTGAGCAAGAAGGCAGCAGGAGAGGGAACTGAGAGGACGACAGGTGAGGAGCCCAGGGCGTGGGCGCCGAGACGTGTGCTGTCGGGATCCCTGGGCCCTGGGCTACACAAAGGGAGACACTGAGGTTCACAGGAACACTCCGAGACAGCGACCCCGGGACAAAGCACGTCACCCTGACATGGAACGTGGGGAGGTGCAGTGCCAAACGGGTTGTGCCTGGGGAAGCTTGAGGCAGGCGAGGCCACGCAGCGTCATGGAGCAGAGCCGGAGAAGCAAAGCCGGCTCAGCGGCTGCACTTGCGGCAACTGTCATTCTGTGGCCCGTGAACCCCAGCCTCAGGTCTGCGAGCAGCGCATTACAAGGGTGACCAGAGGCACCCTTGGCCCAAATGTCTGGGTGTCCTGGTGCAAAGCCGCACCCCGCCTTCCCGTCCCTTCTCTGTGTTGATCACCACAGTTGTCCCCTTAAATTCCGGAGGCATCTCCTTTGCCAAGCCCACTGGCCCGCGGGCAGTCATGAAGGAGCAGGCTCGGTAACACGTGGCTGGAGGAAACATAAAGCGATCACAGTCGGGGGCAGGGGCTTGGCCAGGGGAGAATGAACGCCATTCCCGACGAGAACCTTGAAACCCTCAAGCAACCTTAAGTATGGCCCAGTGAAGATACCCACTGCTGTCCTCCTGTGTCCGTGTGCACGTGTGTCCCCGCGTGCGTGCTTGTGCGTGTGCGTGTGCGTGTGTGTGTGTGTGCCATCTCGTCTAGGGAGCTTCATGATGTTGAAGTGAGGATGAGGACCATCGCACTTGATGGAAAGCAGTCCGGAAACTTCAGAAGGAGCCGAAGGGTCAACCCGCTTCCTCTCTGCAGGAAATAACTGAAGACAGGTGCCGGGGTGAAACACGGCCTGTTGAGGCCCCGGGAGCCCTGGAGAAATATCGAAATGTAAATAAACAACGTCAAGTGTGTTTCCGTGTGTGTGTGTGTGTGTGTGTGTGTGTGTGTGTGTGTCTGTGTGCTCTGGCACACGCACTCTTCCTCCTGGAAGGGGCTCCAGGGGACTGACTGAACACAGCGGCTGCATGTCGGTGTTTTCCTTCTGCGCCTGGGCTTCCCCAGTCTGTGGATCGGCCTGTCCTGTAGGCTTGCCCACAGGGCTAGGACACGCATGGTCTGGGACTGCATCCCAGGGGGCAGAGGTACCGTTCCCCCAGGCCCAGTGGGGCTGGGCAGGGAGAAGACCTGATCGAAAGGCCAGCCAACCGGGGCTCATCTCTTCCCTGGGGAAATGAGGGAGTTCAAGGAAAGGGAATAACGAGCCAGGGACAAACACGTCCAGTAGCCAGGTTAGGTGGACGCCGATGGTGGCCTCCAGGGATGCTCCCTGGTGGATGGCCTCAGACACACCCACTGCACATTCCATGGGGGGAGGACTCAAGGTCCATGACTCTGTCGAACCCAGAGCCACTGCTCTCCCCAGGTCTAGGAACGCACACAGCCTCCTGCTGACACAGTCAGGCTCTGAGGACCAGCAACCACGTTAAGGAGTGAGGGCCAGGCTGTATGGAGGGACTGTGGGAGAGGGGACAGAGGGAGCTGGGAGGGTAGGAAACATGACCCTCTCGTTCCGGCACAAGGGCCCAGGAGAAAGGAGAAATTGCAGGGGGACACACACACACGCACGCTCACACACAGTGGTGCACAGACACTGCGTCCTCACACACACACTCAAACAGCCGCACCCACAAGCTGACACACACACTCACTCAGGTGCACCCTCAGTCACCCACCCCCCCCCACACTCCACTCCCTCACTTGTCCTGGCACACACAAGCTCACACAGCCACGCTCTGCGGGCATCTCTAGTGCCCTGACTCCCTAGGGCCCTCGTTTGGGCTCCCCCAGACGACAAAGAGGCGGAGGCGTGCGGGAGGGGTGGTATGGTTCCTCAGGACTGGCAAGGCCCAGTCCCCGCAGCGGTGTGCTGTCTGTCCCATGACCACTGTGGTGCTGAGATTCCTGTTTCCACATGGGCTTAAGGCGTTTGCCCAAGGCCCTCTCTCCGCTGAAGACCCCACAAGGTAAGCACCACCAAGAGGCACGAATCACTGGTCCCTGTCACAAGCTGAGGCAGTTAGTCTCCAGGTGTCAGCCCACAAGACCCTTCCACACGTGAACAATAACCCCATAGGTAGGGGCAGGATCAAAGCCGTGATTGCAACACCTTATCAGGGATTGCACAGGGCCCCACACTCCAGGTTGGAAAGAGCTTATCCAACTCCCTAAACTTTTGTTTTGTACATTACCATGGCTTCCAAGATCCTGAAACTTATTTTATTTAAACTTATTTATTTATTTATTTATTTATTTATTTATTTATTTATTTATTTATCAGAGAGAGAGAGAGAGAGAGCACAAGCAGGGAAACAGCCCAGGGAGAGGGAGAGGCAGGCTTCCTGTCGAGCAGGGAGCCCGAAGCGGGGCTCGATCCCAGGAGCCTGGCTGCAGGACCTGAGCCGAAGGCAGACGCTTAAGCGTCTAGCCACCCAGGCGCCCCAAACCCCCTAAACTTGAACAGGAACGCAGCAACCCTTTGGGGAGCTCTGTACACTTGCTGAATAAACTTTGCCCTGCTGCCCACCACTCCTCTTCTGGACTACATCTCCTTTCCACGACACGGCATGACCGAGAACCCGGGCACTGAGGGACCCACAGTCCTGGATCCCAGACTGCTGTCTCATCGGAGAGGACCACATCAGGAGTTCACTAGCGTTCTGGCTCCATGACTCTGAACCACGTGTGTGTCCCTGGCCCTTCTGGATCTTCGTGTTCTTGTCTGTGTAAAGCGTCCCTCTTTGCCCGTGTTAGTCTGTCTTCCCGAACATGCCTTGGCGTGTCTTGGCCCGGCTGTGCCTGTGCCGTCAGGTCTCCCATCTCGCATCCGTGCTGAGCCCAGATAGGCACAGCTGTGCCTCTAGGAGTGCTTTGGGCTTTGCGAGTCTCTGCTTGGCTACAGCTGCCGGGCCGTTGGCCTGCCAATGTGTTGGCGTAAGGGTTCCTGTCTCTGAGTCTGTCCACCTGTGAATTGGACCCCGTTTCATCCATTTTGGGGTCAGAATCCTCTCCTCCTCCGACGGGGGCGCGTTAGGAATCTTTGGTGAGTCTTGAGAAGTCCTTCACTTCCTGTACCGTAGGGTGGCGCAGTGACGCCTCCTTGGAAACAGAGGAAGGGCCAAGCTCCTCCTGCCGGGCAGCGAGGGGCTCACCAAAGGGTCCTCAGCCGCCCCGCTTAGGGCCGAAGGTCACTCATCGTTCTCCCTTTTCCCGCTTTCAACTACTTTGTGGCCTCAGTCTCTTGCACAGTGCGTTGATGTGGGCAGGTTTTCAAAGGCAGAACGTCCTGCTGCCCTCCCCATCTTGCTGTGTTGCCCCGTAGCCTGCTCCTGAGCAGGACCGACTGACGTCCGCCACTGTGGTACTTGGTTTCTGTGTAACCCATGCCCCTTTCCATCCTCAATTCCTGCGTTACGTCCTCCTTTGCTGTCCGCTTCGTGTGTCTGGGAGACAGGCGGACATCTCTGGCACCACTGGATCGAACTGCGCTAGGCCTCCGAGACCTTGTGCGTGAGCGAGGTACCCAAGGCACCGTCAGGGACATGCGGGGACCTCCAAGAGGTCCTTCCTGCCCCTTCGTTCTGAAATTCCTCTGCAAACGCTTGGCTGATCCCAACGCTAGGGACGCAGCCAATATTGCCACCTGCCGGCCCGGGGCACCTTGGGTCGGTAGAACTCCTGCGCCTGGCAGAACTCAGTGTTCACACCCCGACCCCGTTCACCCCGTCACCACTGCTCTACCCTGGGGTTGCTTGCCCGCCTCTGGCTCTGTTAGCTTCCTACACATGGGTGCTCCCACCCATAGGCTTCCTCCTGGGAAGGGGCTGGCTTCCTCCACGGTAGACAGTGCTTTACCGATTCTACGCTGAACGCCCCTTCTTGGGGGCCCTCCCCACTCACAGTTGCAGGGAACACCCCAGCCTGGGGGAACCCAGGTTTGCCCATACGTGGACTTGGTTGACGTAGTGGGCGAGGGGCCTGCTCCCGGCTGGGTGTCGTGACTCCACTTCACGTTCCCACAGCTTACAAGACCCAGCTCTGTGCATGCTGAGCCGACGATCCTACACGTGCCCCTGCTTGGATGCACTTGTCCTTCAGGCCACACAGGCAACGCAGCGTGGTTCCATAGGCAAATCCTGCTCTCCTGTTTCCTCTGCGAGTACTTTACGGGGATGCCTTGTATCTCAGGCTAGCCCTTTGACTTAAGGGTCTAGTGACCGGCTTCCTTTCAGCGGGTAGGACTCTGCTTATCTTAGAGCCACACACCCCCACCGCCACCCCACGGCCCTCTCCCTACCACCCTAGGCTCATCCTCTCACTCCTTCTCCTGATGCCTGGTGCATATTTTCTCGGGCGTCCTTGGCGACCATAACCTTTACGTTACACTCTTTTTCCCTGAACGTGTTGAAGGTTATCACCCACTGCCTTCTGGCCACCGTCCATCCTAAGGGGAAGCTGGCTCTTCCTCCCACTGAGGAACCCCGGGGTGTGATGGGTCAGTCCCGCCTCTGTGGGCTGCCGAGAGGCCTGTCCTTGCCTTTGCACCAAACACAAGAGCCCATTGGCCTGGGCATCCCTTTGGATCCTTCCTTCCACTAGGACTGCATTGGGCTCCTTGGATGTGCAGAGTCAGCATTGTCCGCAAAGTGGCAAAGCTTTATCACCTTAGGTCCTCATGCACTGGCTGCCTCTTCCTCTCTCCCACCTCTTCCTGGCATTCCCATTTGTGCCTGCTGGTGGTCAGCATGAGCTGACGCCTCTCCCTCCCTCTCCCTCTCTCCCTTCCTCTCTCCCTGCAGAGTCTCTCCCTCCTCTCTCCCTCTCCCTTTCCCTCGCTTCTCCTCTCCATCCCTCCTCTCCCTCTCCCTCCTCTCTCCCTCACCCTTCTGTGTCCCTCTCCCTCCTCTCTCCCTCCTCTCTCTTCTTCCCCCTCCCTCCTCCTCTACTTCTCCCCTCCTTTCCCTCTCTTCACCCTCTCCCTCTCCTCCCCCTCTCCCTTCTGTGTCCCTCTCCCCCCTCTCTCCCTCCTCTCTCTTCCTTCCCCTCCCTCCCTTTTCCTCCCTCCTCAGTCCTACTCTCCCTCTCTTCCCCCTCTTGCTCTCTTCCCCATCTCCCATCACCTGGAGCCCCCAGCCTTCTCCATTTCCATGGCTGTGCTGCTTCTGGTGCAGTATTGCCTCAGGAGCTTCCTTCAGGGGCTCGAGCAACATGACAAGAGCTAGTGTACTTAGGACTGTAGTGGTAACTCCAACGTCTGGGCTGTCTCAGGGACGGTGTTAGAAAATTTTGCTTCTCCCGCCATATGGCCTTTGGTTTTGCTCCCTTCCTCGTTTGCGTCAACAAGCAGATTTTGAAACACTGAAACGTGCTACCGCCAAAAGCCCTGCACTTTACCCCAAGGGGGACCCTCCTGCCCCTTTCCGGTTGAAATCCTCCAGGCGCCCAGACCCATTCCTTTTAAATGAGGCCCTCCCACAATGCAACACTAACCCTCGCGGCCTTGGCATCACCCACGCGGCCTTCCTGGCACTCAAGGCGGTATCCCTCGGGCACCTCAATGTTCACCCAAGGTGCGGACCGCCATGAGGCGTGGGACTGTCCCGAAGGACCTGGTGAGTACCGGAGAAAGGGCACGTGTGCTGCCAATGCTCGCTGCCATATCCCCTCGCAGGCAGGTGGTCCACTCGGTGACAGACACAGCAGGAACATGCAGCCAGTGGGGGGACCAAAGGCAGTGGAGCTGCCCAGCAGCCTCAGCTCCTCAGGAAGGTGGATAAAAGCAGGCTCCGTGGACCATTCTGCTGGAGCTCTGACATCCTTGGCAGTTAGAGCAGGAGGGAAGGAGGACACGAGAGTCCCCCAAGGAAGGAGAAAGCAAAGATGGGAAGAGAGCCAGACAGAGAAGGGTGTGGCAGAGGAAAGTACAGCGGGAGCAAGTCCTGCCAGCGGCTTTGACGAAAGACTACCCCGAGTCACTGTGTAGGCTACATGGCCTGCCCACTGGCATGCCACCGAGTCCGAATCCCGGACCTCCCTGGGGCTGTGTTAGTAGCTCTGTAGGCACCGTGGGGTGGCCAGGGACCTTGGCTCTTTGCTAATTTGAGGCCAGTTATGTGTGTGTGTTTCCTCTCTTTTGAGGAGAGTCCGGGCGCGGAGGGGGTGAGGGAGGCAGCCCCTGCATCCTGGATCCTGGTGGGCGGCCCCCTGACACCCTTCGCCACCGTTCGGGTAAATGCGGGAAGGCCATGGGCACAGCGATCTGGCGGTGGTTGGAGCACCAGGTAATGGCTCCAGGGCTTTCCTTCAGGGTCACTAAGAAAGGGCCGGGTGAGGCTTCCGGGGGTCAGGGGGTCACCCTCTTGAGCCGTTGCATTGGAATTCCCCAGTGCCAGCAGCCTGGTCCCCCTGGACGGCCGGGAAAGGCAACACGGGCTGTGTGATAGGAGGGACCTCCGGCTCATGGCCTGGCAGGTGATAGCCGGGAATAGACCAGGTTCCAGACGCGGAGGCCACCCCGGAGGAGGAGGCACACAGGCCGGCTCCCTGGCTGGTGCCTTCGGGGGCCGAGGGGCGGGGGTCTGGGCGGGCACACGCTCCGCCCTGTCATCCTCAGTACGCTCCGTGCCCAGCGGCCTGGGCGTGACTCAGGGCTCCGTGTCACAAAGGCCGCATGCGTGGCGTCGCGTCACCGTCGCCCCGTGGCCATCTGGTCCCTAGCTCTTCTGCGCATGCCTTCACCAGCCTCCGGCCTCTTGGAGGCCTCTGCTTCCCGCCTCCAGTTGGGGGCGCCAGAGCTCCACCTGCCGGCCGCGTGCGGGAGCCAGGTGCTGGCTCCTCCAGCTCCTTCGCTCCGCTGCGGGCTCTGCTCCCTCAGCACCAGCACCACATGGAGAGCGCGGCGGGCTCCGGGCAAGGCGGGGCTGCCCTGCCATCCTGGAGCACCTTGTTCCTGGAGGGGGGCCGTGAGGCGCCGGAGCCCTGCGCCCAGGCAGGCGCCTGGGGTGAGGCGGGGCCGCTGCAGGCCCTAGGTGCCGGGGGGATGGGCGCAGAGGCTGTGCTGGGTGCGGAGGCCCAGCAGGGCAGAGAGCAGGCCGGCCCCGGGGACGAGTTGGTGCTGGTGGTGGAGGATATCATGGCGGTGGTGGAGGTCGTGGCCGAGGAAGACCAGGAGGCGGTGCAAGCACAGCAGGACGAGCAGCTGCAGCAGCTGCAGCAGGGGGAGTCAGGGCTGGGTCCCGAGACAGCCGGCGCCCCACTTGCCGCGCTGGAGATGGTTCAGTTCGCGCTCAGCTCTGTGGATGCCCAAGCTACCAGGGCCTACTTGCGGCTCAAGCGCAGGATGAATCAGAAGCGGAGTTCTCACCTGGCTCGAAGAAGGGCCATCATCCAGCGCATCCCCGGCTTCTGGGCCCAGGCGGTATCCTTTCTCCTGCTGGGCTTGGGTTTGTCTGCGGTGGAGGTCCACTGGGAGGAAGGGACCAGCAGAGGCTCTGCCAGGGGCAGGAGCGCTGGGGGAAAGGGTCCCCGGCCCCTCTCCTCCCCCAGTGGGAGTGGGTCCCCCGTCCCTATAAGGCGCAGCACAGGGGCGTGGGCCTGGAAGGTGGGGGGAAGGCAAGGGCTGAGGCTTGTGGAGACCACGTCTGAGCAGAAGCTGCGGGCAAATGCTCTGGGACTGCAGGGAGCACTCCCAACACTCTCCCAGGGGTCATGGAGCACATGTCCACACCCTGCATGTCTAGTGTAGTTCCACCCTTGGCTCGGAGCAGGTCCTGGAAGGAAACGTCCTGCCGGCTGCGTGGGGTATGCCCATTGAGAGGCAGGCCACCCCCTTCCCTGTCCTTCAGAGCCTGTGTTCTTTTCCAAAGAGTACAGTGCCCACCCACTGCTGCGTCCTCATGCGGCTTCCAGAGTCATTCAGCAGGCCGCCAGGCTTCCCCGTACATCAGAAACCCAGACACGCTGTACGCGGTGCTGCAAACTGTCTCCTCAGGCCCTACACAGCCAGGCTGCGGCCCCATGCCCAGGCGCCCCCCCACCCCCCGTTTGCTCCCTCCGTGTCTCTCCCCTCTATGTGCGTCCCACCCTCTCCCTCGCTCCCCTCTGCCCTCCCTCTGTGTCCCTTCCTCCTGTGTGGGTATCTCTGTCTCTGTCTCTCCTTTGCTTTCCCCCCCCCCGTTGCCACCCAACCCCCTTCCCTCCCTCTCTCGCTGAACCTAACGGGCCCTCCCTTTGCCCTGTGGGTGTGCAGCCAGGCTAAGGGAGATGAGTGGCCCCTTTGTGGGCGCAGAAGGCCCCTCCAGGACACAGGCCTGCAGGCCAACACATAAGCAAACACGGCCCTGAGAGCGCGACCGACCACATCTGGACACCCAAAGCAGTCACTGCCTGCCTGCCAAACACACAGGCCAGGGTGACGGTGGAAGGGAGAACAGGCAGGCCCTTGACCTTGTCCTGCCGGGCGCAGACCCTCTCGGAGGCACTGGAAGCCAAGGCACCTGCTGGTATTGAGCAGCTGTGATGAAAGAGCAGGAGCTGAGTGGCTTGGGAGGGCAGCAGGGCCTGGTGGTTCTACCCGTGCCCTGTTTGGGGCCCTTCCTCTCCCCGGGAAGGGCTGGGTTGGTCCTGGCTCTCCTTCCATAGCGCTGAAGGCGAGGCTCCTTGACCCAAGGCAGATCCTGAATCACCCCCAGATATCAGCCGTGACGGGTGACCAGGACAAAGATGTGCTCAGCTACATGACCGATTTGGAGGTCAGCACTGGGAGTGGGTGGCGGGGGTAGGACCACTGGGAGTGGAATTTGGGCAAGGGAGGGCCCGGTAGTATTGTTCAGCGGAGGATGCAGGGAGCATCTCGGGACCCGTGGAGGACAAGTCCCCTTCCCCTCGTCTTTCTTTTATGTTGCAGGTGGAGGAACTGGGCCGTCCCAAGGACCACAGCAGGTTGATGTTCTTCTTTGGGAACAACCCCTACTTCCAGAACAAAGTGATCCTTAAGGAGTATCACCTTAGCATTGCCGGTAGGAGTGGGCTAGAGCTTCGAGGGTGCCGGGGGCGGGCCGGCGGGGGCAGGTGGGCACTCGGGAGGAGCAGGGAGTGTGCAGGGACACAAGTGGAAGCCAGAGCCGGCACAGGAGGGAGAGAGGCTGAGAGGAGAGCGGGAGAGAGGGCGACAGGGTGTGGGTCCTAGGCAGTGCAGAGCCTCCCCTGAATTTTCCCTTCCTGCAGGATACAGGGCGACTCGGTCCACTCCAGTGCAGTGGTTCTGGGATGAAGAACGTGGAGCTCCCAGCCGAAGACTCGACTCCACCAGCCTTACCTTCTTCAAGTGGTTGTGCGACCCCAGCTGCCCAGGGTCTAACAAGATTGCCGAGGTGGGGCCGCTGAGGCCTTCATTAGCATTGGTGATGGCAATGGGGGCAGCCTGGGAAGGGGTCCCGGGCCCCGTGCTCACCTGGGCGGTTTCCCCTACCAGATCATCATCGAGGACCTGTGGCGCAATCCCTTGCGGTACTACCTGAGGCAGGGAGGCAGCCGACGACACTGAGCAGACAGGAGGACCTGTCGGTGAGTAGCCGGGCCACTGCGTCCTGAAATATGTGTGGGAGGTGCCAGGGCACAGTCGGGTTTGGGACTCAGTTTGGAAACTGAGGCTCAGAGGACCCTGGGCCCCGGATCACCCAGGGAGCGGCTGGAGGGAGAGTAGGGACCCTGGCGAGGGAACTCAGGGCACACACCCAGGGCAGGGTGTCCACTGGGGCAAGTTCATCCGGTGAGCCAGGTGGGAGCCAGAAAGTCTCAGGTCGTTCGGGGGAAGCAAGGCTCCTCCACCCCATTTCTCTGAACACTCACCCATGGCCGTCCGCCGGGTCCTCAGTTCTCCTGCTGGCTTTTCAGGTGGGGACAGTCTGCCAAAGTTTTCGAGTGGGGCTCCCTTGTCCCGAGACGCTCCGACGTCCCTCCGTGTTACGGACCACCCCGTGGCCTCCCAGAGCCACACGGCCATTCTTGGCAATGGTACTAGGCCATCTGGAGGAGGGTGGTGAAGCCCTAGAGGAGGAGGAAGCGGGATCCCACAAGGACAGGGCCCTCGGTCACCGCCGCCTTAGCGATCCTCGGCATGAGGCAGTGTCACGAACACCTCCCTTGTGCGTCCGTGTGTCGTGTGTTTGTGTGTGTGTGTCGCGGGCACGGCAGCTGTGCGGACGTGGACACCGCAGAGCATCAGAGTTGGACCAACGAGAAGCAGTGGAGGAGGCGTCCAGCGTTGTGAGAGACGGGTGGACGAGTCTACGTGGTGCTCTGCCCGCACAGGACAGACGTGGGGGAACAGATCTTCAGGGCCAGCTCTAGAGAGTGTCCAGCACCCAGATCGCCAGGGATGGCGGGCGAGTCATAAACAAGTTCAGAAGCCCTATGTGTCTGTGTGTGGATGTGTATGGGGGACCCAGCACACGGCCAGTAGGAGATCAGCCCTGGCCTGTGGGATTCCGTGTGTGCGGGGGCTGTAAGGCACGGGGGCAGGGCAGGGCAGGGCTTGGTTGTGGAGAGACCACCGCTCTTGCTCGGCAGGTCAGGGAGGAGGACGGGAAAGGGCACACCTCTCTACATGGGAGCCGTGTTCTTCAGGGCAGGGGAAGGGGCGTGCCGAGCGGGGCACTCGTGGCCCGGTGGCTCTGCTACCGCCCCGTTCACCCCGCTTGGAGAGCTTCTCCCTGTACCCTTTCTCCTGGAAGCGTGCCCTGCATTGCTGTGATGCCGTCCCGTGCATGCTTCCTCTAGTCAGGATCACCGCAAAACCACGTGTCCCTGGAGGACTAAGGAGGCGGTTCCTCAGGGTCCCTCACGGTCCCTCCAAACCCACGTCCTGTCCCTCTGCACCACCCTCCCACAGGCGTGCATGTGTGTGTGTGTGTGTGTGTGTGTGTGTGTGTGTTGCGTGTTCAAGTGTCTGCATGAGCACACACCTGTCCCAGTGTGGTTGTAGGCCCTGTTCGATGATGGAGAGGGACTGCGGGGTTTCTAGCTCTGCTGACTGAGGAGAAAGGGGCCAGTGGCTGACTGCAGCCACATCCCTCCTGACACACAGACGTCGTGGGCATTCCTTGGGTATTCAGGGGTGTGTCTGCCCCCGGATGCCACACGCAGAGGGGCCAAGGGGAGCAGGGAGGGGTGGGAGCTGGCAGGCGTATGTCAAGCGACCTCCCATCTGTGCTGCTGGCACGGCTGGTCCCAGCTGTGGGAAACACCGTGAGGTTTCAGCATGTGCTACAGAGGGGCTAAGAACTTGTGCCCCGATTTGCGCTGTCGGCCAAGGGTCCCAAAGAGTAAGTAAGTCCCCACTGGCAGTACGTTTCTGCAGAGGAAAGAGTCCTGAGGGGAGCGCTCCTCCTGGCCGAAGGGCCGTCCTGGTGTCCGATGAGCTCCCGGTTGGGGCGGTCATCTCTGCCTCCTGTGGACCAGGTGGAGAAGAGGGAAAGGAGAGGAGGTGGACCCTCAGGGCCCGTGTTCTCTGCCTCACCGAGGGGCACCTAGCTTGCTGCTCCTGAGTCGACAGGCGCTTCCCAAATCAACACCTCTCACTACCCCTGAGCTGGCTCCCACCACCAGCACGCCCCCGAGGACGCACTTCCCCAGGTGACGTTCCCCACTAGCTCTGCCACAACTGGACCTCGCAACGTGGGCCCCAGCTCTGTCTTCCTGTTGCCCATCAATGGTCTCTGTGTGAGCGACCCAGTGGCCCCTGGGCTGCTATGCTGACAGCTCAGCCTGTTTGGACTCTTGGCCTCTCGTCTTTGGGGAACTCTGTTCCTTCCTGCCTGTCGGAGCAGCTAGCTGTAGGTAGAGGAGGGTTCTGGCCTTCGGGCTCTGGAAGCCCTGCTGGGCCCATGGCCCCATGTCCGGAACAGCACTAGGTGGCACCACTGTGCGGCAGTGGTGGGGATCTGAAGCCCGATACACTCCTCAGGAACAGAGTAGTGCGCTGGAGAGCCGCAGTGCCGTGGGCACAGGGAGCTTCCCTTGAGCCACTGGAAAGGCTGTTCCCTCATACACGTCTTCCCGGCTCCTTGACTCCTAAGCTGCAGGGCAACCTGGCAGCTCCCATGGTCTGGTCCCTAGGATTCTTCATGTCCGCAAGGTGGAGCTGAAGACCCATGGACCCCACTGGTCCCACGGGACCGGCCAGCATGCCTTAGGCCCTAGAAGTCCCCAGAAAGGGCCAGCCCACCATGCCTGTTTTCCCTGGAACCTTCTGGGCTTCCTCTGGCCTTTCGGGAAGGACCTCCCAGCTATAAAAGGGAGAGGAAAGGCTGGACGGTAGCCACATGCCCTGTGCCCCCAGAGCAAGGCGCCGTGCTGCCTCGGCCACGTGGAAGACCTGTCTGCCGTGGAATGAGGTGGGGTTGATTGGATGCAGGCATCAGCTGCCAGGGAGTAAGTCTTACGTTGCCACGCCGTCTCCGGGGCATGGCTCGTGAGGCACTTTGCCGGCACCGAGGACAAAGTGGGTGTGGAAGAAGGCCCTACTTTTCAGTCATGCCTGGAGAGACTGGCTTGCATTGGCACCAAAGCAACTGCCCAAAGCTTACTGTGCCGGCTTACAAGCACACTCTGGGTGTCCTCTCACCACGACTGCGAGCCCGCCGCGGGGCCGTGGTGGCCCGGCCTGATATTCCGCTCACGGTCTGACCCGGGTGGCCTGGACGGGCCAAGGCTAGGAAGGGTACGTTCTCTTCTGCAGGCCAGGCGAGCCGGGAACCCCTTCCCATGGCATTCGCAGTGTTGGCACAATGCAGCACAACACATTCTGTGTCTAGTGGGAAAGGCGTGTGCATTCCTGCTACGTGTGTCCTGGGTGCCGTCCTCAGCTCCTTGCCGCCTGACCTCCCTAACAGCAGACAGACAGGTGGCTCCAGGCCAGCAGACGGCATCACCTGCCACCCTCTTAACAGGGTTCACCCAGACATCCTCTTCAGGGTCCCCTTTGCTCTATGCTCGTGGCTCCTCTAAGGGTCAGTTGCTCTGTCCTCCAGGGCAAACACACTGCGTGTCTGCTTGCGTGGTTGTTGGGTGAGTGTGCTGCTGTGGGACCCCGCTTGGGACCTTTTCCAGGGTCACCTGACTGGGTGCCAGTCACAGAGGGGGACAGGGCTTTTATGCCCAGGGAAAAGAGCTGCTCAGAGGGGTGAATGCATCTTCTGTCCTGAAGTCCTTCTCCCCTAGAGACCGTGTGGCCAGTGAGGGGCCAGAGAAAGAGCACCTGAACCCAAAGACTTAGAGGAAGACGGAGAGGAGAGCAAGAAGAAAGCACAGGCACGCAGATGGACAGAGCACTCTTTGTCACTCTTCTCCTGAGTAGCAAAGGACATGGGCTGGAACAAACTGTGGCCACACTTTTCCCCCCACGCTGGCCTGGCAGAGAGCATCGGGGCACCTGTGTCCTGGAATTGCCCTAGATTCTCCGGGGCATGGGCTGACGCTTTCCACACACACTGGTCCAGGGCTCTCGGGGGTGTGTACCGTGTCCTGAGTCCTAGAGGAGTCTATTCGGGTAGGCGAGGGACAGCCTGGCATTGCCTGGCTTCAAATACCAGGCGGAGGGCCCCCCGGGAGGAAGCGGCGGGAGGGGTGAAGGTGGAGGTGTGTCCCGGCGGGACTGCAGGCGGGGGCGCCGCAGCTGGCTCCCTGAGTGGTGCCTGCAGCGCGAGGGGCGGGGCCCTGCGTGACCACGCCCACCAGCCGTTACCTGATTGGACGCGGGGTTCTCCCTCGTCCAAGGCCAGCCCAGGACTCAGTCCCACCAAGGCCGCACACGTGATACAGCGTCCTCCTGGGGCGTCACAGCATGCCCGCTATCCCTTGTGCGCATGCGTTCAGCGGCCCACGGCCTCTGGGAGGACGCTGCCTCCCGCAGACAACCAGGGGCGCCGGAGCTCCACCTGCCCGACCCTTTGCGGGAGCCACGTGCTCTCACCTCCAGCTCCTCTCCGCTGCTGGCTCTGCTCGCTCACGACCAGGACCACATGGAGAGCGCGGCGGGCTCCGGGGAAGGCGGGGCTGCCCCGCCGTCCTGCACCACCTTGGTCCTGGAGGGGGGCCGTGAGGCGTCGGGGCCCCGCGCCCAGGCAGGCGCCCGGGGGGACGCAGGGCCGCTGCAGGCCCTAGGTGCCGCCGGGATGGGCGCAGAGGCTGTGGTGGGTGCTGAGGCCCAGCAGGGCAGAGAGCAGGCCGGCCCCGGGGACGAGTTGGTGCTGGTGGTGGATGTCATGGTAGCGCTGGACCCTGGTGTAGAGGAGGTTGGAGGGGAGCACACTGTAGAGGAATCAGAGGAGGAGGAGGACAAGGAGGCTGAGCAGGAAGCCAAAGTTGCGGTGGAGTCTCAGGACACAGTCAAGTCTGAGGAAGAGGAGAAAGCTGAAGTGGTGGCACGGCCTGAAGAGGCTGAGGAAGGGGAGGCTGTTGAGGATGAGAAGGAGGACACTGAGGAGGGGGCTGTTGCGGAAGAGTCTGAGATATACCTCCAAGAGGTTACGGAGGTGGGGGAGGAAGCTGATGAGGGAAATGAGAAGTCCACGGAGAAAGAGCATGAGGAGGCGGAGAAGGCTGAGGAGGATTCTGTGGACGGAGCATCTGAGGCCAAGGAGGAGGAGGCTAAGAAGGAGGAGGACGCAGATGGTGAAGAGCAGGTGGCTGAGGAAGAGGAGGCCGAGGAGTGGGAGCAGCCTGAGGAAGGGGAGAAGGCTGAAGAGGCTGAGGAGGTGGCTGTGCAGGAGGAGGCCAGGGAGGAGGGCCAGAAGGAGGAAGAGGCGCAGGAGAAGCAGGAAGGGGAAGAACAGCCAGAGGCACGGCGGGGTCCATCCCTGTCCCCGCTCGAGGCTCTAGGGGCCCTGCAGTCCGAGCTGGAGCCCGGGAATAAGCAAGCCAGCAGGTCCTACTCTCTGCTCAAGCTCAAGTCATGTCAGAGGCGGCAGCGTCACCTGGAACACCGAAGCGCCATTATCCGGGGCATCCCTGGCTTCTGGGCCAAGGCTGTATCCTTCATGCTGTCACTGAGGGATTCCGATGTATCTGGGCCAGTGCATGAGGAACGAGAGGGAGGGGGCTGTTGACTATCAACATGCATCATGGGGGGGAACCCCCCTCACGCCCCGCAGCATTGCAGAGGACACGCTCATGCCGTGGGGATCAAGACAGCCTGGAAATCCTGGTTCCGGTTGGGCGTGGGGGCCGCAGGGTGCTCTGGGTGTCGCACGAGGCACTGAAACTCCGCTGGGCATCTAGGAGCACTGGTTCGGGTCAGAGTCAGGAATAGCAGCAGGGTCTCTTCACCCAAAACACATTCACACCAAGCACGGGTTCCCCTGGGTAGAATGCTGCAGGCAAGGGGTGGTGAGAGCCCACCCGGTCAGCCTGAGGCAGGAATGTGTGCTGTCCGGAAACGCGCTAGTTCTGCCTAGCCATCAGCACACGAGGATGAGCTGTGGAGGGGGTGTGGGGCGGGAGGGGTGTCTCTCAGGATGCCAGCTGCCTGTGTCTCTGCTGAGATATGTAGCACCACGGGGCGCCGTGGTCCTTGAGGCAGCCGGGGCGGAGGCAGTGGGACCCCGCGGCGGAGAGGGGAGACAGTGCCCGGTTGCTGTCCAGACTCGCTCTGTTGCTGTAGCTCTTTCATCTCCAGCCCTCGGAGATCCTTGACCGAAAGCAGTTTGTGAACCACTCGCAGATGTCAGCCATGATCAGTGAGCAAGATGAAGGCATACTTGGCTACCTGACGGATTTGAAGGTCTGGCCCGGGAGACTGAGGCCGGGGTGGGGGACAGGAGAGGAGAGGGTGGCCAAAGTGAGTCCTCCCCAAAGTCAGGAGGGTCAAGGTCTGCTGGACAGAGCTTTCACGCCTCTGCCCCACTTTCCCGCCGGGCAGGTGGAGGAACTGCGGTTTCCCCGTGAGTGCCGCCACATCCTGCTCTTCTTTCGCAAGAACTCCTACTTCCGGAATGAAGTGGTTGTGAAGGAGTATGTCGTCAGCGCTGCTGGTAAGAGGCCGCTGTCTGGATGGGCGGTGGCAGGTGGAGGAGGGCGGGTTGCCTTCCCCGACTCATTACCCAGCACCCTCTCACACACTCGTCTTCCTGCAGGGTACGGGCCATCTCATTCCCCTCCCATCCAGTGGCACCAGGATTTCGAACGAGAGGCCCACAGCCGCAGGCACCACAACAGCAGCCTTAACTTCTTCAACTGGTTCTCTGACCACAGCTTTGCCGGGGCTAGCAGGATAGCTGAGGTGGGGCCCTGTGACATACAGCGTAAATGACCTTGCTGGCTTCTCCAGCTGCTTGGGATGGACACCTGAGCCCTGCCCCCGTTTCTCCTGCCAGATCCTCATGGACAAGCTGTGGCCCAATCCCCTGCAGTATTATGTGAGCAAGAAGGCAGCAGGAGAGGGAACTGAGAGGACGACAGGTGAGGAGCCCAGGGCGTGGGCGCCGAGACGTGTGCTGTCGGGATCCCTGGGCCCTGGGCTACACAAAGGGAGACACTGAGGTTCACAGGAACACTCCGAGACAGCGACCCCGGGACAAAGCACGTCACCCTGACATGGAACGTGGGGAGGTGCAGTGCCAAACGGGTTGTGCCTGGGGAAGCTTGAGGCAGGCGAGGCCACGCAGCGTCATGGAGCAGAGCCGGAGAAGCAAAGCCGGCTCAGCGGCTGCACTTGCGGCAACTGTCATTCTGTGGCCCGTGAACCCCAGCCTCAGGTCTGCGAGCAGCGCATTACAAGGGTGACCAGAGGCACCCTTGGCCCAAATGTCTGGGTGTCCTGGTGCAAAGCCGCACCCCGCCTTCCCGTCCCTTCTCTGTGTTGATCACCACAGTTGTCCCCTTAAATTCCGGAGGCATCTCCTTTGCCAAGCCCACTGGCCCGCGGGCAGTCATGAAGGAGCAGGCTCGGTAACACGTGGCTGGAGGAAACATAAAGCGATCACAGTCGGGGGCAGGGGCTTGGCCAGGGGAGAATGAACGCCATTCCCGACGAGAACCTTGAAACCCTCAAGCAACCTTAAGTATGGCCCAGTGAAGATACCCACTGCTGTCCTCCTGTGTCCCTGTGCACGTGTGTCCCCGCGTGCGTGCTTGTGCATGTGCGTGTGCGTGTGTGTGTGTGTGCCATCTCGTCTAGGGAGCTTCATGATGTTGAAGTGAGGATGAGGACCATCGCACTTGATGGAAAGCAGTCCGGAAACTTCAGAAGGAGCCGAAGGGTCAACCCGCTTCCTCTCTGTAGGAAATAACTGAAGACAGGTGCCGGGGTGAAACACGGCCTGTTGAGGCCCCGGGAGCCCTGGAGAAATATCGAAATGTAAATAAACAACGTCAAGTGTGTTTCCGTGTGTGTGTGTGTGTGTGTGTCTGTGTGTGTGTGTGTGTGTGTGTGTGTGTCTGTGTGCTCTGGCACACGCACTCTTCCTCCTGGAAGGGGCTCCAGGGGACTGACTGAACACAGCGGCTGCATGTCGGTGTTTTCCTTCTGCGCCTGGGCTTCCCCAGTCTGTGGATCGGCCTGTCCTGTAGGCTTGCCCACAGGGCTAGGACACGCATGGTCTGGGACTGCATCCCAGGGGGCAGAGGTACCGTTCCCCCAGGCCCAGTGGGGCTGGGCAGGGAGAAGACCTGATCGAAAGGCCAGCCAACCGGGGCTCATCTCTTCCCTGGGGAAATGAGGGAGTTCAAGGAAAGGGAATAACGAGCCAGGGACAAACACGTCCAGTAGCCAGGTTAGGTGGACGCCGATGGTGGCCTCCAGGGATGCTCCCTGGTGGATGGCCTCAGACACACCCACCGCACATTCCATGGGGGGAGGACTCAAGGTCCATGACTCTGTCGAACCCAGAGCCACTGCTCTCCCCAGGTCTAGGAACGCACACAGCCTCCTGCTGACACAGTCAGGCTCTGAGGACCAGCAACCACGTTAAGGAGTGAGGGCCAGGCTGTATGGAGGGACTGTGGGAGAGGGGACAGAGGGAGCTGGGAGGGTAGGAAACATGACCCTCTCGTTCCGGCACAAGGGCCCAGGAGAAAGGAGAAATTGCAGGGGGACACACACACACGCACGCTCACACACAGTGGTGCACAGACACTGCGTCCTCACACACACACTCAAACAGCCGCACCCACAAGCTGACACACACACTCACTCAGGTGCACCCTCAGTCACCACCCCCCCACACACTCCACTCCCTCACTTGTCCTGGCACACACAAGCTCACACAGCCACGCTCTGCGGGCATCTCTAGTGCCCTGACTCCCTAGGGCCCTCGTTTGGGCTCCCCCAGACGACAAAGAGGCGGAGGCGTGCGGGAGGGGTGGTATGGTTCCTCAGGACTGGCAAGGCCCAGTCCCCGCAGCGGTGTGCTGTCTGTCCCATGACCACTGTGGTGCTGAGATTCCTGTTTCCACATGGGCTTAAGGCGTTTGCCCAAGGCCCTCTCTCCGCTGAAGACCCCACAAGGTAAGCACCACCAAGAGGCACGAATCACTGGTCCCTGTCACAAGCTGAGGCAGTTAGTCTCCAGGTGTCAGCCCACAAGACCCTTCCACACGTGAACAATAACCCCATAGGTAGGGGCAGGATCAAAGCCGTGATTGCAACACCTTATCAGGGATTGCACAGGGCCCCACACTCCAGGTTGGAAAGAGCTTATCCAACTCCCTAAACTTTTGTTTTGTACATTACCATGGCTTCCAAGATCCTGAAACTTATTTTATTTAAACTTATTTATTTATTTATTTATTTATTTATTTATTTATTTATTTATTTATTTATCAGAGAGAGAGAGAGAGAGAGCACAAGCAGGGAAACAGCCCAGGGAGAGGGAGAGGCAGGCTTCCTGTCGAGCAGGGAGCCCGAAGCGGGGCTCGATCCCAGGAGCCTGGCTGCAGGACCTGAGCCGAAGGCAGACGCTTAAGCGTCTAGCCACCCAGGCGCCCCAAACCCCCTAAACTTGAACAGGAACGCAGCAACCCTTTGGGGAGCTCTGTACACTTGCTGAATAAACTTTGCCCTGCTGCCCACCACTCCTCTTCTGGACTACATCTCCTTTCCACGACACGGCATGACCGAGAACCCGGGCACTGAGGGACCCACAGTCCTGGATCCCAGACTGCTGTCTCATCGGAGAGGACCACATCAGGAGTTCACTAGCGTTCTGGCTCCATGACTCTGAACCACGTGTGTGTCCCTGGCCCTTCTGGATCTTCGTGTTCTTGTCTGTGTAAAGCGTCCCTCTTTGCCCGTGTTAGTCTGTCTTCCCGAACATGCCTTGGCGTGTCTTGGCCCGGCTGTGCCTGTGCCGTCAGGTCTCCCATCTCGCATCCGTGCTGAGCCCAGATAGGCACAGCTGTGCCTCTAGGAGTGCTTTGGGCTTTGCGAGTCTCTGCTTGGCTACAGCTGCCGGGCCGTTGGCCTGCCAATGTGTTGGCGTAAGGGTTCCTGTCTCTGAGTCTGTCCACCTGTGAATTGGACCCCGTTTCATCCATTTTGGGGTCAGAATCCTCTCCTCCTCCGACGGGGGCGCGTTAGGAATCTTTGGTGAGTCTTGAGAAGTCCTTCACTTCCTGTACCGTAGGGTGGCGCAGTGACGCCTCCTTGGAAACAGAGGAAGGGCCAAGCTCCTCCTGCCGGGCAGCGAGGGGCTCACCAAAGGGTCCTCAGCCGCCCCGCTTAGGGCCGAAGGTCACTCATCGTTCTCCCTTTTCCCGCTTTCAACTACTTTGTGGCCTCAGTCTCTTGCACAGTGCGTTGATGTGGGCAGGTTTTCAAAGGCAGAACGTCCTGCTGCCCTCCCCATCTTGCTGTGTTGCCCCGTAGCCTGCTCCTGAGCAGGACCGACTGACGTCCGCCACTGTGGTACTTGGTTTCTGTGTAACCCATGCCCCTTTCCATCCTCAATTCCTGCGTTACGTCCTCCTTTGCTGTCCGCTTCGTGTGTCTGGGAGACAGGCGGACATCTCTGGCACCACTGGATCGAACTGCGCTAGGCCTCCGAGACCTTGTGCGTGAGCGAGGTACCCAAGGCACCGTCAGGGACATGCGGGGACCTCCAAGAGGTCCTTCCTGCCCCTTCGTTCTGAAATTCCTCTGCAAACGCTTGGCTGATCCCAACGCTAGGGACGCAGCCAATATTGCCACCTGCCGGCCCGGGGCACCTTGGGTCGGTAGAACTCCTGCGCCTGGCAGAACTCAGTGTTCACACCCCGACCCCGTTCACCCCGTCACCACTGCTCTACCCTGGGGTTGCTTGCCCGCCTCTGGCTCTGTTAGCTTCCTACACATGGGTGCTCCCACCCATAGGCTTCCTCCTGGGAAGGGGCTGGCTTCCTCCACGGTAGACAGTGCTTTACCGATTCTACGCTGAACGCCCCTTCTTGGGGGCCCTCCCCACTCACAGTTGCAGGGAACACCCCAGCCTGGGGGAACCCAGGTTTGCCCATACGTGGACTTGGTTGACGTAGTGGGCGAGGGGCCTGCTCCCGGCTGGGTGTCGTGACTCCACTTCACGTTCCCACAGCTTACAAGACCCAGCTCTGTGCATGCTGAGCCGACGATCCTACACGTGCCCCTGCTTGGATGCACTTGTCCTTCAGGCCACACAGGCAACGCAGCGTGGTTCCATAGGCAAATCCTGCTCTCCTGTTTCCTCTGCGAGTACTTTACGGGGATGCCTTGTATCTCAGGCTAGCCCTTTGACTTAAGGGTCTAGTGACCGGCTTCCTTTCAGCGGGTAGGACTCTGCTTATCTTAGAGCCACACACCCCCACCGCCACCCCACGGCCCTCTCCCTACCACCCTAGGCTCATCCTCTCACTCCTTCTCCTGATGCCTGGTGCATATTTTCTCGGGCGTCCTTGGCGACCATAACCTTTACGTTACACTCTTTTTCCCTGAACGTGTTGAAGGTTATCACCCACTGCCTTCTGGCCACCGTCCATCCTAAGGGGAAGCTGGCTCTTCCTCCCACTGAGGAACCCCGGGGTGTGATGGGTCAGTCCCGCCTCTGTGGGCTGCCGAGAGGCCTGTCCTTGCCTTTGCACCAAACACAAGAGCCCATTGGCCTGGGCATCCCTTTGGATCCTTCCTTCCCCTAGGACTGCATTGGGCTCCTTGGATGTGCAGAGTCAGCATTGTCCGCAAAGTGGCAAAGCTTTATCACCTTAGGTCCTCATGCACTGGCTGCCTCTTCCTCTCTCCCACCTCTTCCTGGCATTCCCATTTGTGCCTGCTGGTGGTCAGCATGAGCTGACGCCTCTCCCTCCCTCTCCCTCTCTCCCTTCCTCTCTCCCTGCAGAGTCTCTCCCTCCTCTCTCCCTCTCCCTTTCCCTCGCTTCTCCTCTCCATCCCTCCTCTCCCTCTCCCTCCTCTCTCCCTCACCCTTCTGTGTCCCTCTCCCTCCTCTCTCCCTCCTCTCTCTTCTTCCCCCTCCCTCCTCCTCTACTTCTCCCCTCCTTTCCCTCTCTTCACCCTCTCCCTCTCCTCCCCCTCTCCCTTCTGTGTCCCTCTCCCCCCTCTCTCCCTCCTCTCTCTTCCTTCCCCTCCCTCCCTTTTCCTCCCTCCTCAGTCCTACTCTCCCTCTCTTCCCCCTCTTGCTCTCTTCCCCATCTCCCATCACCTGGAGCCCCCAGCCTTCTCCATTTCCATGGCTGTGCTGCTTCTGGTGCAGTATTGCCTCAGGAGCTTCCTTCAGGGGCTCGAGCAACATGACAAGAGCTAGTGTACTTAGGACTGTAGTGGTAACTCCAACGTCTGGGCTGTCTCAGGGACGGTGTTAGAAAATTTTGCTTCTCCCGCCATATGGCCTTTGGTTTTGCTCCCTTCCTCGTTTGCGTCAACAAGCAGATTTTGAAACACTGAAACGTGCTACCGCCAAAAGCCCTGCACTTTACCCCAAGGGGGACCCTCCTGCCCCTTTCCGGTTGAAATCCTCCAGGCGCCCAGACCCATTCCTTTTAAATGAGGCCCTCCCACAATGCAACACTAACCCTCGCGGCCTTGGCATCACCCACGCGGCCTTCCTGGCACTCAAGGCGGTATCCCTCGGGCACCTCAATGTTCACCCAAGGTGCGGACCGCCATGAGGCGTGGGACTGTCCCGAAGGACCTGGTGAGTACCGGAGAAAGGGCACGTGTGCTGCCAATGCTCGCTGCCATATCCCCTCGCAGGCAGGTGGTCCACTCGGTGACAGACACAGCAGGAACATGCAGCCAGTGGGGGGACCAAAGGCAGTGGAGCTGCCCAGCAGCCTCAGCTCCTCAGGAAGGTGGATAAAAGCAGGCTCCGTGGACCATTCTGCTGGAGCTCTGACATCCTTGGCAGTTAGAGCAGGAGGGAAGGAGGACACGAGAGTCCCCCAAGGAAGGAGAAAGCAAAGATGGGAAGAGAGCCAGACAGAGAAGGGTGTGGCAGAGGAAAGTACAGCGGGAGCAAGTCCTGCCAGCGGCTTTGACGAAAGACTACCCCGAGTCACTGTGTAGGCTACATGGCCTGCCCACTGGCATGCCACCGAGTCCGAATCCCGGACCTCCCTGGGGCTGTGTTAGTAGCTCTGTAGGCACCGTGGGGTGGCCAGGGACCTTGGCTCTTTGCTAATTTGAGGCCAGTTATGTGTGTGTGTTTCCTCTCTTTTGAGGAGAGTCCGGGCGCGGAGGGGGTGAGGGAGGCAGCCCCTGCATCCTGGATCCTGGTGGGCGGCCCCCTGACACCCTTCGCCACCGTTCGGGTAAATGCGGGAAGGCCATGGGCACAGCGATCTGGCGGTGGTTGGAGCACCAGGTAATGGCTCCAGGGCTTTCCTTCAGGGTCACTAAGAAAGGGCCGGGTGAGGCTTCCGGGGGTCAGGGGGTCACCCTCTTGAGCCGTTGCATTGGAATTCCCCAGTGCCAGCAGCCTGGTCCCCCTGGACGGCCGGGAAAGGCAACACGGGCTGTGTGATAGGAGGGACCTCCGGCTCATGGCCTGGCAGGTGATAGCCGGGAATAGACCAGGTTCCAGATGCGGAGGCCACCCCGGAGGAGGAGGCACACAGGCCGGCTCCCTGGCTGGTGCCATCGGGGGCCGAGGGGCGGGGGTCTGGGCGGGCACACGCTCCGCCCTGTCATCCTCAGTACGCTCCGTGCCCAGCGGCCTGGGCGTGACTCAGGGCTCCGTGTCACAAAGGCCGCATGCGTGGCGTCGCGTCACCGTCGCCCCGTGGCCATCTGGTCCCTAGCTCTTCTGCGCATGCCTTCACCAGCCTCCGGCCTCTTGGAGGCCTCTGCTTCCCGCCTCCAGTTGGGGGCGCCAGAGCTCCACCTGCCGGCCGCGTGCGGGAGCCAGGTGCTGGCTCCTCCAGCTCCTTCGCTCCGCTGCGGGCTCTGCTCCCTCAGCACCAGCACCACATGGAGAGCGCGGCGGGCTCCGGGCAAGGCGGGGCTGCCCTGCCATCCTGGAGCACCTTGTTCCTGGAGGGGGGCCGTGAGGCGCCGGAGCCCTGCGCCCAGGCAGGCGCCTGGGGTGAGGCGGGGCCGCTGCAGGCCCTAGGTGACGGGGGGATGGGCGCAGAGGCTGTGCTGGGTGCGGAGGCCCAGCAGGGCAGAGAGCAGGCCGGCCCCGGGGACGAGTTGGTGCTGGTGGTGGAGGATATCATGGCGGTGGTGGAGGTCGTGGCCGAGGAAGACCAGGAGGCGGTGCAAGCACAGCAGGACGAGCAGCTGCAGCAGCTGCAGCAGGGGGAGTCAGGGCCGGGTCCCGAGACAGCCGGCGCCCCACTTGCCGCGCTGGAGATGGTTCAGTTCGCGCTCAGCTCTGTGGATGCCCAAGCTACCAGGGCCTACTTGCGGCTCAAGCGCAGGATGAATCAGAAGCGGAGTTCTCACCTGGCTCGAAGAAGGGCCATCATCCAGCGCATCCCCGGCTTCTGGGCCCAGGCGGTATCCTTTCTCCTGCTGGGCTTGGGTTTGTCTGCGGTGGAGGTCCACTGGGAGGAAGGGACCAGCAGAGGCTCTGCCAGGGGCAGGAGCGCTGGGGGAAAGGGTCCCCGGCCCCTCTCCACCCCCAGTGGGAGTGGGTCCCCCGTCCCTATAAGGCGCAGCACAGGGGCGTGGGCCTGGAAGGTGGGGGGAAGGCAAGGGCTGAGGCTTGTGGAGACCACGTCTGAGCAGAAGCTGCGGGCAAATGCTCTGGGACTGCAGGGAGCACTCCCAACACTCTCCCAGGGGTCATGGAGCACATGTCCACACCCTGCATGTCTAGTGTAGTTCCACCCTTGGCTCGGAGCAGGTCCTGGAAGGAAACGTCCTGCCGGCTGCGTGGGGTATGCCCATTGAGAGGCAGGCCACCCCCTTCCCTGTCCTTCAGAGCCTGTGTTCTTTTCCAAAGAGTACAGTGCCCACCCACTGCTGTGTCCTCATGCGGCTTCCAGAGTCATTCAGCAGGCCGCCAGGCTTCCCCGTACATCAGAAACCCAGACACGCTGTACGCGGTGCTGCAAACTGTCTCCTCAGGCCCTACACAGCCAGGCTGCGGCCCCATGCCCAGGCGCCCCCCCACCCCCCGTTTGCTCCCTCCGTGTCTCTCCCCTCTATGTGCGTCCCACCCTCTCCCTCGCTCCCCTCTGCCCTCCCTCTGTGTCCCTTCCTCCTGTGTGGGTATCTCTGTCTCTGTCTCTCCTTTGCTTTCCCCCCCCCCCCCCGTTGCCACCCAACCCCTTTCCCTCCCTCTCTCGCTGAACCTAACGGGCCCTCCCTTTGCCCTGTGGGTGTGCAGCCAGGCTAAGGGAGATGAGTGGCCCCTTTGTGGGCGCAGAAGGCCCCTCCAGGACACAGGCCTGCAGGCCAACACATAAGCAAACACGGCCCTGAGAGCGCGACCGACCACATCTGGACACCCAAAGCAGTCACTGCCTGCCTGCCAAACACACAGGCCAGGGTGACGGTGGAAGGGAGAACAGGCAGGCCCTTGACCTTGTCCTGCCGGGCGCAGACCCTCTCGGAGGCACTGGAAGCCAAGGCACCTGCTGGTATTGAGCAGCTGTGATGAAAGAGCAGGAGCTGAGTGGCTTGGGAGGGCAGCAGGGCCTGGTGGTTCTACCCGTGCCCTGTTTGGGGCCCTTCCTCTCCCCGGGAAGGGCTGGGTTGGTCCTGGCTCTCCTTCCATAGCGCTGAAGGCGAGGCTCCTTGACCCAAGGCAGATCCTGAATCACCCCCAGATATCAGCCGTGACGGGTGACCAGGACAAAGATGTGCTCAGCTACATGACCGATTTGGAGGTCAGCACTGGGAGTGGGTGGCGGGGGTAGGACCACTGGGAGTGGAATTTGGGCAAGGGAGGGCCCGGTAGTATTGTTCAGCGGAGGATGCAGGGAGCATCTCGGGACCCGTGGAGGACAAGTCCCCTTCCCCTCGTCTTTCTTTTATGTTGCAGGTGGAGGAACTGGGCCGTCCCAAGGACCACAGCAGGTTGATGTTCTTCTTTGGGAACAACCCCTACTTCCAGAACAAAGTGATCCTTAAGGAGTATCACCTTAGCATTGCCGGTAGGAGTGGGCTAGAGCTTCGAGGGTGCCGGGGGCGGGCCGGCGGGGGCAGGTGGGCACTCGGGAGGAGCAGGGAGTGTGCAGGGACACAAGTGGAAGCCAGAGCCGGCACAGGAGGGAGAGAGGCTGAGAGGAGAGCGGGAGAGAGGGCGACAGGGTGTGGGTCCTAGGCAGTGCAGAGCCTCCCCTGAATTTTCCCTTCCTGCAGGATACAGGGCGACTCGGTCCACTCCAGTGCAGTGGTTCTGGGATGAAGAACGTGGAGCTCCCAGCCGAAGACTCGACTCCACCAGCCTTACCTTCTTCAAGTGGTTGTGCGACCCCAGCTGCCCAGGGTCTAACAAGATTGCCGAGGTGGGGCCGCTGAGGCCTTCATTAGCATTGGTGATGGCAATGGGGGCAGCCTGGGAAGGGGTCCCGGGCCCCGTGCTCACCTGGGCGGTTTCCCCTACCAGATCATCATCGAGGACCTGTGGCGCAATCCCTTGCGGTACTACCTGAGGCAGGGAGGCAGCCGACGACACTGAGCAGACAGGAGGACCTGTCGGTGAGTAGCCGGGCCACTGCGTCCTGAAATATGTGTGGGAGGTGCCAGGGCACAGTCGGGTTTGGGACTCAGTTTGGAAACTGAGGCTCAGAGGACCCTGGGCCCCGGATCACCCAGGGAGCGGCTGGAGGGAGAGTAGGGACCCTGGCGAGGGAACTCAGGGCACACACCCAGGGCAGGGTGTCCACTGGGGCAAGTTCATCCGGTGAGCCAGGTGGGAGCCAGAAAGTCTCAGGTCGTTCGGGGGAAGCAAGGCTCCTCCACCCCATTTCTCTGAACACTCACCCATGGCCGTCCGCCGGGTCCTCAGTTCTCCTGCTGGCTTTTCAGGTGGGGACAGTCTGCCAAAGTTTTCGAGTGGGGCTCCCTTGTCCCGAGACGCTCCGACGTCCCTCCGTGTTACGGACCACCCCGTGGCCTCCCAGAGCCACACGGCCATTCTTGGCAATGGTACTAGGCCATCTGGAGGAGGGTGGTGAAGCCCTAGAGGAGGAGGAAGCGGGATCCCACAAGGACAGGGCCCTCGGTCACCGCCGCCTTAGCGATCCTCGGCATGAGGCAGTGTCACGAACACCTCCCTTGTGCGTCCGTGTGTCGTGTGTTTGTGTGTGTGTGTCGCGGGCACGGCAGCTGTGCGGACGTGGACACCGCAGAGCATCAGAGTTGGACCAACGAGAAGCAGTGGAGGAGGCGTCCAGCGTTGTGAGAGACGGGTGGACGAGTCTACGTGGTGCTCTGCCCGCACAGGACAGACGTGGGGGAACAGATCTTCAGGGCCAGCTCTAGAGAGTGTCCAGCACCCAGATCGCCAGGGATGGCGGGCGAGTCATAAACAAGTTCAGAAGCCCTATGTGTCTGTGTGTGGATGTGTATGGGGGACCCAGCACACGGCCAGTAGGAGATCAGCCCTGGCCTGTGGGATTCCGTGTGTGCGGGGGCTGTAAGGCACGGGGGCAGGGCAGGGCAGGGCTTGGTTGTGGAGAGACCACCGCTCTTGCTCGGCAGGTCAGGGAGGAGGACGGGAAAGGGCACACCTCTCTACATGGGAGCCGTGTTCTTCAGGGCAGGGGAAGGGGCGTGCCGAGCGGGGCACTCGTGGCCCGGTGGCTCTGCTACCGCCCCGTTCACCCCGCTTGGAGAGCTTCTCCCTGTACCCTTTCTCCTGGAAGCGTGCCCTGCATTGCTGTGATGCCGTCCCGTGCATGCTTCCTCTAGTCAGGATCACCGCAAAACCACGTGTCCCTGGAGGACTAAGGAGGCGGTTCCTCAGGGTCCCTCACGGTCCCTCCAAACCCACGTCCTGTCCCTCTGCACCACCCTCCCACAGGCGTGCATGTGTGTGTGTGTGTGTGTGTGTGTGTGTGTGTGTGTTGCGTGTTCAAGTGTCTGCATGAGCACACACCTGTCCCAGTGTGGTTGTAGGCCCTGTTCGATGATGGAGAGGGACTGCGGGGTTTCTAGCTCTGCTGACTGAGGAGAAAGGGGCCAGTGGCTGACTGCAGCCACATCCCTCCTGACACACAGACGTCGTGGGCATTCCTTGGGTATTCAGGGGTGTGTCTGCCCCCGGATGCCACACGCAGAGGGGCCAAGGGGAGCAGGGAGGGGTGGGAGCTGGCAGGCGTATGTCAAGCGACCTCCCATCTGTGCTGCTGGCACGGCTGGTCCCAGCTGTGGGAAACACCGTGAGGTTTCAGCATGTGCTACAGAGGGGCTAAGAACTTGTGCCCCGATTTGCGCTGTCGGCCAAGGGTCCCAAAGAGTAAGTAAGTCCCCACTGGCAGTACGTTTCTGCAGAGGAAAGAGTCCT